>NC_045445.1:30785834-30810571 GCF_002776525.5 Piliocolobus tephrosceles | reverse complement strand
AAAAAAAAGTATATGGAATGCACTCATTTTGTCTTTATGGATATTCCCAAACAATTAAAATAACTTGTTATCTTAACAACACATACTATACAGATACATGTCTTACCTATTAAAGATTTGATATTTTCTAAGATTAAGTCACTAGTAATACTTCCAGATAAATCTTGCCCCAATTCGGCAATCAGCTTGGCATAACCTTCATTCTCTTCTCTTAACAAATTGAATTTTTGCTGCTTATAACTGAAATCAGATAAATACCATTAAGGGGATAAAATTAATCTCAATTAACAAGCTTGCACAGAGTACTGTATTCTCACTGAATTTTCTTATCTCCAACCTACAACAATCATAAGAATAGTTGTTTAAAGTTTACTTCTTTGTGTGCCTTTTAGAGTAGAAAACAACAGTGGTTCATATGAGAACCCCCAATATTAATTACACGGGGAAAACCAGTAACACAAGAAAAGGATATTGTTAATACCAGGGAACAATAACATATCACTATTTCCATCTCTAAGAATATACCCCGAGTATAGCCATAGTCATAAATTATTTTATTGCTAATGATGAAAGCATGAGTATTATTTTAACTTTGAATATGGGCAAAAGTAATATTGGTTTTGCACAGGTAAAGGTCACTGATGACTCAATAATATTAGGCTACTTTTAGAAGACAAAAAACACAAGACATGCTAACCACAAACAAAAAAACAGTCTTCAAAGTCCCCTTAGAGGCCACTAGCATTCAAAATATGAATGAAAAAACATACTCAGCTACTTGATCTGAAACATAAGATACGTGTACTTACAAGAGTTTTGTCTTGATTTTAACTGACTTTTGATTGAATTGCTGTGATTGTTTGATAAGCCCTAATGATTCCAGTGTTTCTGGATCCAGGCGTTCCTTTAAAACTGTGTCTGAAACTAAATACTGTATTAAAAAATATTAAAAGTCATTTATTCCTTAGCATTGCATCCACAACGTTAAAATATATTCGCACTAAAGCTTCCTAAATAAGAATACAAAAATAACATTATATAACAACCTACAATTTATAAAAAGGCTTGGAAGTTCAATTTAACAAATATTATGACTCCAAATATTGAAATATTTAATAAATAGCTTTCAAAAAATTCCCTACAAAATTATATGCATGTTGTACACTGCCTATAAATGACAAGAACTACAGATGAAATTTTCAATATGATTGCATTTGGTTTAACTGGATTTTCACCTAATACAGCACTTAATAGCCTCCTACTTTAAGTTAAATTCTAGTATAGCAAAGACAAGCACCTTCTTCCAGGTCTGAACCATGGCAGTTCTCCCTGGTTCTAAATTTATGAACACAGACGGTTTACCAGACAACAATCATGGCAAGTTCTAGAGTTTATCATTTTTAAATTACCTCTATTCTTTTACTCTTTGCTTAACAGTTTATGAGGGAAAAAAATCCATTTGAAAGCTGTCTACAATCATTTCTACTTACTTTATAAATGCTTACCTTTTTCTTAGGAACTTACTAGGTCAGGAATATCACCAAAGGTTTTAAATGTCTAGATAGTTTAAGTGATATGGATATGGTTACATGCTTATTTCATAGAAACAGCATGTCTAATTTCACAAAACATTCCATTTCAAAACGCAAATCTCACCTTATGAGAAAAGTCAACTGAATGTCAATATCCTCCTCCATTAACATGACTAACTTCTATTGCAGCTGTTTAACGCAGATTTTTAAAAGGGAAAAATATTTTTAAAAACTTACCAAACATGCTAATACCAACTGTGTAAAATAGTCTCTCTTGCTTTTTTCTTCTAAACAATTTGTCTCAATATCTATAACGATGAAGACGAAAAAAGTTTGATTGATTTTTCTACACTCCCCAGCACTAAAGTAAGATAATTATTTAAAAACTAATTTCAAAATGCCTCAATCTGAATTTGGAAAAATTCAAAACTATGGTAACATGAAATATTATATGAATGCTTTAATTTCTCCTAAAACTGGAGGTTGACCCTGTGACCTATGACAGATCCATAAAATGGTACATCAATTACACTGGAGCTGCCTGCTATGGCATTGGAAGCAACAAAGCTTCAAAAAAAATTGTTCTCAAGAAACGAAATATTCAAAGTTTAAATGACTACGTGTCAGATATGCTAAAAAGAAAAAAAAAAGATTACTTTAGGTGGAAAGTTGAATAAGGTTATAACAAAGATTTCTTCTAACTCTAAAGATCCTAATACTCATGAAAATCAAACCCATGACTTTCACCACTCTGGTCAAATTACTATGTCATAACCAAGCTACCTGGCCACCAACATTATGAAAAGACAGTATTAAAAAATAGTTCTGGCCAGGTACAGTGGCTCACGCCTGTAATCCCAACATTTTGGGAGGCCAAAGCAGGTGGATCACCTGAGGTCAGGGGTTCAAGACCAGCCTGGGCAACATGGTGAAACCCTGTCTCTACTAAAAATACAAAAATCAGCTAAGCACAGTGGCGCCCATCTGTAAGTGCAGCTACTAGGGAGGCTGAGGCAGGAGAATCACTTGAACTGGGGAGGTGGAAGTTGCAGTGAGCCGAGATCGTGCCACTGCATTCCAGCCCAGGTGACGGAGTAAGACTCTGTCTCAAAAAAAAAAATAATAAAATAAAATAAAATAAATAACATCTTATCTTGAACTATAATTCCAGTCAGTAAATAGAAATTATTCAAAATGTTTATCTTCCTACTGAAATATTTAAAAACTGAGACTGTGAGTTTCAGTAAATAGAAAACTTGTCAAAAAATTTTCTGATCTGAAGTGTGGAAGAAAGAAAACAGTGCCAAATGCCAAGCACCAAAAATTTCAACCGGCATTGGCAGGATTACAAACAAGGCTAATCTCAGGATTACTGCTTTAACTGATTATATACTATCAACCTAATTTTACAGTCAACTCATAATTTAGAATATGCTATAAAGAGAAGCACTGGTTTTAGTGAAGTAATAAAAATTGTCCTCTACACGCTCTACTGCCAACACTGAGAATCAAAAGAGAAGGGGATTTTTCATCAAACATATCCACATTTTCCTGGCCCTTGACTTTCCCTTCTTGGACAGTTGCCATTTCTACATATCCTGGCCACTGTAGCTAAGCATGCAGTTAGCTCATGTGTATTAAGGAAATTTTAGGGTGTAATTTATGCAATGTAAATTACAGTATAATCTCAATTTCTCATTAAGACTTTTAACCCATGTGTATCTCATCAATCCTTTTCAGGGACTCCCAATTGTTGCCCTGCTATCTGGTTTTCTGGTCCCTCCTCAGTCTAGTTTTAAGGGACCAGGGCTAAACTGAGTTCATTCTTTTACCCAACATCTATCTATACTCCAGGGCCCTAAAGTCCCTAAGATCTACCTCTCAAGGTCCCTAAGATCAGAGGCACCGGATGGCAGATTCCTCCTGTTCAAGTCAAGTCTCTTTCCTATCAGCCACCTAACCTGATTAAGACAGTTATCCTCTGAGGGTTTGTGAACCTGGAATGAATTATTTTAGCTCATTAATCTTAATTCTTAGAATTAGATAAATTACTTAAATGTCTAACCATTCTCTTGGGTTCTGACAATGTTAGGAAATGCTTAATAGGGTCTCAGTAAATTTCTTAGCTGAACTATCTCAACAATCAGTACAGGACTCTATTATCTCAACTGTACCTTCCCTGGTTTCTTTATTCTTTTTGCTCTCATTAACACCATTCTAATAAACTCATTTATTATCCCTGACTCCTCTACTTCGAATAAATTCTCTTTAATTTCCCCTATGATTTTAATAAAAAGCCCTCAGCTATTTCCAACTCTAGTGCCCAGTATCACCAACGACCTACCCTAGCCCAGAGGTCCCATCAGCATACCAAGTTACAGCAGACTCCCCCTTTCTATAGCTCTCATGCCCCCCTCACCTTCATATGATTAGTCTGTTAAAGTCGCTATCAGCCGGGCGCGGTAGCTCAAGTCTGCAATCCCAGCACTTTGGGAGGCCAAGGCAGGCAGATCACCTGAGGTTAGGAGTTCGAGACCAGCCTGGCCAACAGGGCGAAACCCTGTCTCTATTAAAAATACAAAAATTAGCTGGGTGTGGTGGTACATGCCTGCAATCACAGCTACTCGGGAGGCTGAGGCAGAAGAATCACTTGAATCTGGGAGGCGGAGGTTGCAGCGAGCCGAGATCATACCACTGCATTCCAATCCGGGCAACAAGAGTGAAACTCCATCTCGGGGTGGGCTTGGGGGGGCAGGGGGGAGTTGCTATCTTAACCTGGAAAGTGCAGCACTAATTTCCCTCATAACTATTAACATTTAGAATGACAACATGATATAATAAAAAGATAACAGGCTGTGGAGCCAAAGGGACCCAGGTTCAAATTCTGCCTTACTGGCTTGTGTGGCCTTGAAAAATCACCGCTTCGCTGAACCTCATTTTTCTGATCTGTACACCTACCACCATTACAGGAGTTGATGTAAGGATTAAAATAAAAATTAAATGCTTAACACAATGCCTAGAACATGGAAGGTACTCTAAAAGCAGAACTTAAATTGTTATTATTATCATTATTATTGTCATCATCATCATCATTATTAGAGGTAGCTCACATTCTTACTCCTATTCCCCAGCCTTGATCTGGGGTCACACTTTAATCATTTTTTTTCTGCCAAGGGTGAGGGTGGGTAAGTGAAGGGGCAGGTGAGGGAAATCCTCTTCCCAAGTTTGCCGTCATAATCTTGCTTATAAAAATGGACTGGATAGGCCGGGCACGGTGGCTCATGCCTATAATCCCAGCACTTTGGGAGGCCTAGGTGGGCAGATCACTTGAGGTCAGGAATTTGAGACCAGCCTGGCCAACATGGTGAAACTCCATCTCTACTAAAAATACAAAAAAATTAGCCAGGTGTGGTGGCATGCGCCTGTAATCCCAGCTACTCAGGAGGCTGAGACAGGAGAATCACTTGAACCCAGGAAGCAGAGGTTGCAGTGAGCCAAGATCGTGCTACTGAATTCAGCCTGGGTGACAGAGCAAGACTCCATCTCAAACAAAAAATGGACTGGATAGGCTAGGAGAAATTTCCCAAGAGCAACCAAGCAATATCTTCATGAATTCATGTTACTAGTAAAAGACAATGACTTGTAACAATAATTCATATTACTAAATAACTACGAAGGAAAAATATAACCTAATAAGTCAATAAAGAAATTACTAGGGCCAATAAGCTGATAATTGATGATTACCCAAAGAAAGATATCCTCCTGACACTATCAAGGAACAATAGCTTCCACAAAATGTTACCTACAAATCAGTCTTACAGTTTTACAAATTTATAGTAAAAATATTTTTAACTGAAATTTGTTTCAGATATATTTATTTGAAAAAAAAAAAAAAAAGGTAATATCTTTAGTGCCTCACTAAAAATTTTAGCTTAAAAGGTTTTTTGGTTGGCTTAAATCAATCCAACAGATAGCATGAACATATACTCGATCATCCAAACCAGGAGAGTTCTGAGAGTAAAAGGGGGTACTATTAATAATTAGCCAGTGAAAACAAAACAGGGACATGTGGTCATCTCATCAACGGTCTTCTCTTTTCATTTATCACTCCCAGTCCACATACATTCTGACCTACTCCCAACATTACTGGGAACTTATGAAATCTGAAACTTCCTGAAGGATCAAGCACCAGCATTTATATTTGTCAAGAACAAATTCTAAATTCTCAGTAAGACATTTAAGTAATGTATCTAATTCTAAGAATTAAGATTAATGAGCTAAAACAACTCATTCCAGGTTCACAAACCCTCAGAGGATGTCTTATTTTAAAGTGAATATTGGCTGGGTGCAGTGGCTCACACCTATAATCCCAGCACTTTGGAAGGCCAAGGTGGGAGGATCACTTGAAGCCAGGCATTCAAGACTGCCTGGGCAAAATAGCGAGACTCTGCCTCTAAAAACTAACTAAATAAATAAAATGAATACAATAATGTTTGGCAATGTCTTCTATTAGATTCAAAGTAACAGAAAGCACAAGACTGGGCCTAGTGCAGTGGCTCATGCCTATAATCCCAGCACTTTAGAAGCTTCAGGTGTGCAGATCGTTTGAGCCCAGGAGTTCCAGACAACCCTGGGCAACACGGTGAAATCCAATCTCTACCAAAATATATTTTTTTTGTTTATATTTATATATATATATATTTATACATATATTTATATATTTGTTTATATATAAATATATGTTTGGTGTGTGTGTGTATGTATGTGTGTGTGTATATATATATTAGCAGGGCGTGGTGGTATATATTTGTTTATATATAAATATATGTTTGGTGTGTGTGTGTGTGTATGTATGTGTGTGTGCAGGGCGTGGTGGTGAAATAGGAGGATCACTTGAGCCCAAGAGGTTGAGGCTGCAGTGAGCCAAGATCACACCACTGCAGTCCAGCCTGGTCGAAAGAGTAAGACCGTGTCTCGAGAAAGCGAAGAAAAGAAAAGAAAGCACAGGACTGACTGATGGGAAACCTGTGCTCAGTTATTTTCATCTAGATCTAAAATTGGAGGAAAAAAAATTATAATAAACATTATTTTTTAAATCCATGCAATGGGACACTACATTTCATTCTAAGTCACAGAAATACTCCCTTTTTTTTTTTTTTTAATCTTGCATGAATCCGTATGTATTCTGGAAAAATAAAGACGTTGCTATTCCCAAAGCTGGTTTCTCATCCTCAAAACAAAAGTACTTTTGATTACTTTGGCTCTTCTTGCTCTTTCTAAAATTAAGAAGAATTAAAAGAGTACAATAGCAAAGTATTTCTTGAGTGTCCTAAGTATGAGATTCTGACATCATTCATTGAAATCCTGCATTAGATAAGATTATTTGGTTACCAAAATCTCAGAAAACTTGGCCTTTTAACCTGAAATAACTTAATTTAGCTCAAATTTATACAAATCTACATTGTCAAAAACTCAAACAATCTGAATTATACCTCTAAAGCTTGTTTATAACATTATGACATTTGACTTATATTGCTATATTCTCTACAAAGAATCAATTTGCTTCTAGATTTGCAGAAACATTTGTAAAATTCTTAGTTTAAAACATTTTATTTAACAAACATTTGACTTACCAAACAGCACATTACAGGTGAAATAAAGGCTTAATACCTACCTAATATGCAGAATACATCAGCAAGAATGGAGGGCATATCCTCACGAAATTCCTAATTTTAAAAATATAATTACAGTAAATAGCAAAAAAGCACACAGCAAGTATTAGGGTTTCATAATAACACTCTTCTGTGAAACTTAAAAACAAAAAACGGCTGGGAGCAGTGGCTCACACCTGCAATCCCAGCACTTTGGGAGGCCAAGGAGGGCAGAAGACTCGAGCCCAAAAGTTTGAGACCAGCCTGGACCACGTGGTGAAATCCCATCTCTACAAAAAGAAACAAACAAAAAAAAAAAAATTAGCCAGGCGTGATGGCGCACTAGCTACTCAGGAGGCTGAGGTGGGAGGATCATTTGAGCCTGGGAGGTGGCAGCTGCAGTGAGCCAAGATTGCACCACTGCACTCCAGCCTGGGCAACAGAGGAAACTGTCTTTAAAAAAAAAAAAAATTGATTTCCAGGTGGAGCTGAAAAAAATTTTTTAAAAAACCAAAAACCCCACCATTATATTGACAAATACTAAAATTCTTCAAGTAAACTTTCATAACAAAGAGGAAGATAATGTTTGCAAAAATGTTTACATGTCTACCATGAAATAACTTGATTAAAAAACTGAAACCTAAACAAGCACTTTGGGAAATATTAAAGAGCACAAACAAGTAACATTTTTCCAATGAGGTTTCATTTTAGAAATCACGTCAATTTAGAGTACCTCATACCTACCTAAAGGAAGACTGTTAAAAATGGTACATTTTTCACCCAAGACTTTAAATGTTGTGCTCATGCCTGAGTCAACATTTGATCTATGCAAAAATAATACTGGTATCAGAAAAACAGAAATCTTGAAAATACAAAACCAGCTAAAAAGCTAAAAGCTGGTTTGGGGGGGTTGTTTTTTAGTTTCAGGAGGTACATGTACAGGTTTGTTACATGAATATATTTTGTAAAGCTGGGGTTTGGATTTCTATCGAATCCATCAACCAAATAGTGAACACAGTACTCAATAGGTAGTTTTTCAACCCTTATTCCTCCTCCTCCCTCTCCCCTTTTTTAGAGTTCAATATTCTCTTTATTTTCTTTATTCACTCTTGTAGCCTTTGGAGAAAATGACCCAAAATCGGGCCAGGCACAGTGGCTCACACCTGTAATCCTAGCACTTTAGGAGGCCAAGGCAGGCGGATCACAAGGTCAAGAGTTCAAGACCAGCCTGGCCAACATGGTGAAACCCTGCCTCTACTAAGAATACAAAAATTAGCCAGGTGTTGTGGCATGCGTCTGTAATCCCAGCTACTCGGGAGGCTGAGGCAGGAGAATTGTTTGAACCCGGGAGGCAGAGTTTGTAGTGAGCTGAGACTATGTCATTGTACTCCAGCCTGGGTGACAGAGCAAGACACCGTCTTGGGGGAAAATAAAAAAGAAAGAAAGAAAAAGAAAAGAAAAGAAAAGAACCCTCCTGTTTCTGAATAAAAACTTCAGTATTATTCTAGACTTGTCTCTTGACTTTCTACTCCCACACTCAATTTTAGGGCTATTTTCCATTAAAAGGGATCATAGTTCACTTATTGCAGTTAACAGTTTGCTGGCAGTAGAGCAACCCTAAAATTAGCCTATTTTCAGAAACTAAAGGAAATTCTAAAGAAAAATCTGGCAGCTGCAAGGAAATGCACAAGATACTCTTCTGTGGGTAAGATACTGGACAGTGTATAGTACTAAGAGAAAGCCATGACAAAGACAATTAAGCTGCAGAAATATCTATAAAAACATCATTAAGTATTCAAAAGAAAGAAGCTATGTAAGAACCAAACATACATACATAAAATTCACTTGAACTATCCATTTTCAATAAATGGAAAAAGAATCAGAATCAGATCCCATAACAAACTAAAACCTATACCAATGCTCAATTTACAAAACGAAATAACCTTGTCAATCAGATTTTAGCCTCAAATTTCTTAAGGGCTCTGAACTCTGGTTACGTCTATTTAAATGCAAGTACTCAGGCCACTTGAAGATCAGAAATAGAGTAAGATAAGAGTTTTCAAAAATGAAACATTAGTTGTTTAAGAAAGATGGGCATCGGCCAGACACGGTGGCTCAAGCCTGTAGTCCCAGCACTTTGGGAGGCCGAGATGGGCGGATCACGAGGTCAGGAGATCGAGACCATCCTGGCTAACACGGTGAAACCCCGTCTCTACTAAAAAATACAAAAAAAACTAGCTGGGCGAGGTGGCGGACGCCTGTAGTCCCAGCTACTCGGGAGGCTGAGGCAGGAGAATGGCGTGAACCCGGGAGGCGGAGCTTGCAGTGAGCTGAGATCACGCCACTGCACTCCAGCCTGGGCGACAGAGTGAGACTCTGTCTCAAAAAAAAAAAAAAAAAAAAGAAAGATTGACAGCAACTGAATATTTTTAACGTTAAAAAAAAAAAGGAAATAGACTACTCCAACATGAACTAATGCTGTTGTTATCAGTTGGAGATAATTTAGAGACAAAAGGGAAACTCACTGAATTCCTACTGCTCAAATACACCCTAATATGGGGTGGAAATCACAACGGCTAAACTTAGAATTTCCTTAAGACTATCCCTGGGAAAGCGCAAAAAACATACAAATATTACCTCCCCTGACAGAAAAAAAGGCTACAGAAGATTAAAGAAACACAGTAAGAGAAGTTCAGATTGAGACCAAGAAGCTTCAATTCCCACACCTTAATAAAACCTATTATAAAAGCTATTCTGAATTTATATACAAGTTCATTATAAATGTACATATATATATACACACACACAAGATAATTTTATTCATATACAAGTTTAAAAGCCAGCTTAATAATAAAAGAACAGCACACCACTCATAAAACCTCAAGCTTAACTACTGGTTTACAATGTGAAAGCCCATCTTCCAATTCAAATGCCAAACCACCATGAAAAACATTTGGTCTGAATCTAACTTAAATTCTCCAATGAAAGAGTGAAACAGAATAACCATGTAAAAGGGTTTTTTTAATCTAGTCAATTTTTTTTAAACCGTAAGTAAATGAAAACTGGCACCAAGTGAATGTTAGAGCAAAGCAATAGCAATATAAAATAATTTAATCCTCAATTTTTAAAATATATTTAATTTCTAAACATAACTACAAACAAAAAAATGACATATTGAGAGAAAAATATTTTAGCCAATTTATGTTTTTAGAGTGGCGTTTTTAATTAAGGATCCCTTAATTTCTTTTTTTTTTTTTTAATTATACTTTAAGTTCTAGGATACATGTGCACAACGTGCAGGTTTGTTACATATGTATACATGTGCCATGTTGGTGTGCTGCACCCATTAACTCATCATTTACATTAGGTATATCTCCTAATGCTATCCCTCTCCCCTACCCCCACCCATGGATAGCTTAATTTCATTACGGCACAGGCTTTTTTTTTCCCCCTACCAGCTTACCTGATATTTCCTAGTTTACTAACAACCAGATAAAAAGATTAAACTATCTGTGTTCCTGTCTGGCAAAAATGGCTTAACAATATCACCTTAAAACATCCACTATTCCCTTCCATAGTTTTGAGGGGAAAAAAAAAAAGAAAAGAAAATTTTAAAAATCCATCCACTACTATAATTTTGAATAAAATACAAGTTATAAACTTCAGGGATCTTTGTGTCAAAGCAAAAGATATATAACAACTATTAACTTAAAAATATGTATATACATACTTACACTAATGTCATTAAGAACATTAGATGCCTGTTCATGCTTTAGATTTCCTTTGATTACATGATATGACAACTCATAGAGAGCTTGCTGGAAATCTGTTGAACATAAGAGAAATAAATGTAAGGATACAGTCTCTTGAAAATGAAAAGTAAATCTATATATTTCCTACTTCTCAGAATTATTATAAACATCAATAATGAAAAAATATAATTCTAACGCTTTTCCTCTAGTACTTTTTTCTTTTTCACAAAAACATAAAATTAAAAGGTTAGAAAAATGTTAACCATCTCTCCACTACTATAACTACAGCTTGAGCATTCCTTTCCAGTTTTTTCTGTATGTCTACAGATTTTACATATTTAAATTCACCATGCACATCATATAGCATTCTGATTCCCCCCAAAACACTTTTAAAGCATTTTTTCATGCGACTCAAGTCTCGCTAATTATTTTCAATGAACTCTAGCAAGTGGATTTAAACCAATAACTCTCCTCAGTAGTAGACTTCGGATATATTCTCAATTCAATCTCAGGGCTATAGTGACAACAGATAAAGAGTAGCAGTAAATATACTACCGAGTTTTAACCATACCCTAGAGTGAGAGAAGTTTCTCCCCAAATCTAAATCTCTTTGTCCCATAAAAATCAAACAAAAAATACATGTATAAAATGGTAGTTCTATGATAATTGTCAACCACAAGTAGCACCATTCACTATTAATTACCACAGTCCCCTTTCCTGAAGAAAGATAACTTGGTTTTGGAATAGGTAGTTAGTGGCCAGGTGAACATCTCCTTCTGGTCATCTTTTTTTTTAAGTCCCATGTACGAAAAACTCTACCTCCTTCCAATCATGAAAAAGTAGTTAAACAAGAAGCTTTAAAGATGCTAATGTAAAATAAAGTCTATTTATAATCTACTTTTGAGCAGAATCAAATTTTTTTCAGAACCAAACAGCAAGTTAAAAAATCAAATAATTTAAAAATCTTCTTAGCCAGGTGCAGAGGCTCACACTTATAATCCCAGCACTTTGTGGGGCCAAGGCAGGAGGATGGCTTGAGCCTAGGAGATCGAAACCAGCCTGGGCAACATAGGGAGACCTCATCTCTACTAAAAAAAGAAAAAAAAAAATTAGCCAGGTGTGGTGGCGTGCACCTGTTATGCCAGCTACTCGGGAGGCTGAGGCGGGAACCTGAGCCCAGGAGATGGAAGTTGCAATTAGTTGTGATAGCACCACTGTCTCAAAAATAAAAAATAAAATTTAAAAAAAAACTTCTCCCCTGCTATGACTCCTAGCCACAAAAAAGAACATAATAGAAATCAAAATGTATATAAATCACCCCTTAATGAAAATACTATTTTGCAGTAAAATTAACTTGTTCATTAAATCATTTGCTATTGCTATTTGCTATTGCTATTTGCTATTGCTAATAATTATTCCACGTATTTATGAAGAATTATTTATTAAATATATTCTGCCTATTTTACAACTATATCTTCATTGTGCTTTTAAATAAACAATATAAAAACAAAGGAAAAAATTTCTATTTTTTGGTATCACAGGTATAAGAGGTCAACTTCATGCTTTGTATTTCCATGAATAAAACGCTTTACAACAAACAACAAATAACACTTATTTAAAATTTTCCAGACAATTAAGGTGGTTTTTCTTTTTTTTTTTTTTTTTTTTAAGCAATCAAAGGAACAAAATAGCCAATTATCAAAAACTAAGGTCCCATGAGAATATGTCCTCTGGTACTCATAGTGAACCAGGGAAGTCTAATCTTAATCACAGAAGGAGATTAAAATAGAGAACAAGTGACCTGGGTCATTTTGCTGACACTAAAGTGACATAAAAACAATCATACTGTAATCCACACAGCAGCAACGATAGTTCTCAAATCACAAGTTTTCTTTTTTTCTTTTGAGACACAGTCTCGCTCTCCAGGCTGGGGTACAGTGGCGCAATCTTGGCTCACTGCAACCTCTGCCTCCTGGGTTCAAGCGCTTCTCCAGCCTCAGCCTCCCGAGTGACTGCAATTACAGGCGTCCGCCACCAAGCCCAGCTAATTTTTATATTTTTGGTAGAGACAGGGTTTCACCATGTTGACCAAGCTGGTCTTGAACTCCTGACCTCAAGTGATCTGCCTGCTTTGGTCTCCCAAAGTGCTGGGATTATACTCGTGAGCCACCACGCCTGGCCTAATTCACAAGTTTTCTAAATGCCTATTTAAAAATGGCTGGGAACTCCTATTGTGTTTTATCCATAGAAACTGTAAGAGGTGTTTTAAAACTATCAGGCTAGTTCCACAGAAACCTATAAAATCTATATTGCAGGTGAAAAACTTTACATTTACAACAAGGAGGAAAACTTAAAACCCTTATAGTTATCCACAAAAAATTCAATAAAATATTTTATCTTAACGCTAACACTTCAGAAAGAGTAGTTTTAAGAATGGCCACCAGAGGCCGGGCACGGTAGCTACACCTGTAATCCCAGCACTTTGGGAGGCCGAGGCAGGCGGATCACAAGGTCAGGAGATCGAGACCATCCCGGCTAACACGGTGAAACCCTGTCTCTACTAAAAATACAAAAAATTAGCCAGGCGTGGTGGCGGGCGCCTGTAGTCCCAGCTACTTGGGAGGCTGAGGCAGGAGAATGGCGTAAACCCGGGAGGCGGAGCTTGCAGTGAGCTGAGATCCGGCCACTGCACTCCAGCCCGGGCAACAGAGCAAGACTCTGTCTCAAAAAAAAAAAAAAAAATTAAAAAAAAGAATGGCCACTAGAAGGTACTTCTAGAGATTCTTAGTTTTTGCAGGGTTTGAATGTTGAAGACACCAATTCTTGGTTATGTCTAATAATATTACTAGTACTACTCATGTTTGTTTTTTTTAAACAATAATGTACTGTTTATTTTCAAATAGCTAGAAGGGATTTTGAATTTTCCCAACAAAGAAATGGTAAATGTTTGAGGTGATACACTAATTACACTAATTTGATCATTACACATTATATACACATATCAAAATATCACACTGTACCCCAATTACTCATGTTTATTAGCCATCCTTACAGTGTTGTTTCATTGGCAGTGGTTGGGGTGGGGGGAAGGTGATTCATAAAAGAAACAAGGAGAAGCAGTGTGTGCAAGGGAAACTGCCTGCCTGAAATGAAATTAATTCAAAGGAAGGGCAAAAAGAGAAAGGTCAGAGGGAACACTGCCCAAACTCAAACCCCTAAGACAGAAAAGAGATTCTGAAGGAATGACATTCAGTCAGTTTCCTGCTAGGACAACAAACTGGAGCCCCTCAAACCAAAGCCTGACTGTTGACAGAGATCAGCCAAGGAGGATATGTGTTAAGGAAACAGGTAAGGGTAAGAGAAGGAGAGCACTGGCAATTCTGCCAATAAGGCCACACTCATAACTATTTCTGGTTTCACATGTGAATCAGAACCATGCAAATAAACAATAATCTAATAGTTATTAAAGACCCAGAGTCATATTGTTATACTATTTACACTATCATTTATTGAAAATTCTTCTAGTTTATCCACCTAATGTTTCTATTAAACAAGATCAAAGTTAACTGAGATGTTAAAAACTGATTTTAAACACGGGGAAGAAAAAAGATAAAGTACCCAAGTATTTTTAGAAAGGAGTCTTTCCGTACATTCTTACACTTCAGACAGTCAACTAACTTAAACAAGAATACATTACTGTCTATCAACCTCAAAAATCTTTTGAGTGATCATGCAATTTTATAAGCAGGATAAACAAGAAAATAATTTGGGGATGGCAGGCTAGGAATGTTAACTCTTAAAACAGGTCTTACCCATATGACCGGGTAAAAAATGGCTTTTTCATTTGTTAAAAAAAACATTTTTCACTCACACATCCAAATGTTCTTTTTATGAGACAAGGTCCACTCTGTCACCCAGGCTGGAGTGCAGTGGTGTGATCTTGGCTCACTACAACTTCTGCCTCCCGGGTTCAAGCGATTCTCATACCTCAGCCTCCTGAGTAGCTGGGATTACAAGTGCACGCCATCACACGCAGCTATTTTTGTTTGTTTGTTTGTTTGTTTTTGGTAGAGATGGAGTTTCACCATATTGGCCAGGCTAGTCTCGAACTCCTGACCTCAAGTGATCTACCCACCTCAGCTTCCCAAAGTGCTAGGATTACAGGCGTGAGCCACCACACCCGGCCCAAATGTTCTTTAAAAAGTATATCCTCAGCTATGCAAGGTGGCTCATGACAGTAATCCCAACAATTTGGGAGCCTGAGGCGAAAGGACTGCTTGAAGCCAAGAATATGAGACCAGCCTGGGCAATAGAGCAAGATACCTCATCTCTACAAAAAATAAATTAAAAAAATAAGGCTGGGCACGGTGGTTCACACCTGTAATCCCAGAACTTTGGGAGGCCGAGGCGGGAGGATCACCTGAGGTCAGGAGTTCGAGACCAGCCTGCCCAACATGGTGAAACCCCATCTCTACAAAAAATACAAAATTAGCCAGGCATGGTGTCACATGCCTGTAATCCCAGCTACTCAGGAGGCTGAGGCAAGAGAATCGCTTGAACCCAGGAGGCAGGGGTTGCAGTGAGCCGAGATTGCACCATTGCACTCCAGCCTGGGCAACAAGAGTGAAACTCCATCTCAAACAATAAATAAATAAATAAATAAGCAAGGAGCAGTGTTGCACACTTGCAGTCCCAGCTACTTGGGAATCTGAAGTGGCAGGATCGCTTGAGCCCAGGAGTTTGAAGCTGCAGTGAGCTATGATTACACCACCACTGCATTACAGCCTGGGCAATGGAAAGAGACCCTGTCTCCTTAAAAAAAAAAAAAAAGAAAGAAAGAAAAAAAAAGAATGCATATTCTCTCTTATGAAAGTTATAATTTTTGGTGGAACAAAAATAAGCATATATATATGTAAAATTCTGTTCTTAATCTTCTATTCACAAAAGCATAATTTAAATGACCGTAATACATTTTATCTAATGCTTTTGCCTTCAAATAGAATATCAGTTATAAAAATGTATTTTCTAATTTAAAAAAATACTGTGGGTTTTACCCCCAACAATACTACAAATGTAAATGCTTTACACTTACTAGACACAATCGCTTTTAGTTTTGTCCCTCCTTTGCCAAATCCACATGTCTAATTTTAAATTAATAAAACGTTAAATAGTAAAATCCTTTGAAACTAAAGATACTGGAAAAATATAATATATACTATTTAATTATATAATATTTTATTTAATAAATTGTATCTGTGATATGCAGTAAACAACTCCTTTGAATGTTTTCCATGACAACTGCCTTTAACAAGATCCCCAGACACCACCTAAACATAACCAGCTTTAGTAAAAACACTTTAGTAAAAACCTCAGTTTCTGGAAATTTTCTAGTGCAAATAAGATCAGAACAATTTTTTCTTTCCATGCTATCTTTTCTGTCATATTTATGATTGATACAGCTAACAACTGCTGAAATTTAGCTAAATATACCAAGCCCCAATTACAAAAGTCAAGCAATATCATATCATTATAATGCAGGTCAAATAACATCGGTATACAGAGATATAGTCTTACTGTAATTACAGTTTTAATCCTGACTATAATATAACCATGTAAAACCTTTATGTAATGTGAACTATCTTACACCTTTTGTTTTCATACCTAACAATGAATAGAAAGCAGTTACTAATTTTAATCAAGCCAAAAATAACTAAGATACTTTTAAAAATCTTACCTCTATACGTCGAACTATCATGGCTTTTATTTTCACTGAGGATCCGACATAAATGCAAACTAGAATAAAATAGAAAACATGTATTTCAATTTCCACCATAACATGAGATGATGCTTATAGAGCAAACTATATCAACTGGCAAGTAAAAAAAAAAATTTTAATCAGGCATTTATTCTGCCTTTCATATACAAACTGTACCACTGGTAACTCATAGAAGATTAAAACTATCTCTGTAGTAATAAAGAAGGAATTATGAAATTAGAATATCACCATTTTAAGATCCCTAATTAATTACAGAATCTAGGCCAGGCACGGTGGCTCATGCCTGTAATCCCAGCACTTTGGGAGGCCGAGGCGGGCGGATCACGAGGTCAGGGGATTGAGAAAATCCTGGCGAACATGGTGAAACTCCGTCTCTACTAAAAATACAAAAAAACTAGCCAGGCGTGGTTGCGGGCACCTGTAGTCCCAGATACTGGAGGCTGGGATGAAAAAAACATCTGAGCCCAGGAAATTGAGGCTGCAGTGAACCATGACTGCTCACTCCACTGTACTCCAGCCTGGGCAACAGAAAAAAAAAAGAAAAAAGAAAAAAGAAAAACAAGAAAAAAACATTACAGAATCTAGGCATCTACCAATGGCTGCTCACATTACAAAAAGAGGCCAGGCACGTTGGCTCACACCTATAATCCTAGCACTTTGGGAGGCCAAGGCGGGAGGACTGCCTGAGCTCTGGAGTTCAAGACCAGCTTGGGCAACACAATGAAACCCCATCTTTACTAAAATACAAAAGAAATTAGTCGGGTGTGGTGGCATGCACCTGTAGTCCCAGCTACTAGGGAGGCTGAGGCAAGAGAATTGCTTGAATCCAGGAGGCAGAGTGAGCCAAGATTGTGCCACTGCACTGCAGCCTGGCAACAGAGCAAGACTCCGTCTCTACAAAAAAAAAAGAAAGAAAGAAAAGAAGAGAAAAAGAGACTATGAAACATCATGTGCCTCCAGATTCTGATGAAAGAAAACACCATGCAGGTTAGGCATGGTGGCTTACACCTGTAATCCCAGCACTTTGGGAGGCCACGACAGGCAGATAGCTTGAGCCCAGAGGTCAAGACCAGCCTGGGAAACATGGTAAAACCCTGTCTCAACAAAAAATACAAAAATTAGCCTGGCATGGTGGCTCACGCTTGCACTCCCAGCTACTTGGGAGGCTGGGGTGAAAAAATCATCTGAGCCCAGGAAATTGAGGCTGCAGTGAACCATGACTGCTCACTCCACTGTACTCCAGCCTGGGCAACAGAAAAAAAAAAGAAAAAAGAAAAAAGAAAAACAAGGGAAAAAAGAAAAGAAAGCATCACCCACCTATGAAATTGTCTTTAGGGGGGGAAAAAAAGTGTAAATCAAAATCTGATCAAGCCATCTAGATCCAACTACCAATTTACAGAAAAAGACCACAGAGGAATATGTTAAGAGATAGCATAGGGATACAGTCACCAAAATTCAAACTGTGGGAAAATCTAACAGAGAGTGACCCAATCTCTTGAACAAACAAATTGCAAGGAAAAATATAATAAAATATAAAAGAAGAGTACAAGGGAGGAAAAGAGGAACAGAAGAGCTACAAGACAGAAAAACAATTAACAAAATGGCAGTAGTAAGTCCTTTCCTGTCAGTAATTAATTACCTTAAATGTAACATCTAACTCCACATTCAAAAGACAAAGTATCTAAATTGGTATTTTTTAAGACAAGCTATTTTTTTAAAGCTGTATGCTGTCTACAAGAAACTTGTTTTAAATTTAAGGACACAGACAGGCTGAAAGTGAAAGGATGGATAAAGATGCTCCATTCAAATGTTAGCCAAGACAGAACAGGGGTGGCTATGCTTATATTAGACAAAATATACTCTGAAAATATAACAATTATAAATATATACACATACCACATCAGAGGACAAAAGCATATGAATATATGTGACACAGAGCTGAAGAAATAAACAGACATCAACACAGTAATAGTAGGGAATTTCAATACACTACTTTCCATAGAATATCTAGACAAAAGATCAGTAAGGAAACAGAAGACTTGAATAATACTACAGACCAAATGGATTTAACGGACCTATCCATAACATGCCACCCAAGATAAGGAGACTACATTCTTCTCAAGCACACACAAACCTTTTTCCAGGCTCTAACATGTGATCTAACCTTCTGATCACATTAGATATCACAAAAAAATAACACATTTTAAAAGACAGAAATCATACCAAGTATCTTTTCCAAACACAATGGAATAAAACTAGATATCAATACCAGAAAGAAAACTGGAAAGTTCACAAATATGTAGAAATTAAACACATTCTTGAACAACCAAAGAATCAAAGAACAAAATCAAGAAGGAAATTAGGAATTATCTTGAGACAAATGAAAATGAAAACATAAATACCAAAATTTATGAGATAAAGCAAAAGCAGTTCAAAAGAGGAAATTTGTAGCAATAATTTTTGTTTGTTTGTTTTTTTACACAGTATCTCATTCTATCACCCAGGCTGGACTGCAAAGGCAAAATCTTGGCTCACTGCAGCCTTGATCTTCTGGGCTCAAGTGATCCTCCCACCTCAGCCTCAGCACCCACCCCCAACACCCCATTAGGTGGGACCACAGGTGCATGCCACCATGCCCAGCTAATTTTGTGTATTTTGAAGAGATGGGTTTCACCATGTTACCCAGGCTGGTCTCAAACTCCTGGGCTCAAGCAATCTGCCCACCTCAGTCCAACAAAGTTCTGGGAATACAGGCGTGAGCCACCAAGCCGGGACTATAAATGCCTTTTTTTAAAAAAATCTCAAATAAACCACCTAACTCAAAACTTCAAGGAACTAGAAAAAGAAGAATAAACTAAGTCCAAAGTTAATAGAAGGAAGGAAATAATAAAAATTAGGGCAGAAACAACTGAAATAGAGAATTAAAAAAGAAAAAAAAATCAGCCAGGTACGGTGGCTCACGCTTGTAATCCTAGCACTTTGAGAGGCTGAGGCAGGCAGATAGCTTGAGCTCAGGAGTTCAAGACCAGCCCGGGCAGCATGGCAAAACCTTGTCTCTACAAAAAAAAATACAAAAAATTAGCTGGGCATGGTGGCCCACACCTGTAGTCCCAGCTACTTGAGGGTCTGAGGCAGGAGGATCACTTGAGCCCAGGATGTCAAGGCTGCAGTGAGCCAAGATAGTGCCACTGCACTCCAGCCTGGGTGACAAAGTGAGAACTTATCTCAAAAAAAAAAAAAAAAGAAAAAAATCAATAAAATTAAAAGTTGTTTTTTTAAAAAAGATTAACAAAACAGACAAATCTTTAGCTAGACATTTAATAAAGAAAAAGAAAAAGGAAACAAAATTAGAAACAAAAGAAAAAACATTACAACCAATTACACAGAAACAAAAAGGAATACAAGAGGCTAGTACACCATAATACCAGAGCCAAACAAAAACATTACAAGAAAAGAAAATTACAGGTCAATGCCTCTTATAAACACAGATGAAAAAATCCTCAACAAACACCAGCAAACGGAATTTAACAGCACATTAAAAGGATCATTCACCATGATCACAATGGATTTATCCCTGGGAAGCAAGGATGGTACAACATACACTAAATGTGACACATTACATTAACAAAATGAAGGATTAAAATCACTTGATCATCTCCTTAGATGCCGAAAAAGCATTTGACAAAATTCAATACCCTTTTATGATAAAACTCTCAACAATTAACTAGCCTGGGTGACAGAGTATGACTCCGTATCAAATAAATATACATACTAACTATAGAATGAATGTTCCTCAACACACACACATAAAAGGCCATAAATAACAAGCCCACAGCTAACATTATATTCAATGGTGAAAAGTTGAAGGTTTTTCCTCTAAGATCAGGTACATGCCCACTCTCTCCATGTCTATTCAACAGAGTACTAAAAGTCCTTGCCAGAGCAATTGGGCAAAAAGAAGAAATGAAAGTTATCCAAACAAGAAAAGTGAAATTGTCTCTGCTGACAAAATGATCTTATATTTAGAAAATCCTAATGACTACACCATAAAGTTGTTAGAAATAACTATGGTGTATCCATTCAGGCAAAAAAATATTTAAAAAAAGAAATAATAAATAGGGTTAAGTTACAGGATATAAAAATCAACACACAAAAATAGGTAGTGCTTCTATATGCTAACAATGAACTACCTGAAAAAAATTTTAATTCAATTTAAAATAGCTATACTATAGCATTGCAAGAATGGCAAAAAGAGAAAAATAATAATAAAAATAAAATATCTACAAAAAATAAAATACTTAGGAATAAATTTAACCAAGGAGGTGAAAGATCTATACACCACAAACTATCAAATGCTGATGAAAGAAACTGAAGATGACAAATAAATGAAAAGATATTCCATGTCCATTGATTAGAATAATTAAGATTGTTTAAATGTCCTTGCTACCCAAAGAAATATAAAGACTCAATGCAATCTCTATCAAAACACCAATGACATTTTTCACAGAAACAGAAAAATCCTAAAATTTATATGGAACCGGAAAAAAAACAAATAGCAGCCAAGGCAGTCTTGAACAAAAAGAAAAAAGCTAGAAGTATCCCACTATTTGACTTCAAGCTACAGTTGACCCTCTGTATCCAAGGGGGATTGGTTCCAGGACCATCTGCCACACACACCAAATTCACAGATGCTCAAAAGTCCCTTATATATGGCATATATACAGTCATCCTTCTGTGTCCGCAGGTTCCGCATCTGCGGATTCAACCAACTGTAGACAGAAAACACAGTCAGCCCTCCATATCCACAGCTTTTGATTTGTTGTTGGTTGAATCTGTGGATGCAGCCAACCAACTAAATGTAAGGCCAGTCAACTATATATTACAAAACTAGGGTAATTAAAACAGCATGGCACTGGCATAAAAATAGACACATCAACTAATGGAACAGAATAGAGAGCCCAGATATTAATCCATGCATTTATAGTCAATTTTCAACAAAGGGTACCAAGAACACATTATGGGGAAAAAGGCAGTCTCTTCAATAAAGAATGCTGGTAAAACTTAATAACCACATACAGAACAATGAAACTGGACACTTACTTCACACCATATACAAAAACCAACTCAAAATGAATTAAAGACTTAAACATAAGACCTGAAACTATAAAAATCCTAAAAGAAAAAATAGGGGAAGAGCTACACAACATTGGTCCGGGCTACAATTTTTAGATTTGACCCCAAAAGCTCAAGTGATTAAAGCAAAAATAGACAAATGGGATTACACCAAACAAAAAAAGTTTCTACGCAGGAGGCCAGGTGCAGTGGCTCATACTTATAATCCCAGCACTCTGGGAGGCCAAGGTGGGCAGATAACCTGAGGTCAGAAGTTCAAGACAAGCCTGACCAACATGGAGAAATCCTTCTCTACCAAAAATACAAAAATTATCCGGGCATGGTGGCGCATGCCTGTAATCCCAGCATACTCAGGAGGCTGAGGCAGGAGAATCGCTTGGACCCAGGAGGCAGAGATTGCAGCAAGCCAAGATCGCGCCACCACACTCCAGCCTGAGCAACAAAGCGAGATTCTGTCTCAAAAAAAAAAAAAAAAAGTTTCTATACAGGAAAGGAAACAATTAACAGTGTGATGGAGACAACCTATGGATTCGGAGAAAATACTTGCAAGCCAAACATCAAATATGGGCTTAATATCCAAAATATATAAAGAAGTCAAGGGGCCGGGCGCAGTGGCTCACGCCTGTAATCCCAGCACTTTGGGAGGCTGAGACGGGCGGATCACGAGGTCAGGAGAGCGACATCATCCTGGCTAACACGGTGAAACCCCATCTCTACTAAAAAATACAAAAAAACTAGCCGGGTGTGGTGGCGGGCGCCTGTAATCCCAGCTACTGGGGAGGCTGAGGCAGGAGAATGGCGTGAACCCAGGAGGCAGAGCTGGCAGTGAGCTGAGATCACACCATTGCACTCCAGCCTGGGCAACAGAGTGAGACCCTGTCTCAAAAAAAAAACTTTAAAAATTCAACATATTCTCAAAATAAAAGAAAATGGTGATGCCAGCCAGGCACAGTGGCCCATGCCTGTAATTTCAGCAATTTGCAAGGCTGAGGCAGGAACATTTGTTGAGGTCAGTTGGAGATCAGACTGAACAACATAGCAAGACTCTGTCTCTACAAAAAAAAAAGAAATAGGCATTGTGGTGTGAGTCCTAGCTACTCGGGAGGCTGAAGTGGGAGGATTGCTTGAGTCCAGGATTTCCAGGTTATGATGAGCTATGATTTCACTACAGCACTCCAGCCTGGGCAACAAAGCAAAATGCTATCTCAAAAACAAAAAATAAAAATAAAAAATAAATAAGCCTGGGTAACAAAGAGACCTCATCTCCACAAAAAAATAAACAAAAACTAGCCAGGCATGGTGGTGCAGGCCTATAGTCTCAGCTACTTGGGAGGCTGAGGTGGGAGGATCACTTGAGCACCGGAGGTCAAGGCTGCAGTGAGCTGAGATCACACCATGCACTCCAGCCTAGGCAACAGAGTGAGACCCTGTCTCAAAAAAGAAAAAAAAAAATAGGCAAGGCCTGTGGCTCACACCTCTAATCCCAGCCTCTTTGGAGGCCGAGGCATGAGAATTGCTTGAGGCCAGAAGTTCAAGACCAGCCTGGGCAAACCAGCAAGACTCCATCTCTACAAAAAAAATTTTTTAATTAGCAGGTCATGGCGGCACGTCCCTATAGTCCCAGCCTCTTAGGAGGCTGAGGCAGGAGGATCACTTGAGCCCAGGAGTTCAAGGTTATGGTGAGCTATGATTGCACCACTGCACTCCAGCCTGGGTGACAAAAAGCAAGAGCCTGTCTCTCGAAAAAAAATTAAATAAAATAATGCAATTGTTATGAAAAACAGTATAGAGATTCCTCAAAAAATGAAAAGTAGAACTACCATATGATTGAGCATTCCTACTTCTGGGTATTTATCCAAAAAAATTTAAGTCAGGATCTCACAGAGATAGCTGCACTCCCATGTTCACTGCAGCATTATTTACAATAGCCTAGAGGTAGAAACAACCTAAATGTCCACCAATAGAAGAGCGAATAAAGAAAACGTGTTGTATATCTATGAAAACAAACATTATTCAGCCATAAAAAAAAAGGAAATCCTGTCATGTGCTACAACGTGGATGAACCTTAAGGACAGTGTGCTAAGGTAAGAAGCCAGTCACAGGACAAACACTGTATGATTCTACTTACAGTGAAGTATCTAATGTAGTCAAACTCAGAAGTGAAAAGTAGAATGGTGGTTGTCAGAGGCTGCAGGAAGGGGAAAATGGGGAGTTGGTGTATAAGGGATACGAAGTTCAACTCATAGAATATGAAAAAGATCAGGAGAAGATCTGCTAACATTGTACTTATAGTTGACAACATTGTACTGCTCACTTAAAATTTGCTATAAAGGTAGATTTCATGTTGGGTGTCTTTTTACCACAATAAAAAAGTTACTTAAAAAGTTGTCAATTTTGTTAAATCCTGAACCCTAAGAACATACTGTTTTTGGTTTTTTTGTTTGTTTGTTTGTTTGTTTGAGACAGAGTCTTGCTCTGTCGCCCAGGCTGGAGTGCAGTGGCACGACCTTGGCTCACTGCAGCCTCTGCCTCCCAGGCTCAAGCAATCCTCCCGCCTCAGCGTCCTGAGTAGCTGGGATTACAGGTGTGCACAACCATGCCTGGCTAATTTTTGTATTTTAAGTAGAGATGGAGTTTCACCATATTGGCCAGGCCAGTCTCGAACTCCTGACCACAAGTGATCTGCCCACCTCGGCCTCCCAAAGTGCTGGAATTATAGGAGTGAGCCACTGTGCCTGGGCAAGCATGTCTTTTTTTAAGAACACATCCTGGCCGGGCGCGGTGGCTCAAGCCTGTAATCCCAGCACTTTGGAAGGCCGAGACGGGCGGATCACGAGGTCAGGAGATCGAGACTATCCTGGCTAACACGGTGAAACCCCGTCTCTACTTAAAA
>NC_045445.1:30783066-30785434 GCF_002776525.5 Piliocolobus tephrosceles | reverse complement strand
AAAAAAAAAAAAAAAAAAAATTAACACATCCTTTTAATAGCCTATGTGATGAAATTTAAAAGTTTGCATAAATCATTTCTGCCACACACCCAAACACAACCACAGTATTTGTCTACAGGTGAAGCACTTGTGCGACTGTTAGAATTGTAAGCTGAACCAGCTTGATTTTATGAAACCCATTTTTTACTTGAAAGAAAAACAAACTACGGTTATTCAGACATGGGTCTTTCACGGGCATTTTCTCAAAAATGAACCAAGTGAGCCTGTCACTTCAAGGAAAACAGCAGAGTATTTGCTGCTGCTGATATGTTTTTACACTGTTGGTGGGGGTGTAAAATAGTTCAACCATTGTGGAAGACAGTGTGGCGATTACCCAAGGATCTAGAACCAGAAATACCATTTGACTCAGCAATCCCATTACTGGGTATATACCCAAAGGATTATAAATCATGCTGCTATAAAGACACATAAACACATATGTTCACTGCAGTACTATTTACAATAGCAAAGAATTGGAACCAACCCAAATGTCCATCAATGATAGGCTGGATAAAGAAAATGTGGCACATATACACCATGGAATACCATGCAACCATAAGAAAGGATGAGTTCATGTCCTTTGCAGGGACATGAATGAAGCTGGAAACCATCATTCTCAGCAAACTAACACAGGAACAAAAAACCAAACACCACATGTTCTCACTCATAAGTGGAAGATGAACAATGAGAACACAAGGACACAGGGACGGGAACATCACACACTGGGGCCTGTTGGGGGTTGGGGAGCAAGGGGAGGGAGAGCATTAGGACAAATACCTAATGCATGTGAGGCTTAAAACCTAGATGATGGGTTGATAGGTGCAGCAAACCACCATGGTACATGTAGACCTATGTAACAAACGTGCACGTTCTGCACATGTATCCCAGAAATTAAAATTTAAAAAAAAAAAAAGACAGTTGTAACACATGCAGTGTAACCCAAAAAGGGCTCAAATACAGACTATATAAAGAACCCCTACAAATCAGTGAAAGAAACTCAAGCAACTCAATAGCAAAAAAGGCAAAAGATATGACAGAGACCTTTCACAAAAAGAAACAAGAACTCCAGGCCAGGCGTGGTGGCTCATGCCTGCAATCCCAGCACTTTCGGAGGCCAAGGAAGGCTGATCACCATAGGCCCGGAGTTCAAGACCAGCCTGCCCAACATGGTGAAACCCCGTCTCTACTAAAAATACAAAAATTAGCCGGGTGTGGTGGCACACACCTGTAATTCCAGCTACTCAGGAGGCTGAGGCACAAGAATCGCTTGAACCTGGGAGGCAGAGGTTGCAGTGAGCCAAGATCGCGCTACCACCACACTCCAAACTGGGCGACAGAGCAAGACTCTGTCTCAAACAACAAAAAATAATAATAATAAGTACTCCAAATGACCAACAACATATAAAAAGATGCTCATGAAAATATAAGCCACAGTAAAATTACATACATATTTACAAAAAATTTAAGTCTGACAATATCAAATGTAGTGACAATGTGAAACAAGGTCAACTCATACACTACTGGTGGGAGTGTACACTGAAATAGCTTGGCAATATCTAACAGAGCTAAAGTGTAACCTATAACCCAGAGATTCTACACCTAGTATATACTCCACAAAAACACATGCTTGTATACACAAAAACTGTTGTATAATGTTTCTATTGGCACTGTTAGTAATAGCCAAAAACTAGAAGCAACAAAAATGTTTATCAACAAGACAGCATAAAAATAAACACTGGTATACAATGGAGTATCTTGCAACTATGAAAATGAATGAACTAAAAAAAAAAGGAAAATCAATGAACTGCAAACATACAATATGGATGAATCTTAAAGTCATAACTGTTGAGCAAAAGTAGCCAGATACAGTAGGATAAATATTCAATGATTTCATTTATATGAAGTTCAAGAAAAAAATTAAACATATTGGGTAATGACACTGCAAAGAAAAGCAAGAAAGTTCCTTTGAGCTGAAGATGCAAGGTTAAAAAAAGAGAAAAATCAAGAAAGAGGAAAACCATAAATGTCAGGATAATGGTTACTACATGGGAGGTGGAAAAGGTTTGATTGGGAACAAACGGTATGTTGCCTTGACCTGGGTGTAAGTTACATGGGGGTGCATCTTACAATGATTCTTTAAGCTCTATATTGAGGTTTCATGACTTCTCTGTATTTTCGTTATATTTCACAATTTAGAAAAAAATTCTTCCAAGGTGCACAGGGTTTAAAGACAAGAGAGCCAATGAATTCATATAGAAGAGTTTCTTACTCTTTTATATCTAGTAATCCTTTTTCTAGTCAATGAAACAAATAATTTTAAGACTTAACA
>NC_045445.1:30772232-30783056 GCF_002776525.5 Piliocolobus tephrosceles | reverse complement strand
GTAATCCTTTTTCTAGTCAATGAAACAAATAATTTTAAGACTTAACAGAACCTGTTTATATATCACGTAATCCTTTTTCTAGTCAATGAAACAAATAATTTTAAGACTTAACAGAACCTGCTTATATATCACATCTAAGGCTAAATAAGATTCCAGATTACAATCATCCACAGAGAGATTATCTACTTTGCAGATTACACATAACCTTGCAGCTCACCTCTGTGTCTTCTGACTGTGTCAATACTGTATCATCAGGATGAGCAGGGTAAGGTTATTAAAAGTCAGCAAACTTTTGCTAGTCAACAATTCACTTCCAGGTTTCACAAAAGTATGTTCAAAACCAAAGAATAAAAAGGCAATGGAAGCCGGGAGCTGTGGCTCACACCTGTAGTCCCAGAAGTCTGGGAGGCTAAGGTGGGTGGATCATTTGAGGTCAGGAGTTTAAGACCAGCCTGGCCAACATGATGAAACCTTGTCTCCACTAAAAATATAAAAATTAGCTGGGTGCGGTGGTGCGCACCTGTAATCCCAGTTACTCCGCAGGCTGAGGCAGAAGAATCACATGAACCCAGGAGGCAGAGGTTGCAGTTAGCTGAGACTGCATCACTGCACTCCAACCTGGGCAACAGAGCGAGACTCTGTCTCAGAAAAAATAAAAATAAAAACTAAGGGCAATGGAGAGCATTTACTAAATTAAATATTTAGTTTGGAAATGTCAGGCCAGGCATAGTAGCTCACGCCTGTAATCCCAGCACTTTAGGAGGCCAAGTTGGGTAAACTGCTTGAGCTCAGGAGTTCGAGACCAGCCTGGTAACATCACCTGAGCTCAGGAGTTCAAGACCAGCCTGGGTAACGTGGTGAAACCCTGTCTCTACCAAAAACACAAACAATTAGCAGAGCATGGTGGCACGCGCCTGTGGTCCCAGCTACTCAGGAGGCTGAGATGGAAGGATCGCCAGAGCTCAGGAAGTTGAGACTGCAGTGAGCCAAGATCGCACCAGTGAGCCATGATCGCACCACTGCACTCCAGCCTGTACTCCAGGGTGACAGAGCAAGATCCCATCTCAAAAACAAAAACAAAGAAAGAAAATGTCATTTAGCTATTAAACATTTCTCACTAAAAAAAAATTATTCTGAGCGTACCTTACAAATGGTAAGCTTGTGTAAGTTTGGTCCCAAGCACTTTTGACTACTTCCCTGGAGACTAGACAGGCCTTCTAATGGGTTGAGAAGAGAACAGTGGTTGGTTAAGAACACTGGTTAAAGTTGGGTATGCTGGCTCATGCCTATAATCGCAACACTTTGGGAGGCCTAAGTGGGAGGATCACTCGAGCACAGGAGTTCAAGACCAGCCTAGCCAACAAGTGAGACCCCATCTCTACCAAAAAAAAAAAAAAAAAAACAGCCAGGCACGGTGGCTCAAGCTTGTAATCTCAGCACTTTGGGAGGCCGAGACGGGCAGAACACGAGGTCAGGAGATCGAGACCATCCTGGCTAACACGGTGAAACCCCGTCTCTACTAAAAAATACAAAAAAACTAGCTGGGCGAGGTGGCAGGCGCCTGTAGTCCCAGCTACTCGGGAGGCTGAGGCAGGAGAATGGCATAAACCCGGGAGGCAGAGCTTGCAGTGAGCTGAGATCCAGCCACTGCACTCCAGCCTGGGCGACAGAGCAAGACTCCGTTTCAAAAAAAAAAAAAAAACAGAAAAAAAATATTAGCCGAGTGTGGTGGCGCATGCCTATAGTCCCAGCTACTTGGGAGGCTGAGCTGGGAGGATCACTTGAGCCTGCAGGTCAAGGCTGCAGTGAGTGGTGATCCTACCACTGCACTCCAGCCTGGACAGCCTGGGGAACAGAGTGAATCCCTATCTCAAAAAAAAAAAAAAAAACACTGATTAAGCTTCTAATTTCACAAAATATGTTAAACCTAAGTTTATCTGGAATATAAAACAAAATCAATCTTCCTTCCAGAAGGCAACATAGAAATAACATCTGCTTCAGATTAGCGTCAGAAGATACAACCTAAAAATGCCATCTAGGTCTTTTGCAGAGAGGAGATACATAAGTATATCAAGATTGCTTCAATATTTACTATGAAGTATTAAAACAATTCCTTCTTTGGGTTCCTATTTCCCCTATAGGGTCAATTCCCTTTAGAATATAATAGCAGGAGCCAGGCACAGTGGCTCACGCCTATAATCCCAGCACTTTTAAGAGGCCGAGGAGGGCAGATTACTTGAGGCCAAGAGCTGGAGACTAGCCTAGCCAGTATGGTGAAACCCCGTCTCTACTAAAACTACAAAAATCAGCCAGGCTTGGTGGTGCATGCCTGTAATCCCAGCTACTCAGGAGGCTGAGGCAGGAGAATCACTTGAATCCAGGAAGCGGAGGTTGCAGTGGGCCGAGGTCGCACCACTGCACTCCAGCCTGGGCGGCAGAGTGAGACTCTGTCTCAAAAAATAATAATAATAATAATAATAGCAGGAAGCATCATGTCTTTGAAAGAAGAATTTAAGAGAATAAAGTAACTCATCTTTCCCTTTGTACTCAGGCTACTAAAATGCAATTTCAAATATTCCTTCATATAGAAAAAGAGAAAAAAGAAAAAGAGGAAAGGAAAAGGAAAGGATGAGAAAGAAAGAGAAACAAAATAATTGTTTAAAATTCTTCCTTATTCACTTGAGCCTGGGAGGTCAAGGCTGCAGTGAGCCAAGATCGTGCCACTGCACTCCAGCCTGGGCAACAGAGTGAGACCCTGTCTAAAAAAAAAAAAAAACTTCTCCTTATAACAATGCATTTGCTTCCTCACATTTCCAATAGTTTTATTTCTATTTAACAATCTTAATGCATGTCTTTTGCAAAAAGCCTTCCAATGGTTGGGGGGAAGGGGTTGCGTCAGTGTTGCAAACTCCTACCTAGACTAATGGTACAGTCATCATTACATAACTTTAAGAAATAACTGAAATATAATTCTATATTGTCAGTCACCAGCTACAAACATGTTCATTAGGACACAGATGACAATGTCATCATGAACTATTAGAATCTCAAAGATTTGCTCAAGTTGCATATGGAACCATTGAAAGGTTATTACAACAAGGCAATTTGTTTGCATAATAGATACTTATATTTCCCTATTATAAAAGGGGTATTCCTTTGGCTGGGCGCAGTGGCTCATGCCTGTAATCCCAGCACTTTGGGAGGCTGAGGGGTAAGGATCACTTGAAGCCAGGAGTTTATGACCAGCCTGGGCAATATAGCAAAACCCCATCCCTATACATACACACACACACAAAAAAAATGTTTTTAATTAGCCAGGCATGGTGGCATGCTCCTGTACCCCAGCTATTCAGGAGGCTGAGGCAGGAAAATCCCTTGAGCCTGGGAGGTCAAGCCTGCAGTGAGCTGTGATCACATGACTGCACTCCAGCCTAGGTGACAAAGAAGCCCCTGTCTCAAAAAAAAAAAAAAAATTAGTTAAAAATAATTTTTTTAATAAAAAAATAAAACAAGTATTCCTTAGTTATAACAAGAAACTAAAATCAAACACTAAGAATTTTCCGCCAACAAGTAGATGTATCTGTGCTCTTCTCCCTTAGTGATTCACTAACAGAAGCCCACCAAGGATTCTTAAAGAAACTGTTTCTGAACATTACATTTGTCTTACTATACACCTGCCTAATGGTTTTAGGTCACTAACCTAAATTATAGGGAAAGGAACAAACAAAATTACCTCTAATAGTTGCCCACTTTAATATGGCTTTAAAAGAATCAAATTTTCTGTCTTAGTCCAAATTGAAATTATTTTAATCCCTTAATAACTTTCAAATACTTGAGTTTACCATTTTTCCACTTTTTAATTTATTTTTTTTAAATAAAAATAGAGACAGGTTCTTGCTATGTCGCCCACAGCTCTCCTGGGCTCAGGCGATCCTTCCTCCTGCCTCAGTTGCCCAAGTAGCTGGGATTACAGGTGTGTGCCACAGTGCACACCACCACCACCTCACATGCCACCATGCCAGGCATTCGTTTTTTCCACTTTTAAAATTGTTTAGTGCTATTATGGAGATGCTGTCTCAGGTCCCTGAGAATGAGGACAGAATCTACTTTCTGTCAAAAGATGTATGGAAAACTGAATAAAATGTCTGAAGTTCCTTCAAGGACTTAAAAGGTATTTTGTGAATACTTCTTAACATGGTATATACGGCTTTTCATCTTACTTGTTCCCATTTTCCAGTAAAAAGGAAAGAGAGTCACAAGCTTAAATTACTTGATTATGCTCATATCTCAAATGTGGCTTTCATATATAAAAGGCTGATGCTATTTACACTTCACTTAATTCTTTAAAACAAGACAACAAAAAGGTTAAATGTAGTTAAGCAAAGTGCTACCTCTGTTATCATTTGTAGAACAGAAACAAAACCCACAAAAATGAATACTGGGACAACATAGTTTTATCTTGTAGAAACATGCATTTAAAAGAAAAGGAAACAGAAAATGTTAAAAAGAAAGAAAGAAAGAAAGAAAGAAAGAAAGAAAGAAAGAAAGAAAGAAAGAAAGAAAGAAAGGGAAAAAAAGACAACAGGAGTTGCCGCACTTACAGCAGGAAAAAAGCACAAGTATATTGACAGCACTCACCCTACCTAAACATTAAAGCATTACAGAATAATTTTTTTTTTTTTAACAAACAAGGCAGTAGTCTATACAACCTCCTGACATTGCTTCAACATTTCCTGAAGAATGTTTCCCTTCCCAGGAAAACAGACTAAGACTTATACTTAGTTTATGAATACAGGTCGAAATGGGAAATTAAATATGAAATGAAAACTGAGACATCAAGAAAAGGTTTCAGATAAAGCTTTGGCTGAATTTGGAGCAACTTTGTGAGGAAAAAAAGACTCAACCAGCAAGACTAAAATTTCTTAGAATGATTATAACCCTCTACCTAGAATTCTCCAAGAAATTCAGATCATATGGCATGTTTTGAACAACCAAATGTACTTAAATAAGTTCTAGAATGTCTAAAATAATGTCATAGCAGCAGAAGAAAAACAGTAGCAATCAAAACATTTGGCAATTAAATTTTAAAGCTTTATTATAACTACCATTAATAAGGTAAGACCTAGCAAAACTTTCTAATTGAGATACCTAAAATAAGCTATTCAAACAAACAGATGATATTCAACAAACATAAGTATTTCAAAATTAGACTAAGTATTAACATGAGGCTAGCATCTTCAGATTAAGAGCTTCGAATATCAATTCTCCATTAAGGTTGTTAGGTTGCTTGTGATAAAGAAATGTTGAGTTCACTGTGTTAATGATTTCTACCAAAACCAGAATTCTCCACCAGATCTACCAGTACATGCAAGTTTATCAGCTTAATCATGGCAAGTTCTACGTCAATATAAAATAATCAAGAAACTAAAACTAATTCCAAAATTAAGTGATCAAATACATATCTTTCAGAATTTGAAAGAGTTTGCATTTAGATATAAGTATTATTGGAAATTACAATTACATTTTGGTAGCCCTCCTTTGCCCTTCTGAGCCCTCTTGGAAAAGGTCATTCTTTAAGAGTTCTATAATTTAGCATTAAAAACATAATTGGTGGCCGGGCGCGGTGGCTCAAGCCTGTAATCCCAGCACTTTGGGAGGCCGAGACGGGCGGATCACGAGGTCAGGAGATCAAGACCATCCTGGCTATCACGGTGAAACCCCGTCTCTACTAAAAATACAAAAAACTAGCCGGGCGAGGTGGCGGGCGCCTGTAGTCCCAGCTACTTGGGAGGCTGAGGCAGGAGAATGGCGTGAACCCGGGAGGCGGAGCTTGCAGTGAGCTGAGATCCCGCCACTGCACTCCAGCCTGGGCGACAGAGCAAGACTCCGTCTCAACAAAAAAAAATAAAAATAAAAAAAATAAAAACATAATTGGTATCTGGAAACATAATGGGCTATCTAGGTATGTGATGGATGGACCATTCAGATAGGCAAAATACAGTTTTACTTTTCTCCCTAATTACCTAATAAAACATTCTTCAAAGCCAAGACCTTCCATTTAATAGACAGTTGTTTTTCATGGCATACAATTAAGAATTTGCCCTATCTGAAAGTTATAAAATGTCCCATACATCTCATATGTTGCTTTCAACACTAGTTGACTACCACCCCCAGAAAAGATTTATGGTGGTAAGAACTGACAGACAAGAAATGAATTAACAACCTCAGGAAATACATCACATTATATTTAAAAAAGATAATTTTCAGTCAAGTTAAAGCTTATCTGCTAATTTATCTCGTTAAAAAGGAAAAATTCACCCAAGGTATAATTTTAAATATTGGTCATATTCTAAACGCCAAATGTATAAATAGATTCACTAATAAATTGGTGGCACACTACCTTCATTTTTAAATTTTCCAATTGCTGTTTTATATTTCAGAGGCTGTTTTCAGACAAAGGAAAAATGTTTTTTGTAATATATTTGCACCACCACGTATTCTGCCTAGTAATATGAAAATGCTAACACCTATCTTTAGGAAGATACAAAAACTCCAAAGACATGCTATATGCGCCGGGCGCGGTGGCTCAAGCCTGTAATCCCAGCACTTTGGGAGGCCGAGACGGGCGGATCACGAGGTCAGGAGATCAAGACCATCCTGGCTAACACGGTGAAACCCCGTCTCTACTAAAAAATACAAAAAACTAGCCGGGCGAGGTGGTGGGCGCCTGTAGTCCCAGCTACTCGGGAGGCTGAGGCAGGAGAATGCCGGGAACCCGGGAGGCGGAGCTTGCAGTGAGCTGAGATCCAGCCACTGCACTCCAGCCTGGGTGACAGAGCGAGACTCTGTCTCCAAAAAAAAAAAAAAAAAAAAGACATGCTACATGCAACAAAGTTTTCATAGAGGGAAAAGAGGTCAAATAAACTGCAACTAAGTACTGAATGGTGATGTGTTTAACCATTTAAAATAGCTTATTATGTTACACAATTTTAAACTCTCTTCCTGTAACAGAATGCAATCATAAAACTGACTATACTGATTTGGATCTACTATAATTCAATCCACATTCCACAATTCATGCAATAACTACATACATGTAAGTTCTAATAACAGTTTTTTTGTTGTTCTTTTTGTTTTGTTTGTTTTTGAGAAAGAGTTTCGCTCCCCTTGTTGCCCAGGCCCAGACTCACCGCCACTTCGCCTGCCTGCCGGGTTCAAGCGATTCTCCTGCCTCAGCCTCCCGAGTAGCTGGGATTACAGGCATGTGCCACCACGCCTGGCTAATTTTGTACTTTTAGTTGAGAGGGGGTTTCTCCATGTTGGTCAGGCTGGTCTCTAACTCCTGACCTCGGGTGATCCACCCACCTCGGCCTCCCAATGTGCTGGTATTACAGGCGTGAGCCACCGCACACTGCTTCTAATAACAGTTTTGAAGCAGCTCTTCAAATATAAGAACTATGACAGGTAGCATGTAATATATAAATACACATAATGTGAACCTAAAATTCCATTTTATCTAGGTATTTCGACCTCCTACATCACTTTTTCTCCAACCATTACCAGTCAGAAGCCAAGCAGAATTTCACCTTGTAGCCCTAATACCACTCATTTTAAGGTGGGAGCAGTAACAGTAAAACTGTTGGGAGGCCGAGGCGGGCGGATCACGAGGTCAGGAGATGGAGACCATCCTGGCTAACACGGTGAAACCCCGTCTCTACTAAAAATACAAAAAATTAGCCGGGCGTGGTAGCACGTGCCTGTAGTCCCAGCTACTCGGGAGGGTGAGACAGGGAGGCTGAGACAGGAGAATCACTTGAACGCGGGAGGCAGCGGTGAGTGAGCCGAGATCGCGCCACTGCACGCCAGCCTGGGCGACAGAGCGAGACTCCGTCTCAAGGGGAAAAAAGAAAAGCAAAACTGTCAAAAAGCAGTAGCTGAAAGGAGGAAGCTGAGCAATCTACAAAGATAACAGCCCCTAAATAAATGAGCTGGCTTTAAAAGTAAACAAAACAGTGAATTGCTTTATGAGTTTTGGGAGATTACCCTAATATGGATGAAGATGATGGTCTGGCTAACTTCCCATCTTGCCTTCCCCAAACTTGATGGCTATTTGTCAACTAGCTATGAAACGTGATGGCTATTTGTCAACTAGCTAACAAACTTGATTAGCTATGTGTTAACTAGCATGTACGAGGATTTATAAAATGTTCATTATAGTTAAAAACGAAGGTTTATCAAATAGTCTTCTCTGACAATTAATAAACCAATAAGCACTCTAAGCATATGCTGGGGGGGGGGGGGGGGGGTGTTGAACCGAAAGAAATATGAGACATAGTCCCTATCTTTCAAGGGCCTCTCAATTCACTACAGTGCAAGAGTAAATACACATGAAGAAGTCAGAGACCAATTAATTGCTAACCTGAGTGGTACAGACTTTAAGTGCATGAGCTGTCCTGAGAAGTTTAAATATCTAAAGGTTGGAATAATATTACTTTTAATAGCTATCACTTGAGCACTTACTATAAGCCAAGTGCTTTACAGGCATTATTTAGTCTTCACAACAATCCTTTGAGTAGAGTACTTATTATTCCCAATTTACTCAAGGGGAAACAGTCCAAGTGGTTAAGGAACTTACCCAAGGTCACTCGGCTAGTTAAGTGGCTAAGACAGCCGCTTATTTAGGGAATTCTAGAGCTCACACTGTTAAGACTTCATACAGCAGCGCGGGGGGTGCGAGGGAGGAAGCCACATAGGCTGGCACTATTACAAGCGCGGGATCCGGCAACGCGTTCCTCGTGTTTCGTTCCAAGTAATGAAGTTACAAAGATCTGAATCTTTAGCATGAGCCACGGTAAACTGGCTACTAGAAATGGAGAGGGGTGGGCAAGGACGACAAAAATGGCTAACAAGAGTTAATTTCATCCAGGGTTGAGCGTTAGCATCTAAAAGCGATCCAGAGAAGGAAATGAGAAGCTGTTATTAATATGTTTTCTTAAATCTGAGGTTTGCTTTGCTGCTTAAACGACTTTTTCCAGGGAGAGGGGAGGAGGGAGCGCTCTAATGTGGGGGCGAGAAGACTAGGGGTATGGCAAATTACTGTTTTCGGTGTTACGGGGGAAAAGTTTCACGACTAAAGGAAACGCGTTATCCGAGGTACTCGAGAAGCTTGGAGAGTTGCCAGAGTTAGTTGCAGTCCCAGGATAAAATGGGGTTTAGGGAACATTTAATGACGAAAGTTAAATCCAACCCTAAATAGCTCTAAGGTGAACAGACGGAGCAAAGAAATGTCTGTAGTTCTTCAGGGAAAGCGGCAATCCCTGCCACACTTCCCCACGGCGCTACGCGAGGCCGGGACAGTCAAGAGACCGCTCCCCGGGAGGACGAGAGGTGCCAAACCGGGTTCTTCGCGGCGCCCTGGGCTTCGCGGCAGCGGGCGAAGAGGAAGGGAGGGAATCCGGGACGGTTCGCCCTCCTCGGACTTCAGGCAGAGGAGGCGCCAAGCTCCAAACTGCGGAGTCCAACGGGTGCAGAGTGAAGAAATGGGACAGAGAGAGATGGAAAGTCCGAATCGCCCCAGCGCAGCCCCATAAAGATAAAGGAGCCTAGTGAGATCAAGCGCAGAGGGGGACACAAAAAGAGATCAAGAGGAAGCGCAGAGACCTGCAGGGGCGGAATAGGAGTTCTACTAAGAGGCTAAAGGAAGCCGAGCTACCGCAGGCAGTAGCGATTTCTGGGAGGCCAGGGAAGGAAGGAGGTCCGCGGCGGTTAACAGCACCTCTCCCCGAGTTCGAAACTCCTAGCCGACCATCCACGCCCGCCGCCCGGGTGGGGGAGGGGGTACATCTTTCCCCCCCAACCTCCCACCACAGGTGAGAGTGCAGCTGACGCCCTGGCCCGGCCCGGCAGTGCGCCTGCCTCCGGCCCGAACACTCACAATTCGCCTCTCCCTGATTTCTCCCAGTTCTTTATCCACTCTGCGGGAACCACCACAGCCGCGGCCGCCATCTTCCTCTCACTAGTAGCAGAGGCCCGGATGTGTAGCACGCGAGCGAAGGGTCAAAGGGGAGCACCGCCCACGAGGAATGCCGGGAGCTGAGAGTTCGTTTTTCGATTTCCCGCCCCACTTTCCTCCCCACCCAGCGGAAACCCCAGGCCCGGCAGCCAGCAACGTGGAGACTCGCGGGCTCCTTTGCGAAGTTACTACGCGGGCTGCGCCCTCCGAAGTCCTCAGCCTTCCCATTCGAACAGAAAAATGCCATCCACGGGCCAACAAGTAGACCTTATCTTCTTCCGTAGTATCTACCCCAACCACTAATACAAACACGCATTTTTCAAGCACCTAATATGTGCTAGACACTGGGGATAGAGAAATAATACAGTCTTTGGGAAAGACATAAATATAAGCAGATAAATTACATTACGCCTTGCTGACTGCTGAGATAAAAGGAAATAATCGGGAAGGTGGCAGCCATTGTCTGTGTGCCAAGCATTACGCTAATGCGAGGGATACGACCTAACCGTGGGAAACATGGATCCACGAGTTCTGACACGCTGCGTTGGCCTGCTATCATTGTTACCTTAGGCTAAACTAGGGACTGTAAGTACCATGAAAAACAAAATGGGCCGCGCACGGTGGCTCACGCCTGTAATCCAACACTTTGGGAGGCCAAGGCAGGTGGACCACCTGAGGTCAGGAATTTGAGACCAGCCTGGCCAACATGGTGAAACCTCGCCTCTACTAAAAACACAAAAATTAGCCGGGCATGGTGGCACGCTTCTGTAATCCCAGCTACTCGGGAGGCTGAGGCAGGAAAATCGCTTAAA
>NC_045445.1:30765159-30771832 GCF_002776525.5 Piliocolobus tephrosceles | reverse complement strand
TTTCTGACTGCGTATCAGTTATCATGTCTCCATTAATCTGGAAGAATTCCTCAGTCTGTCTTCCATGACCTTGACATTTTCAAAGAGTGCAAGCCAGTAATTTTGTAGATTGTACCTCAGTATTTGTTTGTCTGATGTTCCTTCACGATTAAATTAAGTTTACGCAATTTTTTGACATACTACAACATTGTGTTTTTCTCTCTTTTTTTTTTTTGTAATTTTAAAATACTTTATTGTTAATAAATGCTAACAGTCATCTTAGCCCTCAGAGAGTTATAACCATTTTGCTGGTCAAGGGTCTTGTCTCAATGTGGATGGCTGCTGTTGTGGCAATTTCTTTTTTATTTATTGTTTTAAATTTAATTTCATTTAAAGTTCTGGGATACATGTGCTACATGTACAGGATATGCAGGTTTGTTATGTAGATAAACGTGTGCCGTGGTGATGGGAAAACACCCACTGACGTATTTAGAGTTAACACCTCTGGAACCGGGTGTGGTGGCTCACCCCTGTAATCCTACCACGTTGGGAGGCTGAGCCAGGTGGATTGCTTGAGCTCAAGAGTTGAAGACCAGTCTGAGCAACAGAGTGAGACCCCATCTCTACAAAAAATACAAAAAGTATTTCAGCTTGGTGGTGCACGCCTGTAGTCCCAACTACTGAGGAAGCTGATATAAAAGTATTGCTTGAGATGGGGAGGTTGAGGCTGCCGTGAGCTGTGAGCATGCCACTGCACTCCAGCCTGGGTGACAGAGCAAGACCCTGTCTCAAAAGAGAAAAAAGAAAAAGAAAAAAGAATATACCTCTGAACATGCTGGCTAATGCCTGTAATCCCAGCACTTTGGGAGCCTGAAGCAAGAGAATCTCTTGAGGCCATAGTTCAAGACCAGCCTGAGCAACATCAACAGACCCTATCTCTACAAAAAAAATTTTTTTTAATTAGCTATAAGTGGTGGTGTACACTTCTGGTCCCAGCTACTCAGGAGGCTTAGGTGGGAGGATCCCATGAGCCCAAGAGTTAGAGGCTGCAGTGAGCCATGATCTGGCCACTGCACTCCAGCCTGGGCAACAGAGCAAGACCCTGTCTCTTTAAAAAATTAATTAAAAATTTTACATTTTAAAAATAAAGAACAACCACAGAAGTATTTAGAGTTAATGGGGTATTATTTTACAACGTACTCTAAAATATTTTAGAAAAAAAGTAATAAGGCCGTGCACAGTGGCTCACACCTGTAATCCTATCAATTTAGGAGGCCGAGGCAGGCAGATCACCTGAGGTCAGGAGTTCGAACCAGCCTGGCCAACATGGTGAAACCCCATCTCTACTAAAAATACAAAAATTTTCTGGGTGTGGTGACCCATGCCTGTAATCCCAGCTACTCAGGAGGATGAGGCACCAGAATTGCTTGAACTGCTTGAACTTGAGAGGTGGAGGCTGCAATGAGCTTAGATCATGCCACTGCACTCCAGCCTGGGTGACAGAGTGAGACTCCGTCTCAAAGAAAGAAAAAAAGTAATAGGATGATAAAGCAAATGTAAACTATTAACTTTAGGAATCTGGATTGAAGGAGTTCTGTAAATACCATCCCAAAATATGTTGTTTTAGTATGCTGATTACTTTAAACTTAGGGCTCTTGGGGAAGAGCAAATGCAGGGAGAGGCTTTCTCTGAACTTCCTGAATCTGCCTAAAGACAGATCCTCAAAAATTAACTCAGTTATCATGAATCTCCTCCCCAGGAATCTCATCAACCAGAGAAAATTAAACAGGAGAGGAGACTGGAAGTCAATGCCATGCCCAGACAGACTTTGTCACAGTCTGTCACCTATTCTGAGGGCCCACTCATCTTTCCCCAAAATCATTTATCCTATCCTAAGTTCCCTATATCCTCCCTCCTCTCACCCCTATGAAAAGGGTATATAAACTTCTAAATCTACCGGGTTTGGGGCTATTCACTTTTCTTTCATGACATACTCCCATGCATGTAATGAATTGTTATACCTTTTCTCCTGTTAATGTGTCTACCATCAGTTTATTTCATAGACTCAATTATTGAACCCTCGGAGAGTAAAGGAAAAGTTTTCCCTCCCCTACAGGATGAAGGACATACAGGGATTCTCTGTTCCACTTGTGCAATGTTGGGGCTCAGAAGCTTATACCCCGAAATACAGCACTTTGACATGCTGAACTGAAGAAGCCTCAAGGCCTCTTGACCTTTTCCACTCCCCACTGCCTCACCCCAAACCTTTATCTGGCTAAGATTCAGACCCACCAAAAAGAATAATTGTCTATTTTTCCTTTCCCTGTAGGACCAAGAATGTAACCACACCTGAAAAGACCCTTTCACAAGATAATGTACAATTAATCTCTGTTTCCTGATCCACTCATTCGTCCCAGTAATCCACTCAACAGAATTCCTCGTCTCCACTCTCCCAGAATCTGGTTGACCAAGACCTGAACCACATTGCAGGGTTGGTGATCACTCTGTGGTTCTTCCCATGTATACATGTTAAATTAATTTGTATGCCTTTTCTCCAATTAATCTGCCTTTTGGTAATTGTTTTCTCAGTGAACTTTCAGAGGATGAAGGGGAAGTTTTCCCTTGACCCCTACAGCAACTTTTCAAAATAAAAGGTGTTTTAAAAAAAACACATGTTTGGCAGAAAATACAGACAATCCAAATGAAGAAATCCTACCCCATATATGAACTTTAGAGCTAGTATCTTCTAAATATGGCAAGTTTTGTCAGATGAACCAGGTTCACTTGCATTGAAAAACTATTTAAGTTATGTGCTGTATTCAGAACTGCTTCTGGGAAAATGCTCCATTGTTTATGATTGTTTTTCACCAGTTGTATCTAGTCTTCTAGTGTCCTGTCTGACTTTGAAATTCTAAAGCCACCCACTAGAAAATATCCATCTTTCAATTTCACTGATTTCTGCTTGTAAAAACCTTCTGCCATTTCGAGGGGGGTCAAATATAGTGCTCTCTGACCTTTTCATGTTTCCTTATTATGGACAATTTAAAATGTATACAAAGCAAACAGAATGATACAATGAATCTTCATGTACCATCATCCCCCCTGGAAAACTTTGAAGTCATTATTACAAAGTGGCTTCTGTGATACAAGAAGCACTATCTTGCTACTTATGTATACTTCTCTGTGTAATCTACAACAAGGGCTTTCAACCTGGGTCAGATACATTTTTGTGGGAATAGGGGGTATGGGGGCCAGGGGGCAGGGGTCCTCTGCATTGTAGAATGTTTAGCAACGTCACTGGACTTGACTCACTAGATGTCAGTATCAGACCCCATACACACACACACACACACACACACACACCAGTTATTACAACCATTTGCAGACATTGCTAAATTTCTCCAGAGGGCAAAATAGTCCCCTTTTGAGAACCATTGAGCTACAATATTCTCCTGTACTGTGACTTACCTTGCCACGTATCACAGTGATTTCTTCTTCCAAACATTGAACTGTGCAGTATGCATAGTAATCAGTATGTCACACTTGTGATATGACCTGAGTGCAATGATGCCCTTTGAGGCCTGGTTTTCTCTTCTTCCAGAAACTGCAGAACTATTTTTACATAGTATGATGACTCCTTTAGGAATTACTCAGAGCTAATTGGCTTTTTGATCTATAAGATTGCAAAGCTATTAAATCTTCTGCATCCTTGTTGTTGGCTTGCCTGCTCTTTGCTATCTGCATCTGGTATTATCCCAACAGCTGGGGGGATTTTTCTCTGGTGATCTCACAAGCTCATGGATACCAATGCGCTATTCAGGGACTGAGGGCTGTGGTGGAGGCCAGGGATTGGGTAGTTTCAATGTTGACAGTCTGATGCATGGAATGATAGGTCGATTTTAGGTTACTGTAAGGTCAAGCAATCTTATAACTTACCATCTCGGTAAAGACAAATAATGGGACCAAAAAGGAAGCACATAAAAGCAAAACAAGACAAAATAACAAAATAATTAAAGAATGAATGCAAAGGGTTTTTTTGAGATTTAAAATGAAGAAAAGTTCTTTAGAATAAATTACCTGATAATTTCTGCATTTTATGCTAAGGCTGTTTATGCCAAACCAATCTACTTGTCTCCTTCCCGTCTACAGTGCTCCTTTGGTGAAAACAAGGTCTTTTCCTCTTTCCTTTTTCTTTCTTTCTCTCTCTCTCTCTTTTTTTTTTTTTTTTTTTTTTTTTTTTTTTTTTTTTTTTTTTTTTTGAGACAGAGTCTCAAAAAAAAAAAAAGCCCAGGCTGTAGTGCAATGACACGATCTCAGCTCACTGCAACCTCTGCCTCCCAGGTTCAAGTGATTCTCCCACCTCAGCCTCCCGAGTAGCTAGAGTTACAGGCACCCACCATCATGCCCGGCTAATTTTTCTATTTTTGTAGAGACAGGTTTCATCGTGTTGGCCAGGATGGTCTTGAACTCCTGACCTCAGGTGATCCGCCCACCTTGGCCACCCAAAGTGCTGAGATTACAGGCAGAAGCCACCACACCTGGCCAGAAAAAGGTCTTTTCATTATCTGTGCCAGGTGGTAGAGTTAGACCTTCAGGTGGGAACTGGAATCCCACAAAAGAGGCAGAGAGGGAAGAAGGGTCATGCCATGCCCAGACATACTAATACCTAGTTGATGATTGATTTCTGCAGCTAACCACTATGGCACGTTTACCTATGTAACAAACCTGCACATCCTGCACATGCACCCCAGTATTTAAAATAAAAATTGTCGGCCGGGCGCGGTGGCTCAAGCCTGTAATTCCAGCCCTTTGGGAGGCCGAGACGGGCGGATCACGGAGGTCAGGAGATCGAGACCATCCTGGCTAACACGGTGAAACCCCGTCTCTACTAAAAAAACTACAAAAAACTAGCCGGGCGAGGTAGCAGCGCCTGTAGTCCCAGCTACCCGGGAGGCTGAGGCAGGAGAATGGCGTAAACCCGGGAGGCGGAGCTTGCAGTGAGCTGAGATCCGGCCACAGCACTCCAGCCCGGGTGACAGAGCGAGACTCCGTCTCAAAAAAAATAAATAAATAAATAAAATAAAATAAAAATTGAAGAAAAAAATTAGCTGGGCATGATGGCATGTGCCTGTAGTCCCAGCTGCTAGGGGGCTGGGGCAGGAGGATCACTTGAGCCTGGGAGGGGCGGCAGAGAGGTTGATCCAGACCCCTGTGAGGGAGAGGTTTGTCAGGGTCACAGGGAAGGGATGACCACAGTTTGGTAAGTGAGAGGTGAGGTGTTAGCACTACCTGTCTTCTAGGTGTAAATAGGGCCCAGATTATAAAAACTCTCATTGTCTCCTCTTAGTTTTTTATTGTCGTTTTCCCTGCCCTTCCATTTCATTTACCTCTTCTCTCCTACTTCAAACTCACGCAGTCAGGCTCCAGAGCCCACATTCTTTTTTTTTTTTTTTTTTTTTTTTTGAGACAGGGTCTGGCTCTGTCACCCAAGCTGGAGTGCATGGAGTGCAATGGCGTGATCTCGTCTCACAACCTCCACCTCCCAGGCTCAAGCCATTATCCCACCTCAGCCTCTCAAGTAGCTGTCGCCATAGGTGTGTGCCACAACACCCGGCTCATTTTTGTGTTTTTTGTATAGACAGGGTTTTGCCATTTTGCCCAGGCTGGTCTTGAACCGTGAGCTTAAGTGATCCACCTGCCTCAGCATCCCAAAGTGCTGACATTACAGGCGAGAGCCACGGCGCCCAGCCCAGAGCCCACATTCTTAACTCTACACTGCAGGAGTTTGAACCCAGATTTTACCACTTAGGTGCATGACCTTTAGCAAATTAATTGACTTCTCTATACTTCTGTTTCTTCCTCTATCAAATGAAGGTAATAGTATCCACTGGGATTGGAGGAGTCCAAATGACACACTCCTTTTCTTTGTCCAAGTTCTAAATCAATTAAAAAAAAAAAAAAAAAGAGGAAAGGATGAAGTATCTAGGAGAATGTGGTTAAATCTCCAAGCAACTGGGCCTCCTAATAGTAAACTCCTGAAATAGACTGACCCACCAAGTCACATGCAGCACTGGACAAGAGCAGAACAGAGCAGAACACCTACCCTCTTCCCAAGATTATATAGAGAGGTAAAGGCTGGGCTACACATGCCCAGTTTCTTTTTCCAAAAGGACCCATCAAGTAAATCATGCCTCCTGAAGAAAGGCAGTTGGAGGAAGGGTGGAGAAATTAAGGAGGCAGACAGCAAAGGGAGAGGAACTAATATTAATCTATAGAGAAAGACTTTTCACCCTCACCAGAATGATACATCTCTATGTGCGCTGCATGGAGACTGTTTGTATAGGCCAACGGTCTTTGTTTGGGTGGGAGCTGTATGGTACACTAAGCTTTGTCATATGCATAGGCTCTGTCTTAGGTCAGGTTTAACAGATACACTCCTGGCCTGGTGCAGTGGCTCACGTCTATAATCCTAACACTTTGGGAGGCCGAGGCGGGCAGATCATTGAGGTTGGGAGTTCGAGACAAGCCTGACCAACATGGAGAAACCCCGTCTCTACTAAAAATACAAAAATTAGCCAGGCATGGTGGTGCACGCCTGTAATCCCAGCTACTTGGGAGGCTGAGGCAGGAGAATTGTTTGAACCCAGGAGGCAGATGTTGCAGTGAGCTGAGATTGTGCCATTGCACTCCATGC
>NC_045445.1:30741104-30765059 GCF_002776525.5 Piliocolobus tephrosceles | reverse complement strand
AAAAAAAAAAAAAAAAAAAAAAAAAAACAGATACATACCTGAAATGAAGATTTGAGCATAAGTGGCTTATTAAGGAAGTGCTCCCAGGAGAAACAGGTAAGGGAGTGAGGAAAAGAGGACAGAAGAGAGGATGAGACCAAGCATGGGTGCAAAATGAAGTTTCAGCCTCTGCTTGATCCAGTTGGGATATATATGGAACATAGATTATTCAGGATTTGTCCAGCTTGAGGCAAGGGAGCTGGGCTTTCATACTTTCACAGGAGTTGGCCAGTTGGCTACAGGCTATCCCAGCAGAAACATAAACTCCTAGACACTTCCAGCTCTCCACATATTTACAGCAATAAGTCACCCTTGTAGCCCAATGGCAGTCTGCTAAAGAAGGTTGATGGTGCCAGACTTTAAAAAGAAAATCACACAGGACAGGAGATGGGCCCACAGAACTGATTAGAAGGATTCAAAATATCTAGACCTAGCCCTATGCATAGGCAGGGGTTGTTTGCTAATGGACTCCACAGTAGTGTGGATATGTTCTCTAATGTGCTTAGGTCCTGTCTTTGGTATGCTGAACATTGTTATAAACTGTAGTCTGTGTGGGACTATCTCCTAGAATGCTGGGTATTGGTAATGTATTTTTTAAAACTAATCTTAGTTGAGTTAAATATAAATATTAACATTTCTAGGATAACCACTACAAACATAAAAGTGTATCTTTCAAACCAGCAAAGGGGGAAAAAATGAAAGAAAGAAAGAAAGAAAAAAAATCAATCAATCCAAAGACGACAAGAAAATAGGAAAAATTTTTGGAAAAGTGGCAGAATAGAATAAAGGAAGATTTAAACCTAAGTATGTCGGTAATTGCATGAAATACAAATGAACTAAATGTTCCAGCTGAAAAGCAAAGATTATCAGTCTGGGTTTAAAGAACTCCTGCTTTTTTTTTTTTAGACAAGGTCTGGCTCTATCATCTAGGCTGGAGTGCAGTGGTGTGATCTTGGATCACTGCAACCTCCACCTCCCAGACATAAGCAATCCTCCTACTTTCAGTCGCCCGAACAGCTGGGACACCACACCCAGCTAATTTCTGTATTTTTTGTGGAGACAGCCCAGACTGGTCTCATCAAACTCCTGAGCTAAAGCGATCTGTCCACCTCGAGTTCCCAAAGGGCTGGGATTACAGGCGTGAGCCACTGTGCCCGGCTGAAATCTAGCTATTTTTAAGGGGCATCCCTAAAACACAGGGACTCAAGGAGTTTGAAAGTGAAATGATGGGGCAAATACACCAGCCAAATACTAAGATCAACAAAAATTAAGCTGTTGTAACTTAATTTCTTTTAATTGTCTTTCAATTTCTTCTTGATGTTAAGGTAAAAATCAGATAAAATAGACTTTAAAATAAAAATAAGGCTGGGCGCAGTGGCTCACGCCTGTAATCCCAGCACTTTGGGAGGCCGAGGCAGGTGGATCATGAGGTCAGGAGATCAAGAACATCCTGGCTAACTCGGTGAAACCCCATCTCTACTAAAAATTCAAAAATTTAGCCGGGTGTGTTGGCGGGCGCCTGTAGTCCCAGCTACTCGGGAGGCTGAGGCAGGAGAATGGCGTGAATATGGGAGGCGGAGCTTGCAGTGAGCTGAGATCGCTGCACTCCAGCCTGGGCGACAGAGCGAGACTCCGTCAAAAAAAAAAAAAGAGAGAGAGAAAGAGAGAAAGAAAGAAAGAAGGGAAAGAGAAGAGAGAAAAGAAAGAAAGAAAAAAAGAAGGCTGGGCGCGGTGGCTCACGCCTGTAATCCCAGCACTTTGGGAGGCTGAGGATGGTGGTTCACATGAGGTCAGGAGTTTGAGACAAGCCTGACTAACATTGTGAAACTCCATCTCTACTAAAAATACAAAATTAGCCAGGCATGGTGGTGCATCTCTGTAATCCCAGCTACTTGAAAGGCTGAGGCAGGAGAATCGCTTGAACTCGGGAGGCGGGAGGCGTAGGTTGCAGTGAGCAGAGATGGCAACATTGTTCTCCAGCCTGGGCAACAAGAGTGAGACTCTGTCTCAAAAGTAAAGAAAGTAAAAGAAACATAATTACTATGTTTAAGGAGGGTTACTATGTATTCACAAAAGTTTCAATTGACTGGGAAAATATAACAATCCTAGTCTTGAATGTACTCAATTATAGTTTTGAAACATGTGAAGCAAAAATTAACAGAACTAGGCGAAGAAATTGACAAATTCACCACCACAGACAGGGTCTTTAGTTCATGTCTCTCAGAAATTGACAGATGAAGCAGACAAAATAATCAGTGGTGATGTAGAAAATTTGAACAAATGAATATGCTTGATCTGGTAGCTATACATAGAACACTGTACCTAGCAACTGGAAAATAAACATCCTTTACAAGAACACATGAACAGAAGTAGAGGGAGGGAGTGAAGAAAAGAAAAAAAAGAAGAACAAATAAGCAGGGCCGTGTTCACAGATCAAAGGGACTTCATCAAAGGGGAAAGTGGGGGCCAAACTCCATGCCATGCTCCACTTACCAAACCACATGTTCAAGTGTGGTACTGCATTTAGCTGGAAGATAGAACGTATTTTCCTAATTCATACAAAGGCAATGTGTCATCCTGGTGGTCCAGCACATCAAACGTATATAAAAATTAACCATATACTAGGTTTAAAAAAAAACAAATGTCAGCCAACTGCAATGGCTCACGCCTGTAATCCCAGCACTTTGGGAAGCCGAGGCTAGCAGATCACTTGAGGTCAGGAGTTTGAGACCAGCCTGACCAACATGGTGAAACCCCTTCTTTACCAAAAAAAAAAAAAAAAAAATTAGCCAGGGGTGGTGGCACAAGCCTGTAATCCCAGCTACTCGGGAGGCTGAGGCAGGAGAATCGCTTGAACCTGGGAGGTGGAGGTTGCAGTGAGCTGAGATTGCGCCACTGCACTGCAACCTGGGTGACAGAGTGAGACTCTGTCTCAAAGAAAAAATAAAAATAAAAATAAAAATTTTTAAGAAGTCAACAACTTTCAAAGAATCAATCTTAACCAGTTCACATTTTCTGACCACAATGCAATTAAATTGTAAATCCACAACAAAAAGATAAAGAAAGAAAATTATAAAAAAGACAATGACCATCTTTGGAAATTTAAAAACATATTTTGAAATAAATCTCAGGTCAAAGAAAAAGTCAAAAATTATAAAATACTTAGCACCAAATAATAACAAAAATATTACATATCACAACTAATGGCAGAAATTATGGGTTGCAGCTAAAGTGATGTTTTAAAAAAAAATGCTCTTACACCTTTGTACTGTTAAAGAAAAAAGGCGGCCGGGCGCGGTGGCTCAAGCCTGTAATCCCAGCACTTTGAGAGACCGAGACGGGCGGATCACGAGGTCAGGAGATCCAGACCATCCTGGCTAACACGGTGAAACCCCGTCTCTACTAAAAAAATACAAAAAACTAGCGGGGCGAGGTGGCGGGCGCCTGTAGTCCCAGCTACTCGGGAGGCTGAGGCAGGAGAATGGCGTGAACCTGGGAGGCGGAGCTTGCAGTGAGCTGAGATCCGGCCACTGCACTCCAGCCTGGGCGACAGAGCGAGACTCCGTCTCAAAAAAATAAATAAATAAATAAAATAAAGAAAAAAGGTTGAAAATTCAAAAGCTAAGCATCCAATAACAGAGTAAACAGAGTAAATGAAAATAGAAATAAAGAAACTTTAAAATAGCAAATATTCATAAAATTCCAAAATAAGCAGGGGGTTTTTTGTTTGTTTGTTTGTTTGTTTTTGAGACAGGATCTTGCTCTGTCACCCAGGCTGAAGTGCAGTGGTGCAATCTTGGCTCACTGCAACCTTCGCCTCTTGGGTTCAAACGATTCTTATGCCTCAGCCTCCGGAGTACCTGGGATAGTTTTCTTGTATTTTTAGTAGAGATAGGTTTTTTGCCATGTTGGCCAGGCTGGTCTCTAACTCCTGGCTTCAAGTGATCCACCTGCCTTGGCCTCCCGAAGTGCTGGGATTATAGTATTGAGTCACCATGCCTGGCTAAGAATAAGCAGGTATCTTTTAAAAATTAATGAAAAAGAAAATATCCATTATAAAGGATCAATAAAACCAAAAATTGATTGGTTGAAAAGTCTAATAAAATTGACAATCCTCTGGCAAGACTGATCATAAAAAGGAAGAGAGAAGGTACATATAAACCAGTACTAGGAATTATATCACTAGGTTCATGACAGAAAGCAGATGACATACTTAAAAGGAATAATTAAAGAGAGTTTAATGAAATAACCATGCACAAGGATGTGGGCAGGATTAAGGGAAACCTACAAGAGGTGGTGAAGCACCTCTGGGATAGCAACACTAGAAAACATTAGCACTCCTAAGCCTCAAGGGGCAAGGGGAGGGAGTCGTTTACCAAAAACTAGTGAGAGCTGTAGCAGTAACTGTAAGGAAAGGAACACCCAATGGGAACTGTGGGTTTCTGTAGAGAAATATAGCCACTACCAATTCATATCCCAGCAGGGAGGGAGTCTGGAAAATACCCCAATCTTTCTCTCCTTCACCATCTGATCTCCTGCTGATACCTCCCATGGGCTAAAGGATAGAAGAAGTCACAGTGCAAAAAATGCTGGTGAATGCAGTTTTTATGGGCCAGGGGACAGAGCAGGGTGGAGAAAGGTTAAAAGTGGATCTTGAAAGGGAAAACAGAATTTCCAGTACTGCCCATTCCTTTTGTCCCCTCTACATCCACTCTTGCTTTTTGTCTGGATGAAACACTCTTGTACTCAAAACAGAATGTACAAAGTCCTATCAGCTACTGTATCATTACAGGGTGATGTTGATTCATTCATACTCCCATATGAAATCTAAAATATTAGACACCACCAGTGGTTTTTACATAAAGTAGAAGAGAAAGGAGGAGCTATTAACATAAGCATAATAGCTGCAATCCGTGCTTCTAAAACGGGAAGCAAGCCTTCAGTTGATAATCATATCTCTTTTTTCTACCATTCACTCCATGTTTCCCTTATCCTCTTCCAGCATCTCAGCAGGACAGGATACATTACCAGATGAAGTTCCTGAAACCTTTATCCCCACTGAATCTGGGTCCTTATAATCTTGACTTGATTGAATTACCAGTTTTCATTGACCAATACTATTGAGCAAGAGAATGATGAGAGGAAGCCCACTGAAAGCCCCTGGTTCTAGACACAGTCCTTCTTCTTTCATTGTGTAGTGGTCAAAATAGACCACCCTGCTCAGTACAGTGACTCCTTATTTGCCCCCTGTTCATCATGCTGCTATTCGACGGATTGAGGAGCATAAAATGGCCAGAGAGCAGGGTGTCAGCTTCTCAAATATCCGAATCCTGTCACATTCCCTGGTGGAAGCACTTCTCCTGCACTAGAACTTCCTAACCCACTGAGTCCAAAATGTAGAAATGGAAAGCAAGTATTTTTTCAGTGAGAGGGGTCACTCCTACCTCTACTCCTTGAATCTTGGACCCATACATTATGGCGACAATGGAGAGAATATGACATATTGGCCTATGATGTAAAGCACATAGTAGGTTCAATAGGACAGAATCCCAAACTTGCTGGGTGCTGCCACCCAGTTGGTGTCATTACTGAGCTTTCAGCAGGAAATTTCACCATTCTAAGAAATAAAAATAAAATCCTGGCCGGGTGCGGTGGCTCACGCCTGTAATACCAGCACTTTGGGAGGCCTAGGCTGGTGAATCACCTGAGGTTAGGAGTTAGATTCCAGCCTGATCAACATGGTGAAACCCCATCTCTACAAAAATACAAAAATCAGCTGGGCATGATGGCGGGTGCCTGTAATCTCAGCTACTCAGGCGGCTGAGGCAGGAGAATCACTTGAACCCAGGAGGCAGAGGTTGCAGTGAGCCGAGATCGTGCCATTGCACTCCAGCCTGGGCCACAGAGGGAGACTCTGTCGCAAAAAAAAAAAAAAAAAAAAAAAAAAAAAAAAAAAAAAAAAAAAATTAAAAAAAAAATCCAGTCTGGGCACGGTGGCTCATGAGTGTAATCCCAGCACTTTGGGAGGCTGAGGCTGGTGAATCAAAAGGTCAGGAGTTCGAGACCAGCCTGACCAACATGGAGAAACCCCGTCTCTACTAAAAATACAACAAAATTAGCCAGGCTTGGTGGCAGGCACCTGTAATCTCAGCTACTCGGGAGGCTGAGGCAGGAGAATCACTTGAACCTGGTAGGCAGAGGTTGCAGTGAGCTGAGATTGCACCACTGCACTACAGCCTGGCTGACAGTGTGAGACTCCGTCTCAAAAAATAGAATAGAATAGAATAGAATAGAATAGAATAGAATAGAATTCTATGCCTCCACCAACTGCTGCAACCAACTAAACCACCCCTCTCTAGGCTAAGTGGGCCCCAGAGAAACTTTCAAAACTTAGTTCCCAGCCATAATGGGATAAGAGATAGGACACGCCTCATTTTACCCCCTCTCTCGCTAACTGCCATTAAGCTTTCTCCCCTAATAGTTAAACAGAAACCAGCACTTTTGAAAGATTTGCTCCACCACTGATATCAACCAACCACCTGACACATGATGCTGCCCCTCCCTTTTGTGGTTTGATACAACTGACTAGAATTTCTTCCCGATCAGAGACCGCTGACCGTGGGGTAGTTCTGACTAGTCTGCAGAGGCTGCACACAGAGGAATTTCATGTCCTCTGCTTCACTTTTTGATGTGTAGAGCCTGATTGTAATACATCTAAATGTTAAGTCTCTATCTCAATGTGAACATGGTACTCCTGTTGCCTACATGTTAGCTTACTACACATGCCTGTGCCTCTCCTTCATGAATAATCATAGCTCCTCTTATAACCTGTCGAATGTGTATACTTAGCCAATCTGCTTAGCTTCAATTCCTGTTCCCTTTACTCCTCCCTTGATGTGTCCAGCTAGAGACTTTGCTTCCCAGCGTGCTAGATTGCCAGCCTGCAGGTCGCAACCCCCTTTTGAGAAATAAAACTCTCAGCGGCTGGGCACAGTGACTCACACCTGTAATCCCAGCACTTTGGGAGGCCGAGGTGGGTGGATTACCTGAGGTCAGGAGTTTAAGACCTGCCTGGCCAACATGGTGAAATCCTGTCTCTACTAAAAATACAAAAATTAGCCGGGTGTGGTGGCACGTGCCTGTAATTTCAGCTACTTGGGAGGCTGAGGCAGGAGAATGGCTTGAACCCAGGAGGCAGAGGTTGCAGTGAGCTGAGATCGTGCCACTGTACTCCATCTTGGGCAACAGAGTGAGGCTCCACAAAAACTCTCCTTTCCAAATGTATTAACCTCATCATTTTTCAGTTGATGTGATTCTTCAGTTGACATATCAAGACAGATGTTTTTGCATGATGGGACACAGGATAAGATCAATGAATTCCATGGAGATAAGCTTATCACATTTTCTTTATCCTAAAATAAAATGAGTTCCTTTGTTGGTGGCACTGTTCGGTGGGATGCCATGTTGATGAATAAGGCATTCCATGAGTCCACATAGTGGTGCTGGCAAAAGCACTGCAAGTATGAAAAGCAAATTTGTATTCAGATTATGTATCTATTCCTGTAAAGACATTTTGTGCCTTCTCCCATGATGAAAGGAGTCTAGTGTAACTAACCTCCCACCACATGACTATCTGGTTCCCTGTAGAATGGAATCACACTGATGCCTCAGCCTTTGGTCTCTGCTGATACGCAGATTGCCCATTAAACAGTGACGCTAGAGAGATCAGCTCCAGTGAGAAGAACCTGCTGTCGAGTCCACATATAGGCCCCATTCCAGCTCCCATGACCATTTTATTCAAGGGTCTACTGAGCAAACATTAAGGTAGCTGAAGGAAAAGGTTGGCTAACATCAGCAGAATAGATCATCTCATCCACTTGATTGCTGAGAGTCTCCTCTACAAAGAATGCCCTCTGGGGACAATTGCGAGGAATACAAACACCTTCACACTCTGGCCTACTCTAAGAGGCCCATCCATGTATCTCTCTCCTAAGCCTCCTTATCACCAAATTCTTACCTTGTTCTTTTCACACTCTTCACTAGCCAGCCAACTTGTTAGCTTCTGCCCATCAATCTGCATAGATCAGTATATGAGGACATTTCTCTTTCCTTCAATGTAAACAATCAGATGTCATATTTGGGAAGATTTTCCTATACCTCTGTCTTTAGGGGCCATTCCTGAGTGGGGCTATAAGACAACTGCTGCCCACTTCCAGCAGCTGCAAGCCAACTATGCGAACACATCCATAGACCCACAGACCTACATTTTCTTGCTTTGTTAAATGGTCATAGAGAACTCTCTTTGAGGCTGTATATATGGACTTATGGAGAAGTAGTGGCAAGTACCATGAGAGTCTGAGCCACTTACTCATTCAGTTTAATTCTACCTTCCCACTTTTCTAGGATTCAATATTATATGCAATTTATATTTAACAATGGAATGCTGCCTGCATATGGCCATTTGATGATTGAATGGGTTAGATAACACTCAGTTAATGATGAACAGTTCAAGTCACAAAATCTCTTCGTGTTCCATAATCAGAAATTCAGTCATGGCCAACAATGATGGCTCACACCTGTAATCCCAACACTTTGAGATACCAAGGCAGGACGATCACTTGAGGACAGGAATTTGAGACCATCCTGGGCAAGATAGTGAGACTCTGTCTCTACAAAAAAAAATAAAAATTATCTGGGCATGGTGGTGCACACTTGTAGTTCTAGCTACTCGGCAGGCTGTGGTGGAAGGATCCCTTGAGCCCAAGAGTTCAAGGCTGCAGTGAGCTATAATTTTATCACTGCTTTCCAGCCTGGGCAACAGAACAATACCCTGTAAGAAAGAAAGAAAGAAAGAAAGAAAGAAAGAAAGAAAGAAAGAAAGAAAGAAAGGGAAAGGAAAGGAAAGGAAAGGAAAGGAAAGGAAAGGAAAGGAAAGGAAAGGAAAGGAAAGGAAAGGAAAGGAAAGGAAAAAGGGCCTAGTAGCAAACCAGGTGCTGCCTTTCAAATGGAGAATAATTGTCAAGCAAGGAAAGTATAGTCTTGGCCAGGTGTGGTGGCTCATACCTGCAATCCCAGCAGTTTAGGTGGCTGAGGCAGGCAGATCGCTTGAGCTCAGGAGTTCGACACCAGCCTGTGCAACATGGTTAAACCGCATGTCTACAAAAAATACAAAAAGTAGCCAGGGGAAGTGGTGTGCACCTGTAGGCCCAGCCACCCTGGAGGCTGAGGCGGGAGAATCACTTGAGCCTGGGAAGTGGAAGTTGCAGTGAGCCAAGATTGTACCACTGCACTCCAGCCTGAGCAACAAAGCCCGACCCTGTTTCAAAATTAAAAAGGGGAAATATAGCCTTACTTCAATCCCCTAAGATTCTGTGCTGTGAGAATTTTATTGGGCTTCATAGAACATCTCTGCCACACTCCTCCAAAACCATTCAGTCTGCTGAGTCATAAGGCCCAAGCAACAGGGCAGCCTAGATTTGCTGCAGAACCTTTTCTTACTTCAAATCCCACTCAAAACTGGCAGCCTTACAGGTTACTCAGTAAATAGGCCAGAACAGCATGCCCAAATACGGTATACATTGCCACCTAAATCTAAAGAGGCCCACAGAGGATTGGTTTCTTTCTTTGTAGTGGGTGATGCAAGGAAAAACAATTTGTCTTTTATTTTAGAGGAGATATCCTGACATGCTCCAGACCACTGGACCCCTAGAAATGTCATCTATTTAGCGAAAATCAGAACTTTCACAGTACTCGTCTCCTAGCCTGTGACCACAAGTCAATTAGGGTGCTTGATTGTTGCTGCTCATAGGCATTGTTATCATTATGTCATCAATGTAATGGACCAGCATTATGTCTGTGGGATGAAAAGACAGCGGTTCCCTTTGAAATAGAGTGTGACAGAAAACAACATAGTTTAAGATAGCCCTGAGGTAAGAGAATGAGGATAAACTGTTCCTGATGATCTTTGCTGATAACATTTGCTAGGGAATTAGGTGCCACAGGCGATATTCATTTGCTCCAGTAAATAGGAACCACAGCCGTGACTGGCGTCATTACCTGACTAACAGTAGCTCACAATCGTTTTCCAAAACCTATATGGCATTTTCCATAGGCCAAACGGGTCAGTTAAACACGGGTAAGTAGTTGGAATCTTCACATTTCCATTTTTCAAGTCCTTGGTTTTGGTTCCAATCTCTTCCATTGTGTCAGGGCTTTGGTATTGCTTTAGTGGTAGGGGTGAGAGGAGGAGGTACAGTTAAAATGGTTACTATTTGCTACTTCCCTATAATAAGAGCTTTCCCTCTGTGGATATATGGGTCAGAAAAACAATGTGTGGTGATTCTGCAAAGATGGATGCAAGTTCCCACTGAAATGGACTCACACCAAGACTTTATTTAGCACCTGACTCAATAAATCCCCACTCTGGTGGTGGATGACAGTGGCAAACTATGTCTATAATTTTCAACAAGTTCTGGGTATTTCCTTTTTCTTGGTCATAGTCCTCTAGTAAATGGCCACAGGTCCCAGTCTGATGGAGATTTAGAAGATTTGCAATATATATCTGTGATAGCATCACAGCAGAGTCCTTTCTCAGAGAGATCCAGCCTCCCTCTTAATCAATGGGCTCCAGATCTGTGAACTGGCTTAGTAGATCTGGGAACAGAGTAAGAGTCAAGGAGTCTGCAAAGTTTCTGCCTATTAGACCTAGAATTTTTCTGCTTCTGAAAGTCGTATCTATTTTATTCCAAAGGAATTCCATAAATAATCAACCACTGCAACAGATGGAGGCAAAAACACTCTATTGTCATCCTATCCCTGCACTTTATTATGTTACTTGCACCCACCTTAGTTCTCAAAGTTAAGTACCATCACATGCACTGTACCCTTTTGGACCCTATTGTTCCCACTGAAGCTTCTCCCACCATCATCCCTGGCCTACAAAGGATATTCTATGGAGCTTTTCAATAATACTAATGCTCATTTCATCAGTGTATTTCTTGATGCCTTATTGAAGACAGTGCCCTCCCAGTAGGGTGACCAACTTGTCCAAATTTTCCTGGGACTGTACTGCTTTTAAACTGAACACGTCACAACCTAGGAAACCTGTAAGTCCTAGGCAAATCAAGAGAGTAGGTTACCCCATCACCCAGTTCTTCTGAGAATATAGTTGGAAGTAGGCACTGAGCAGGTGGCATATAATAATCCCACTTTAACATTCCCTTCCCCTTGGGCATTTGAGCATCTGGGCTACACTAAGATCTTTTTGTGGTTTTGTGTGTGTGTGTGTGTGTGTGTGTGTTTTCTGTCACCCAGGCTGGAATGCAGTGGCATGATCTCCACTCACTGCAACCTCCACCTCCTGCGTTTAAGCAACTCTCCTACCTCAGCCTCCCAAGTGGCTGGGATTACAGGCGTCCACCACCTCACCTGGCTAATTTTTGTATTTTTACTAGAGACAGGGTTTCACCATGTTGGCCATCCTGGTCTTGAACTCCTGACCTCAGGTGAACCACCCACCTCAGCCTCCCAAAGTGCTGGGATTACAGGCGTGAGCCACCGTGCCTGGCCATAAAAGGTTTTTATGCAGGGGAAGCCTGGTACCTTTAGACAAGGAATATAGGGCTGCTTCTACAGGCAAGGAAGGGGTGTTGGGGGTTAAATTTTTCTCGACTTCATCTGTTTATGCCCAAATAATTCCATCCAATGTGTTAGGGTCCTATTCCTTCTCCAGAAGTGCCTTTAATTTAGCCTGAGTCCTGGCAAGCCTGTACCTTTAATGGATGCCGCACATCTGCAACATTTATAATCAGTCCCGGCTGGGTGCGGTGGCTCACCCCTGTGATTCCGGCACTTTGGGAGGCCCAGGCGGGTGGATCACCCGAGGTCAGGAGTTCAAGACCAGCCTGGCTAACATGGTGAAATCCCATTTCTACTAACAAAAAAAAATACAAAAAAAATTGCTAGGCATGATGGTGCACACCTGTAATCTCAGCTACTCAGGAGGCTGAGGAAGGAGAATCACTTGTGGTGCCATTGCACTCCAGCTTGGGCAACAAGAGCGAAACTCCATCTCAAAAAAATAAAAAAATTATAATCAGTCCCTGAGCGTGATCTTCAGGCATATCTGTCCTGCAGCTCCAGGAAAATTAAGACTACTTTAATGCTGGCATTGTGGCTCTTTGATTTTCCACTGGGGTATGAGGTGTGCATTCAAGTCTTTCAATTTGTCCTCTTTTCAATGTAAGTTCTTTATGGTCATCAGAAACAGCCTTAGCCACGTTAGCAATCACCATTGTCACCATAGGGACTAAGTGCTCTAGCCATTTCATTTTGCAAAGCTTTGTCCTACAATTGCATCCCATTTGAAGCCACCATGGGTGATAATTTAAGTAATCACCATTCAATTCATGCCACACATTAAAAATGTCCCATTTCCCCTAGCAAAGAAGTCATCAAGCAGATAGCATTCTTTAGGAAGAAGAAGCAGAAATTAGGAGTGCAGGGAGTTTACTGGAAAGTGAAACTCATGAAGGAAAAGAGGATCAGTAATGAGAGGTCTAGACACTCAAAAAAATTAAACCTAAACACAGGATTTCAACGTTCTTTTTCTGTTTGTTTGTTTGTTTGTTTGTTTGTTTGTTTGTTTGTTTGAGACAGGGTCTCGCTCTGTTGCTCAGGCTGGAGTGCAGTGCTGTGATCATGGCTCACTGCAGCCTCAACCTCCTGGGCTCAAGCAATCCTCCCTCCTCAACCTCCTGAGTAGCTGGTACTACAATGCATGTCACAGCACCCGGCTAACTTTTTTATTCAGTCAGTGGTTCTCAAAGTTTAGTGTGCATCAGAATCCCTTAGAAAGCTTCTTAAAACAGATCGCTGAGCCCTACTCACAGGGTTTCTAATTCAGTAGGTCCAGGGTGGGGCTTGAAATGTGCATTTCTAACAGGTACCCAGGGGATACCCCTGCTGTTGGTCTAGAGACAATATTTTGAGAACTGCTGCCCTAAACATTAGAAGTGGTTCTTAAAAGCCTGGGCGTGGTGGCTCATGCCTGTGATCCCAGCACTTTGGGAGGCCAAGGCAGGTGGATCACCTAAGGTCAAGAGTTCGAGACCAGCCTGACCAACATGGTGAAATCCCATCTCTACTAATAATACAAAACATTAGCTGGGCATGGTGGCAGACACCTGTAATCCCAGCTACTTGGGAGGCTGAGGCAGGAGAATCGCTTGAACCCAGAAGGCAGAGGTTGCAGTAAGCCGAGATCGCACCACTGCACTCCAGCCTGGGTAACAAGCATGAAACTCTATCTCAAAAAAAAAAAAAAAAAAGTGGTTCTTAAAGTGAGATACTCCAGCAACCTACATCCGAATCACCAAGAACCCTGGCCTCCTGAGGTGTCAGTTTTAAAGGAGAAGCGATACAATAAGCAATTAAACTAATAGAAAGAAAATGTCATAAAAATAAAGTGGAGCAAGGAGATGAAGAGTGATAGGGAATGCTATTTTAGATAGAGTGGTCAAATCAGGCATCTCTAAGAAGAAAACATTGGACAGAGACCTTAGTAAACAAAGAGCAAGCTATTAATTATAATTCATGTCAATATGTTACTATGTGAGGGAAGAATATTACAGGCAGAAAGAAAAATCAGTGCAAAACCCATGAGACAGGAATATGTTTGGTATGTGTTCCTGGAATAACTCAAGGCCAAGAATTTGATTCTTTGTTCTTTCTGGTTCTTTGTGTTTTTTTCTCCCTTGGGCAATAAGCTTCAGTTTATTCTCTATCTCATAAATAGGGTCATACAATACATGCTGTTCTGCAACTTGTATTTTCCGTTAATGATAAATCATGAACATCCTTCCATGTCACTACATTTAAGATCTGCCTCATGGCTTATAACGATTGCATAGTATTTCATAATATAAATGCTCTAGGGATTTATTCGGGGAAAGAAAATCAATTATTTCTTTTTTTTTTTTTTTTTAAGGTGGAGTCTCGCTCTGTCTCCCAGGCTGGAGTGCACTGGCCGGAGCTCAGCTCACTGAAAGCTCCGCCTCCCGGATTTACGCCATTTTCAGCTGACTGAAAGCTCCGCCTCCCGGATTTACGCCATTTTCCTGCCTCAGCCCCCCAGTAGCTGGGACTACAGGCGCCCGCCACCTCGCCCGGCTAGTTTTTGTATTTTTAGTAGAGACGAGGTTTCACCGTGTTAGCCAGGATGGTCTCGATCTCCTGACCTCGTGATCCGCCCGTCTCGGCCTCCCAGAGTGCTGGGATTACAGGCTTGAGCCACCGCGCCCGGCCTTTTTTTTTGAGACAGAGTTTCACTCTTGTTGCCCAGGCTGGAGTGCAATGGCACGATCTCGGCTCACTGCAACCTCTGCCTCCCAGGTTCCAGTGATTCTCCTGACTCAGCCACCCGAGTAGCTGGGATTACAGGCACATGCCGCTATGCCCAACTAATTTTGCTCAACTATAACTAATACATATATATATATAAATGAAATAGGGTCACACTACGGCCAAGCTAGTTTCAAACTCCTGGTCTCAATCAATCCTCCGGCCTCAGCCTCCCAAAGTTCTGAGATTCACAGGTGTGAGACACTGCACCTGGCCTCAATTATTTCTTTAATCAGTTTCCCATAGATGAATAAATTGTTTCCAGGTCTTAGCTATGACCTCAAAAATGCTGTAGCAGGCTGGGCGCAGTGGCTCACATCTGTAATCCCAGCACTTTGGGAGGCCGAGGTGGGGGGATTACTTGAGGTCAGGAGTTTGTTACCATCCTGGCCAGCATGGTGAAACCCTGTCCCTACTAAAAATACAAAAACTAGCCAGGTGTGGTGGCATGCGCCTGTAATCCCAGCTACTTGGGAGGCTGAGGCAAGATAATTGCTTGAACCCAGGAGGTGGAGGTTGCAGTGAGCCAAGATCACGCCACTGCACTCCAGCCTGGGTGACAGAGTGAGACTCCATCTCAAAAAAAAAAAAAAAGAAAGAAAGAAAGAAAGAAAAGAAAAAGAAAAGACAGAAATGCTGTAACAAGCATGTGTATATGTGTGTGTATGTACTTGTTCATGCATTCCTTTATGCATTATAAGTTTATTGAGCCGCTATTATGTGTTTGGTGCTGTATTATGTGCTGAAAATACAATGACTAACAAAACAGACATGATTCTTGCTCTTATGGAACATATAATCTACTGGGGAGAGTATCATACCATTAGTACATAGTAAAAAACTGCCTAAAGTTCTAGCAAGGTATGGGAGACACTGTTGTTCAGTGACCCAATTCTCACTCCCAGTCCCATTTTCCCCAGCCTCCTCCCAGCTAGAATACTGGCTAATGAGACACAGCGGGTTGTGGTAGGCAATATAATGGCCCCCAAAAGATGTACATGTCCTAGTCTCCAGAACCTGTGAATATGTTAGGTTACATGGCAAAGGAGAATTATGAAGTAAGTTTGCAAATCAGGTGACCTTTAAATAGGAAGATCAGCTGGAATTATTCAGGTGGGTCCAAAATAATCACAAGGGTCCTTAAATGTGGAAGACAGCTGGCAGCAGAAGAGTCAGAGAAGGAGATGTGATGATGAAAACAGAGGTCAAAGTGATGTAGGCTGGGCACAGTGGCTCACACCTGTAATCCCAGCACTGTGGGAGGCCAAGGCAGGAGGATCACCTGAGGTCAGGATTTTGGGACCAGCCTGGCCAACATGGTGAAACCCTATCTCTAGCAAAAATACAAAAACTATCTGGTCGTGGTAGTGGGCACCTATAATCCTAGCTACTTGGGAGGCTGGGGCAGGAGAATCGCTTGAACCCGGGAGGTGGAGCTTGCAGTGAGCTGAGATCTTGTCATTGCATTCCAGCCAGGATGACAGAGCAAGACTCCATCTTAAAAAAAAAAAAAAGTCAAAAGTGATGTGATTGTGATTGCTGTTGCTGGCTGTGAAGGTGAAAGGGCGCTACCTGTCAAGGGATATGGGCACCCTTGAGAAGTCAGCAAAGAAAAGGAAACCAATACACCCCTAGAACCTCCAGAAGGCACACAGGCCTGCAGACACTATGATTTTAGCCCAGAGAGAGCCATTTCAGACTTCCAACATCCAGAACTGTGAGATATTAAACTTGTGTTCTTATGGCCAGGCTTGGTGGCTCACATGTGTAATCCCAGCACTTTGGGAGGCCAAGGCGGGCAGATCATCTGAGGTCAGGAGGGTGAGACCAGCCTGACCAACATGGAGAAACCCTGTCTCTACTAAAAATACAAAATTTAGCCGGGCGTAGTGGCGCATGCCTGTAATCCCAGCTACTCGGAAGGCTGAGGCAGAAGAATCGCTTGAACTCGGGAGGCCGAGGTTGCAGTGAGCTGAGATCGCGCCATTGCATGCCAGCCTGGGAAACAAGAGTGAAACGCCGTCTCAAATAAATAAAATAGAATAAACTAACTAACTAACTAACTAACTAACTAACTAACTAACTAACTAACTTGTGTTCTTTTAAGCCACTAAGTCTATGGTAGTTTGTTATAGCAGTCATGGGAAACAAATGCAGGGGTTCTTTCGGAAAACTTTTGCTTTCCTGATAACAGGCACCATCTCTCCCTCTTCTTTCTTATTTTTGTCTTCAATGTGGAGCTGTAAAAGTCATCTAGTGACATTGAGGAAAAGGCCAAAAGAACGGTAAAGCCATCAGCCCTAACATTGTTGAGCTGCTGAACAACTGCTAGCAGCTCCTGATCTCTAGCTTTCCAGTTCTGTGAGAAAATAAACCCAGAAATCCACTTTTTAAAGCCATTGTAGGTAGATATTCTGTTACAGACAAAAACACCTCTGAGTGATAAGAAGGTAAAAGTATGAGGCTATGAGAGAATATAAGAAACTTGGACTGGTGGTTATGAATAATGTGGGTAGTAGAGTTTTTCAATTTTTATTTCTTCTTCTTGTTCTATTGACTGATTGACTGACTGCTGCTCCACATCCAATCCCTCTCCCTATTTGGGGAAGAATTCCCCAGTATGTGCAGCTTTGTAGTACTGAAACTCCTACTTCAAAATCTAAACGAGAAAATCTTCCATCTAGTTGTTCCATGGCAACCAGTGTACAGGCACAAGTTCACCTCACACAGAAAAAGGGAACAAGGCTATTTAAAAACAAATTTAATAATTCTGGCCAGGTGCGGTGGCTCATGCCTGTAATCCCTCACTGTGGGAGACTGAGGCAGGCAGATCACCTGAGGTCAGGAGTTGGAGACCAGCCTGACCAACGTGGCGAAACTTTATCTCTGCTAAAAGTACAAAAACCGGCCAAGCATGGTGAAGGGCGCCTGGAGTCCCAGCTACTGGGGAGGCTGAGGCAGGAGAATCCCTTGAACCCAGGAGGTAGAGGTTGCAGTGAACCCAGATCGTGCCACTGCACTCCAGCCTGGCCAACAGAGCAAGACTCTGTCTCAAAAACAAAACAAAACAAAAAAACCTTAATAATTCCTCCTCACCATCCCCCCTCATAACAGACTCTGGATGTTTCTCCCAATATCCTCTAGGCACTCAATGTTTCTGCATGGGCCACTATTTTCTTACTGCAAGCACCTGTGACTCTCTGCCTAAGGGTTTGCTGACCACAGGAGTGTGCTTAGCCAGTATACAAGGCAGGCCAGAAGTGCCAGGGAGTTAAGGCCCTTGGGAGAAACCCTCAATCAATGATGGACACAAATGAAGGGAAAATGCCCCCAGCTTCCTTGTTCCCTGGGCAGAAAACTCGATGCATGTCCTATTTACCCTTCCTGAGGTCCCAGTGTAATTGAGTCCCAGTTGCCCCAGTGTAATTTGTTCATTAGCAGACCATGTGTTGTGTTTTGTTTTGTTTCGTTTTGAGACGGAGTCTCACTCTGTTGCTCAGGCTGGAGTGCAGTGGCATGATCTTGGCTCACTGCAACCTCCACTTCCCAGGTTCAAGTGATTCTCCTGCCTCAGCCTCCCAAGTAGCTGGGATTACAGGTGCCCGCCACCATGCCCAGCTGATTTTGGTATTTTTAGTAGAAACGGGATTTCACCATGTTGGCCAGGCTGGTCTCGAACTCCTGACCTCAGGTGACCTGCCCACCTCGGCCTCCCAAAGTGCTGGGATTACATGAGTGAGTCATTGTGTATGGCTTTTTTTTTCTTTTCTTTTCTTTTCTTGGCAGACCATGTATTGTTTTCCATTTCTTCCCTATCTCAATTCCTTCCATTGCTTCCTGGGATTACCTCCCAAGTAAACCACTTGCTCTCAAACATTTACCTCAGGGCCTGTTTCGCCCAAAGTAAGACTTTTGGTACCAGAAGCGGTCATTTAAAATAGACCCTCAGAATGGAATTCTGGAATTGGATCACTTGTAGAATGTATGAAAACAAGAACCTCAATACTGATGGTAAGCAGATTGTTGGTAATCCCCAGCATGCTGTCGTCTCACAATTGCTGAGATTGGTATAGGGTACAAGTGAAAAGAAGTTTATGCAATAATTCTAGCACTTGAAAAGTGGAAATTTTAAGAATCGTGGAGTTAGTTTCCTGTTGTTAATGGCCATAGAAACCCTAAAGGAAGAAAATGATAAGTTTGTTCAGCCAACATTTTTTTGTTGCTGTTTTGAGATGAAGTTTCGCTCTTGTTGCCCAGGCTGGAGTGCAATGGCACCATCTCAACTTACCACAACCTCTGCCTCCCGGGTTCAAGCAATTCTCCTGCCTCAGCCTCCCAAGTAGCTGGGATTACAGGTGCGCACCACCACGCCTGGCTAGTTTTTGTATTTTTAGTAGAGACAGGGTTTCGCCATGTTGGCCAGGCTGGTCTTGAACTCCTGACCTCAGCCGATCCACCCGCCTCGGCCTCCCATAGTGCTAGGATTACAGGCATGAGCCACCACGCCCGGCCATGGTCAGCCAGCTATTAACTCAAGGAATAGTGTGGGCCAGGCTTGGTGGCTTACCTGTAATTCTAACACTTTGGAAGGCCAGCGTGGTATGGTCACTTGAGCCCAGGAGTTTGAGACCTGCCTGGGCAGGTCTCAAAACATAGTGAGACTCTGTTTTCCCAAATAATTTTTAAAAAATAGCTAGGCATGGTGGTGCATGCCTGTGGTCCTAGCTACTCACAAGGCTGAGGTAAGATTGCTTGAGCCTGGGAGGTCAAGGCTGCAGTGAGCTGTGATCATGCCACTGCGCTCCATCCCAGATGACAGAGCAAGACCTTTTCTCAAAAAAAACACATTTTTTTTAAAGAATGATGTGAAAGCAAAAGGCCTTCATAAGACATTGTATCTTTTTTTTATCTCTTCCAGAAAAGAAGTCTATTCTAATAGACCCCAGGTTCGACTGTGAGAATGATACACTTACACAGAAGAATGATGCTTGTCTTCCACAAGATCTGCCCCCACCTCAGCACATTTCTTCTATAGACAAATAACAAGGGATGATTCTTAGCATAGCCCAAGAAGAGAAACAGTGTTTCTACTATGGGAGAAAAGAGATTATTCACTGAAGAGTTGTCAGTCTTGGAAAATTTCTATTTGCAGGAATCAGGAGAATAAACTGGGAATAGATCTTGAGGGTGCTGGACCAGGAAGGGATATAAAGCTGGATATGGGAGAATTTATAGTTATTGGAACACTCTCTCATGACTCAGGATTTAGCATCCTGGCAAGGGCATCTGGAGCCAGTCCTAGTACGCTGCTGGAATGGCTCCTTGAAACTTGGAGAAAACAATGCCTCTATAGTAAATGAAGGGGAGTTGTTGGAACTGCCTTGACTTGAGAGAAGGGTCAAAAGGCCAGAAAGGTAGGCAAATTAGCACAGCTTGCTTATGTAAAACCAGAAAATACATCAGTGGACAATGTCTCCTGAGAGGGCCCAGAGGACACTTGTTTTGTTAAGGCAATAAGGAATGTGCTACTAGCAATATTGAAAAACTCCATGGCGGCTGTCTTCTATGGGTCAGGGTGCATGATAGGAGAGATTACTATGTAATTAGGCTCCTTGGTGTCTGTCAATGAAGATAATAGGATTCGGAAAGAGCAGAGGCCAGGTAGTAGCAGTTAACTGTCAGAGTCAAGGTGAATGTAATAACCATAATGGACAGCAAGTCTGGAATGGCAAAGATGGAACTATGACCTGCAGGAGTCTGCAGAGATGGTTAATAAACTGACATTCCCAGGAACAAGATAGATGAGAAGCTATATCAATTTGCTAAGGCTGCCATAACAAAATACCACAGACAGGTGGCTTAAACAATAGAAATGTATTTTCTCAAGTTCTGGAGGCCAGGAGTCCAATTCAAGGTGGGGACAGTTGGTTTCTTCTGAAGCTTTTCTCATTGACTTGCAGATGGTCTCCTTCTCACTGTCCTAATATAGTTGCCCCATGGGCTCTGTATTGTCTGTGTCCTAATCTCTTACCTCTAAGGACACCAGTCATATTGGATTAGGGCCCACCTATAAGATCTCTTTTTACCTCAATTGCCTCTTTAAAAGCTCTGTGTCCAAATGCAGTCACATTCTGGGGAAATGAGGATTAGAATTTCAACATATGATATTGAGGGGGACACAATTCAGCCCATAATAGAAGCCAACAAGAGTACTGCTTATAAAATAAAATTAACAATCAGCCAGGACCAGGCGTGGTGGCTCATGCCTGTAATCCCAGCATTTTGGGAGGCTGAGACAGGCAAATTGCTTGAGGCCAGGAGTTTGAGACCAGCCTGATCAACATGGTGGAACCCTGCCTCTACTAAAAATACAAAATTAGTCAAGCATAGTGGCATGATCCTGTAGTGCCAGCTACCGAGGAGGCTGAGGCAGGAGAATTGTTTGAACCCAGGAGGCAGAGGTTCCAGTGAGCCAAGATTGCACCACTGCACTGCAGCCTGGGCAACAGAGTGAGACACTGTCTCAAAAAACAAAAAATTCACAGACAAGAATCAGGCGCAACTCCCCTACTATAAGTTCCCAATAGTTAAACAGGGTTGGATTGCTATAGAAGACCCAGGAGACCCAGCATGAGGGTGCTTACAAATGTACAGTTTATTGGAGGACAATGATACAACATAGCAGGAAAGTAAGACTATGCATCTGATATGGTTTGGCTGTATCCCCACCCAAATCTCATCTTTAATTTCCACATGAGAAGGAAAGGTCAAGACCCCAGAATAGTAGATCCACCTACAGCTTGCACCATGCGCCTGGAAAAGCCACAGACACTCAGCCAGCCCATGAAAGCAACTTGGAGTGGGGCCATACCCTGCAAAGCCACAGGGGTGGAGCTGCCCAAGACCATGGGAACCCACCTCTTGCATCAGTGTGATATGGATGTGAGCCATGGAATAAAGGGAGATCATTTTGGACCTTTAAGATTTGACTGCCCCACAGGATTTCAGACTTGCATGGGGCCTGTAGCCCCTTTGTTTTGGCCAATTTCTCCCATTTGGAATGGCTGTATTTACCCAATGTCTGTACCCCCATTGTATCTAGGAAGTAACTAACTTGCCTTTGATTTTACAGGCTCATGGGCAAAAGGGACTTGCTTTGTCTGGGATGAGACTTTGGACTGTGTACTTTTGAGTTAATGCTGAAATGAGTTAAGACTTTGGGGGACTGTTGGGAAGGCATAATTGGTTTTGAAATGTGAGGTCATGAGATTTGGGAGGAGCCAGGGGCAGAATGATATGGTTTGGTTGTTGTCCCTACCCAAATCTCACCTTTAATTTCCACTTATTGTGGGAGGGACCCAGTGGGAGGTAACTGGATCATGGGGGCAGGTCTTTCCCATGGTATTCTCATGGTTGTGGGTGGGTCTCACAAGATCTGATGGTATTATAAGGGGGAGTTTTCCTTCACAAGCTCTTTTTCTTTGCCTGCTGCCATCCATGTAAGATGTGACCTGCTCCTCCCTTCCTTTGCTATGATTGTGAGGCTTCCCTAGCCATGTGGAACTGTAAGTCCATATTAAACCTTTTTCTTTTGTAAATTGCCCAGTCTCAGGTATGTCTTTATCAGCAGTATGAAAATGGACTAATACAGCATCATAGACGTAAATGTATAGAAATAAAAAAAAGAAATAAGAAGCAAGCTCTGTACATCTCAGAGTTACACTGCTAAGACAAATAAAGCAATATGCAGAACCATCTGTATATCACACTATCACCTGTGTAAAAAAATATGATGCAGGCTGGGCACAGTGGGGGCACGGTGGCTCACATCTGTAATCCCAGCATTTTGGGAGGCCAAGGTGGATGGATCACTTGAGGCAGAGGTTGCAGTGAGCCAAGATTGTGCCACTGCACTCCAGCCTGGGTGACAGAGTGAGACTCAGTCTCAAAAAAAAAAATAATAATGATGATGTAAATATCTCTGAAAGTTTATGGGAGAAACAGGTGACCTAGGCTGCTTATGTGGAGTGGACTGAGTGGCTGAGGGAGACCTGGAAAAGAGCTTTATCACTGCATCCCTCTTGGTACCTTTTGAATTTAAATGATATGAATATTTTACTCATTCAAAATAATAAATACAATTATAAATTCTATAATAATTATAATATAAAGTTGTTTTATCCAGTTCAATGGGATTTTTACAAATATTCCTATTTGAATTTTATTGTATTGGTTATTTGAGGGAGGATTAGTGTTTTTATATCTTTCAATTGGCTCAGATCTTGTTTTACGTTTTAATGTTCTTCATACAAATCCTGTATATCTCCTGTTCCATTCATTCCTAGGTTATTTTACATTTTTTTTTTTTTTTTTTTTTTGGTGTTGTGAATGGAATATTTTCCCATTGCTATTTCTAGCTGGTTATTCATAACATTAGGAAATTCTACTGGTTTTTTGCTTGTCATATAGCTAACCACCTTGCCAAGAACTGTTATTAATTCTAGTAGTTTTTTTCAAAATGTCAATGGTGTGAGGAAACCGATTCTGGAAATTTTTGTAAAACCAGACTCTATTAGGTTTTCTATGAATATAATAAAAATTTGACAATTTCTGGATCTTTTTTCTGATAATTATTCCTATTATATTGGTTTTAGTAAAAGCTAAACGAGAGCCAGAGCAAGAGAGAGAGAGAGATAGAGAGAGAGAAAATAAAATAGAAGTTTACTTATTTGTTTGCTTGTTTATTTATTTATTTATTTAAAATAGAGATGGGGTCTCACCACGTTGCCCAGGCTGGTCTTGAATTCCTGGGCTCAAGCAATCTGTCCACCTCTGTCTCAAAAAGTGCTGGACTCACAGGCATGAGCCACCACACCTGTCCAGCTTATTTATTTATTACATATCCATATGACCAATTCAGGCTGGTGGGACATCCTTGCTCCACAAGGTTATTCAGTGATCCATTACTGTCCAGTCATCTACTGGGGTATTGTGTTCATCTGAATGGTTGGAGCTAAATTACAGTTGTACCTATATTATAGCCTGTGGGGAGCAGGGTGGGAGAAAAGTCTAGGACAAGTAATTTCCTTTTAAGCAATTGAGGGGTACATTGAAACCTATCTCTTCTGTGCATATTCTACTGATGAAAACACGGTGATGTGGCTGCAGGTAGCTTTAAGAAAAACTGGAAAATGTAGTCTCTCTCAGTCATGTGCTTTAAAGCCGTGCTTCTGAGGAGGAAGGGGAGAATAGATTTTGGAGGACAACTAACAGTCTTCTACACATACCACTTCATTTTCTTGTCTTATTGGATTGTTCAGAACATACAAAACAATGTTGAATAATGGTGGTGATAGCATCCTTCTCTTGTTCCTGATTTTAGTGAAAATGACTTCACATTTTCATTTAGCATAATGTTTGCTGTTGAGTTTCAGAAAGGAGTCTTTACCATGTTTAAACACTTTCTTTCTTTTTTCTTTTTTTTTTTTTTTTTTTTTTTTTTTTTTTTTTTTTTTT
>NC_045445.1:30739014-30741004 GCF_002776525.5 Piliocolobus tephrosceles | reverse complement strand
TTTGAGATAGAGTCTCACTCTGCCACCCAGGCTGGAGTGCAATAGCACGATCTCGGCTCATTGCAACCTCTGTCTCATGGGTTCAAGCGATTCCTGTGCCTTAGCCTCCCAAGTCGCTGGGGCTACAGGCATGTGCCACCATGTCCAGCTAATTTTTGTGTTTTTAGTAGAGACAAAATGGTTGGCCAGGCTGGTCTCGAGCTCCTCACCTCAGTGATCTGCCTACCTCGGCCTCCCAAAGTGCTAGGATTACAGGCGTGAGCCACCACGCCTGGCCTGTAGTTTCTTTTTAATTTCTATTTTACTTTGAAGTTTTATTAGAAATGGCTGTTGAATTTTTGATGCTTTTTCAGTTTCTATTGACATAATAACATGAGTTTTCTCCTTTAATTGTTTCAGGTCATGAATTATGTTAATAGACTTTTTGGAGTCCCACTATGTTGCCCAGGCTGGAGTGCAGTGGCCATTCGCAGGTGCATTGATAGTACACACTACAGCCTTGAACTCCCAGCCTCCAGCAATCTTCCCACCTCAGCCTTCTGAGTAGCTGAGACTACAGTCACATATCACCATGCCCAGCAATGTTAATAGGTTTCTTAATTTTGAATCATTTTTGCTTTCTTTATTTTTATAATGATAATTTTGTACAGGCAGGATCTTACTACATTGCCCAGGCTGGTCTCAAACTCCTGGCCTCAAACAATCCTCCCACCTGGGCCTCCCAAAATGCTGGAATTACAGGTGTGGGCCACTGTGCTCAGCATTTTTTTTTTTTTTTTTTTTTTTTTTTTCTTTAAATAGACCCTATTGAGTCATGGTATATTATTCTTTGCTACACTGCTAGATTCAGTTTATTAATATTTTATTTTGAATTTCTACATGTATCTTTTGTGCAAATATTGTCATATTTTAATATTCCCACATGTAAGGCTATGCTAGCTTTACAATATAAATTTCGGATCTTTTCATCTTTTTCTGTGGTCTGAGGACTGGTGCCTGCCCCTAACCTGTTAACCATCTATGATGAGATAAATACAGAAATTGAGAGCGTTTAGAAACTGTTATAGCAATTTAACATCATTATGACATCCAAGCAGTGATCATTGGACTCATCAAAGAGTAGTGTATTCAGGTTTTGTAATTATCTTATTTGTCACTATGTTAACTTTTTTTTTTTTAAGTATTTTTTAGTAGAGACAGCATTTCACCGTGTTAGCCAGGATGCCAGGATGGTCTTGAACAATTTATTCATTTATTTATTTATTTATTTTTTGAGATGAAGTCTTGCTCTGTCGCCCAGGCTGGAGTACAGTGGCACAATCTTGGCTGAAACCTCCACCTCCCAGGTTCAAGCAATTCTCCTGCCTCAGCCTCCTGAGTAACTGGGATTACAGGCATGTGCCCCCACACATGGCTAATTTTTGTAATTTTAGTAGAGATGGGGTTTCACCATGTTGGCCAGGCTGCACTCGAACTCCTGACCTCAGGCGATCCATGTGCCTCTGCCTCCCAGAGTGCTGGGATTACAGACATGAGCCACCGTGCCCGGCCCTTTATTTTTTTCTTAAAACAATTTATTGATGTATGCTTGGTATACTAAAAGCTGTACATATGTAATGAACACAACTTGCTGAGTTTGGAAATAAGTATAGGCCCATTAAATCATCACCACAATGTACACAATAAAACTATTCAGCTGGGTGCGGTCGCTCACACCTATAATCCCAGCACTTTGGGAGGCCCAGCCTGGTGGATCACTTGAGGTCAAGAGTTTGATACCAGCCTGCCCAACATGGTGAAATACCATCTCTACCAAAAATACAAAAATTGGTCAGCACGGGGTGGCACACACCTGTAATTTCAACTACTCGGGAGACTGAGACATGAGAAGCACTTGAACCTACGAGATAGAGGTTGCAGTGAGCTGAGATCGCACCACTGCACTCCAAGCTGGGCAACAAAGGGAGACTCCATCTCAAAAAAAAAAAAA
>NC_045445.1:30728404-30738914 GCF_002776525.5 Piliocolobus tephrosceles | reverse complement strand
AGATGGAGTCTTGCTCTGTCGCCCAGGCTGGAGTGCAGTGGCACAATCTCTGCTCACTGCAACCTCTGCCTCCCGGGTTCAGGTGATTATCCTGCCTCAGCCTCCTGAGTAGCTGGAACTACAGGCTTGGGCCACGATGCCCAGCTAATTTTTGTATTTTTAGTACAGATGGGGTTTCACCATGTTGGCCATGATGGTCTGGATCTCCTGACCTCGTGATCCACCCACCTAGGCCTCCCAAAGTGCTGAGATTACAGGCATGAGCCACCGTGCCTGGCCTATTTTGATTATTTTTTAAGAAAATTTAATTTTATTTCTGATTGTTCTAAAAATTTAAAAATTGGCGTTGTACTTTATGTTTGCTTAATATTTAATTTTTCTAGTCTTTTAAATTAAAATTGGCAAAAGTAGGCCAGGCACGGTTCCTCATGCCTGTAATCCCAGCACTTTGGGAAGCCGAGGTGGGCAGAGGCCAGGAGTTAGAGACCAGCCTGGCAAACATGGTGAAACCCTGTCTGTACTAAAAATATAAAAATTAGCCGGGTGTAGTGGCGCACCTTTAGTCCCAGCTTCTCAGGGGGCTGAGGCATGAGAATCGCCTGAACCCAGGAAGCAGAGGTTGCCATGAGCTATGATCATGCCACCGCACTCCAGCCTGGGTGGCAGAGCAAGACTCCGTCTGAAAAAAAATAAAGAAATGGCAAAAGTATATGTCCACAATAATTCTAAGTTTTAAAAAACTTGTTCTTCACTACAGATATTTTGAAAAACACTATCTAGAATGGACCAGGTAACATTGAAATGATTTGTTCTTTAAAGGTTAGCTAAAATTGGCCAGGAACAGCGGCTCAACGCCTGTAATCCCAGCACTTTGGGAGGCCGAGGTGGGAGGATCACTTGAGCTCAGAAGTTCAAGACCAGCCTGAGGAACATAGTCTCTATTTTTTTTTTTTTTTTTTCTAACCAAAGCATTAAAAAAAAATAAAGGTTAGCTAAACCTTAGCTAAAACCCAACTAGACCTGGTGACTCTCCATTCTCTTCTATGGTTATTGCTCTTTTCAGGTTCTCTACTTTTGAGGTCAATTTTGGTAGTTTATAGTTTGCTAGGAAAGCAATAATTTCTTCTACATATTCAAATTTATTACCCACAATAGTTTCTTAAAATCCTTATCATATATCTGTGCTTTTATCGACTTGCTCATTACTAATTTTTTCCCTCTTTTCCCCTTCTTTCCTTTTTTTTTTCTTCCTACCTCAGTCAGGTTAGCTGACAGTTTGTCTATTTTATTAGTCCTTTCAAAAAAAAAAAAAGCCAAAAAAACACCTGCTTTGGGGGCTGGGTGGGAGGGTTCAGTCCAGGGTAGAGAGCTGCGTTAGTTGAGAGTCGGGAGATGACGCCAGTCTGAGCTGAAGGAAGGGGCGGCCGAGGCGGCTCCGCGGACTCAGCCCCACCAAGGAGAATTCCTAGGGCTGGACCTAGGGTTTTCCGGGCCCCATCTTCCGGCGTCGCCGCCCCGGATGTCATCTTATCCTCCTTTGTCTCCGCCTCCCCCCTCTCCTCCTCCAGCGCTGGGCTCGCGGTGCCTGGTTCCTCTTGGAGCCGCTTCATCCGCCGCAGCCGCCTCCGCCACTCGGTTCATCCTCCTGCACCAGATGGCCAATCGAGTGATGAGGCTGTACACAGTGGCAGTCAGTCTCAGGACCTCAACTGAAAGCACAGCTAGAAGGGTGGCTTTCACAGGGTCGATTAACAAAAAGACTCTAGAGCCATTATCGCACTCCATGGGTCTTTTTGTTGCCGGTGCTTATGGCCTTCGCATCATGTGTCCCCCGTCGATGTGCGCTTTCTGGTATGGGGACAGGACACCTCTGTATGACCTCCCTATTGAGCAAAAGATGTATGGAGAATCAAAAATTGAACACAGTATGACATACATTTGCCTTATACTATTAAAGCCATGGAGAACCATAAGAACGAGCTTACCATCATTTCTATACTGGTTGGAACTTTGAGTGAGTCAAAAGAGGAATATAGGAAACTCTACAATACGTAGCTAGTGCAGCACTATCCAATAGAAAGATAACATGAGCCCAAAAACGTGAGCTATGAGTGTCATTTTAAATGCTCTAGTAGTTACATTAGAAAAAGTTAAACAGGTAAAATAAATCTTGATAGATTTATTATTATTAAGTCTCGCTCTGTCGCCCGGGCTGTTGCGCAGTGTCACGGTCTCACCTCACTGCACCCTCCGCCTCCTGGGTTCAAGCAATTCTCCTGTCTCAGGCTCCGGAGAAGCTGGGACTACAGGTGCGTGCCACCACACCTGACTGATTTTTATATTTTCAGTAGGGCCGGTGTTTCACCATGTTGGTCAGGCTGGTCTCAAACTCCTGACCTCAAGTGATCCACCCACGTCAGCCTCCCAAAGTGCTGGGATTATAGGCTTGAGCCACCGCACCTGGCTAAATCGTAATAGATTTAATCTTACATATCCAAAATAGATCATAATCAATTAATATGAAAAGTGTGAGATATTTTACTTTTTTTTTTTTTTTTGCATTCTAAGTCTTTGAAATCTTGTCTGTGTTTACACTTGCAGCACATTTCCAATCAGATTAGATTCGCTGCATTCCAGGTGCTCAATAGCAACCACCATTTTGGACAGTGCTCTTTCTTCTATTTCTGCCATTGAGATCAAAAGTTCTGGACAGTTACTCTGCTGAATCTCCAGGAAAGACTTAGAAACATATTGACTATCAAGCCAGGCGGGGTGGCTCACGCCTATAATCCCAGCACTTTGGGAGGTTGAGGTGGGTGGATTGCTTGCACTCAGGAGTCTGTAATTGATGCCACACATCTGCAACATTTATAATCAGTCCCGGCTGGGTGCGGTGGCTCACCCCTGTGATTCCGGCACTTTGGGAGGCCGAGGCGGGTGGATCACCCGAGGTCAGGAGTTCAAGACCAGCCTGGCCAACATGATGAAATCCCATCTCTACTAAAAATACAAAATTAGCTGGGTGTGGTGACTGCATGCCTGTAATCCCAGCTACTAGGTAGGCTGAGGCAGAAGAATTGCTTGAACCTGGGAGGCGGAGGTTGCAGTGAGCGGAGATGGCACCACTGCACTCCAGCCTGGGTGACATAGTGAGACTCTGTCTCAAAAAAAATAAAAATAAAAATAAATTAGCCGGGCATGGTGGCGGGTGCCTGTAATCCCAGCTACTTGGGAGGCTGAGGCAGGAGAATCACTTGAACCTGGAAGGTGGAGGTTACTGTGAGCTAAGATAGTGCCATTGCACTCCAGCCTCAGTGACAGAGCAATACACCATCTTAAAAAAAAAAGAAAGAAAAAGAAAAGAAATATATTGACTATCTACAATCTAATCTAGATAAAACATGTAAGAGTACTACAGAACAACTGGACCACATATATTTTAGCAGTTAAAGAAATACAATACTACAATATGTGAAATATATCCCATTGGGTGTCAGTAAATGCTCTCATGGAGCTCCAGAATATTGAGACAACTATGACCTTTTCCTGCTTGAATTATGCCCACTCAGCCCAGTGTAGAAATTGGCGGGAAAGCCCAATAAGTTGGGCAGCTGGAGCACTGAAGCTCTGGATCCTCAGGGATGCCACTGCATGTACCCATATTCTGTCCACAGTCCCAGCCCAGCCCAGCTCTGCCCTTCCCAAAATACTGTTTTTGATCTTGGGGGACACTGAAACCTCAAACTAATAGAATGTTCTCTTGTTTTCTAGTAGGAGTAGTCCTTTTAAAATTTGAATTGATTACAAATTTCTTCCTCGTTTAGGGCAGTGGAAGAAAGGCCAACATGAAAATATGTTGATTTACAGTTCCCAGCATGGCAGGCAGCCCTTTAAATGCTACTTGTTTTTTGCCTAATATATAATTTAATGAATGTCCACTCTTTGAAAATCTGTGCACATGAATTCCACTTGAACAATTTTGCAAATTGCACAGAGACACAAACTGGTGGAAGCATTAATAGGTTGAATTTACTTTTTTATGTTTTATTTATTTATTTTTATTTTTATTTTATTTTATTTTATTTTTTTGAGACAGAGTCTCCCTTTGCCACCCAGGCGGGAGTGCGGTGGCTGTGATGTCCGCTCACTGCAAGCTCCGCTCCCCCCGGGTTCACACCATTCTCCTGACTCAGCCTCCTGAGTAACTGGGACTACAGGTGCCCGCCACCACGCCCGGCTAATTTTTTGTATTTTTAGTAGAGACAGGGTTTCACCGTGTTCGCCAGGATGGTCTCGATCTCCTGACCTAGTGATCCGCCTGCCTCGGCCTCCCAAAGTGCTGGGATTACAGGCATGAGCCACTGTGCCGGCCTGAATTGACTTTTTTATAAAGCCAACTTTTGGGTTTTGGCTTTATGCATTTTTGTTTATTTTTGTGGCAGAAATAGAGAGGCTTACTGAGATCCCACTTCGTGACGGCTCTCACTGTCCAGCTGCAAGGAGTGTGGTTAGTTGTTACTGCCATCAGCTGTTAGTAGCTCCAAGGTCAGACCACCTCAGGTTTTGAGCTGAGATCATCCTCAGGATGCCCATGGCTAATGATGGAACAAAAGGAGGTATTGGGATATAGCCTTTTCTGCTCAATGCAGAACTCATCTGAGGGACAATCTTTGCTCCAGAGCTCCCCAGTGGACTGACAGAGACTTTCTCAAGTCTACATTGCAGTCGTACAACACCCCCTGACCTTTTTTTTTTTCATGGATATTACTTCTCTATAAACCTTTTGTACCCTTAACTCCCTGGTATCTGTTTCCCTGACAACCCAACCTGTGACGAGTTTCTAGTTCATTCATTTGAGCTTTTTCTTTCATTGATTCCCTATTTGTATTTTCTTTTGGATAATTTTGTGGCTTTGCAACTGTGCTTATAGTATACTACTCAGTGTGCATATTTTCCACTTTCAGTAATAAGAGCATTTATAGTGGAGTATTGCAAACCGCTGGATATGAATGCTTCTAGGGCAGTCACGTACTCTCCAATTCTCCATAGGCCCTTCCTCTCCCTATTTTTACATCTAACCACTTCCTACCTCTACATCACCTACATAGGCCCTGGACACATTTGTGATTCCTGATGTAAAGCTACACATTTTCTTCTAAATAGAGCCTTAGATGATCCCATAGGTTTTGTTACAAAGCATTTACCTTTTTGGGTTTTTTTGTTTGTTTGTTTGTTTGTTTGTTTGTTTTTGAGATGGAGTCTCGCTCTGTCGCCCAGGCTGGAGTGCAGTGGCGCGATCTGGGCTCACTGCAAGCTCCGCCTCCCGGGTTCACGCCATTCTCCTGCCTCAGCCTCTCTAGTAGCTGGGACTACAGGCGCCCGCCACCTCGCCTGGCTAGTTTTTTGTATTTTTTAGTAGAGACGGGGTTTCACCGTGTTAGCCAGGATGGTCTCGATCTCCTGACCTCGTGATCCGCCCATCTCGGCCTCCCAAAGTGTTGGGATTACAGGCTTGAGCCACCGCGCCCGGCCCCTTTTTGTTATTTCCTAAAAAATTTATAACTTCTCGGCCGGGTTTGGTGGCTCAAGCCTGTAATCCCAGCACTTTGGGAGGCCGAGATGGGTGGATCACGAGGTCAGGAGATCGAGACCATCCTGGCTAACGTGGTGAAACCCCGTCTCTACTAAAAAATACAAAAAAAGGAAAAACCAGTGGGGCGAGGTGGCGGGTGCCTGTAGTCCCAGCTACTCGGGAGGCTGAGGCAGGAGAATGGCGTAAACCCGGGAGGCGGAGCTTGCAGTGAGCTGAGATTCGGCCACTGCACTCCAGCCTGGGCGACAGAGGGAGACTCCGTCTAAAAAAAAAAAAAATAACACTTCTCTCTTGATTTTCTCTTTTATCTAGGAGTATTTTGAGGGTTTGTGGGTTTTTTCGTTTGTTTGTTTGTTTGTTTGTTTGAGATGGAGTCTCACTCTGTAGCCCAGTCTGGAGTGTAGTGGCATGATCTCAGCTCACTGCAACCTCTGCCTCTTCAAGTGATTCTCCTGCCTCAGCCTCCCAAGTAGTTGGGATTACAGGCACACGCCCCAACGCCCAGCTAATTTTTGTAATTTTTAGGCAGAGACAGTGTTTCACCATGTTGGCCAGGCTGGTCTTGAACTCATGGACTCAAGTGATCCACCTGCCTCAGCCTCCCAAAGCTCTGTTTTTTTTTTGTTTGTTTGTTTGTTTTGTTTTGTTTTGTTTTTTAAGACAGGTTCTAGTTCTGTCACTCTGTCATCCAGGTTGGCGGACAGTGGCATGATCACGGCTCACTGCACCTTTGACCTCCCAGGCTCAAGCAACCCTCCCACATCAGCCTATAAATTAAGTGGGGCCAGGCGGGTGGCTCACACCTGTAATCCGAGCACTTTGGGAGGCCGAGGCGGGCGGATCACGAGGTCAGGAGATCGAGACTATCCTGGCAAATAGGGTGAAACCTCGTCTCTACTAAAAATACAAAAAAGTAGCCAGGTGTGGTGGCGGGTGACTGTAGTCCCAGCTACTCAAGAGGCTGAGGCAGGAGAATGGCGTGAATCCAGGAGGCAGAGCTTGCAGTGAGCCGAGATCGCACCACTGCACTCCAGCCTGGGCGAAAGAGCAAGACTCCGTCTCAAAATAATAATAAATAAATAAATAAATAAGATAAAATTAAATTAAAAAATAAAGTACGTGGGACTACAGGAATGCACCACCATGCCTGGCTACTTTTTTTTTTTGAGATGGGCTCTCACTATGTTGCCCAGGCTTCGATCTTGAACAAAATTTTTGTAGAGACAGGAGTCACGCTGTGTTGACCAGACTGGTATCAAACTCCTGGTCTCAAACAATCCTCCCACCTTGGCTTCCCAAAGCACTGGGAGTACAGGCACGAGCCATTGTACCCAGCCATGATCTAGGGGTATCTAGGGGACTGTTCCTCAGTTTCTAAGTAGTAAAGATATTTTGACCGTCTTCTATTATTTATTTTAAATTTTACTGGATTATAATGAGAAGGTGTAGCCTCTACAAATCACTGCTTCTTTAAATTCATGAAGTTTTCCTCTGTGATGAAGCACACAGTCGATGGACATTAGAACATAATTTACATTAAAAAATTTTTTTCCAAGTTCCCAAGAGCTGGAAAACAAAATAGTTTACATTTTAAAATATGTGTGGAAATATACATATATATGATTATATGTTGAACTTGTTTGTCACATTATTCAATCACCTATTCTCTAGCTTATTTTTCATCTGCTTGATCATTCAAGTTCTGAAGGAGATGTATTATAATCTCCCATTATGGTGGTGGTTTTCTATCAAAATATTCTTGGGTTTCTGAGAGTTTGCTGTAAATATTAAGCTGCTATAATAATTTAGTACATAAAAGTTTGTGATTCATCACTTCAACAAGGATTGAACCATTTATGCCCCCTTTTTGTTTTGTTTAATGCATTTGATCTTGAATTCCACTTTTTTCTAATAAAGTTTGATGGCTTAAGCAACACATTTATAACCTCACAGTTTCTGTAGGTCAGGACTCTAGGCCTGACCTAACTGGGTCTTCTGCTTCAGGTTCTCTCATAAGATTGCCATCAAGGTGTCCATTTAGGGTCTTTCACAGGCTGCAATCAAAGTATCAGCTGGGGCTGCAGTCTTATCTCAAGGCTCACTGTGACAGGATGCACTTCCAAAATAACTCAAATGGTTGCTGGAAGGATTCAGCTTCTTGCTGGCTGTTGGACTAAAGGCCTCAGTTCCTTGCCAGGGGGCCCTCTGCATCAGCGTAATCACTCAGGAAGAACCAGAGACAGAATATGAGCAAGATACAGGATTTTTAGTTAACAGTTCTTTTCTCCCAATTTTCTGCAGATGGTATTCCACTGTTTTGTACCTTTCTGTGTTGTAGATTTTAAAAATACGAAAAAAAACTAGCCAGGCATGGTGGTGCACACCTGTAGTCCCAGCTACTTGGGAGGCTGAGGCAGGAGGATCACCTGAGCCTGGACATGTTGAGGCTGCAGTGACCTGTGATCGCACCACAGCACTCCAGCCTGGGTGACAGAGTGAGACCCTGGAAAAAAAAAAAAGAAAGAGAGGAAACAAAAGACAAGACAAGACTTGGCACAGTGGCTCAAGCCTGTAATCCGAGCACTTTGGGAGGCCGAGGTGGGCAGATCACAAGGTCAGGAGATCGAGACCATCCTGGTTAACATGGTGAAACCCTGTCTCTACTAAAAATACAAAAAAGTAGCCAGGTGTGGTGGCAGGCACCTGTAGTCTCAGCTACTCCGGAGGCTGAGGCAGGAGAATGGCGTGAATGGAGGGGCGGAGTTTGCAGTGAGCTGAGATTGCGCCACTGCACTCCAGCCTGGGAGCAATGAGACTCTGTCAAAAAAAAAAAAAAAAGAAGAAGAAAGAAAGGAAGGAGGGAAGGAAGGAGGGAGGGAAGGAAGGAAGGAGGGAAGGGAGGAAGGAAAGAAAGGAAAGGAAGGGGAAGAAAGTGGTGTTACCAGAGCCCAAAAATCAGGGTTATCCAATGCAAGCCTGTCTGGCAGGATCTGGGGTTATAGAGGAGCTGCAACCAGTACCAGACATATTACCCAAGACAGAGAGGAAGGTCTACAGAAATATCCAAGCTTCTCGTTGTTCCCAGTCTTCAGCCTTTTACCAGTGCCTCCCAGTGGCCAAAGCCAGCTGGAAGCCAGAATGTGTTCTTTCTGTTTGGAAACTTAACAAGGGTTTCTCTTTATACTTGGAATTCAAGGATTTCACAAGGATAAATTTTGATGTGTGTCTTTTTTCATTATCATTCATATGACTCAGTGAACACTTTTAATCTGCAAACCCAAATCTTTCTTCATCTCAGGGAAATTTTCTTCTATTATTTATCTAGTTAGGTTTTCGCTTCCTTATATTCACTTTGTCCTTCTGGACTCCTATCATTTTCGCAACAGATCTCCTGAGTTTCTTAATCCTCAACGATTTCTATTTCTTTACATTTTTGTTCTCTGTTGAAAGCTATTTATTCCGCTTGATCTTCCAGATTACTAATTTGGTTCTCAGTTAAGGATCATCCTCTTTTCCAGTTTGTGCACTAATTTTTTTTAATTCTAAAATCATGTTTTCTAGTTCTAGAATGTCTTTTTATTGTGCTCTAATTGCACATCCTTGAGAGCTTTCATTACTTGTTACACTTTATCATTTGACACACATGTATATAATATACGCCAAGCACTGTTCTAAACATTTTACAAATATTAACTTGTTTAATCATTTACTAATTCTCTCTAACTCTTCCTGTGATTCTGCATCAATAGAAGCCATCTGTCTAGTTGTGTGAGTTAGTCTTCCTCCCTCTGGTTAATAAATGTTCTCAAATGGGTCATTTCTCCTTACCTGCTCATGGTTTTGACTTATTAGCAGTTAGGTCAGATTAGGTCTCCTGAACAGTGGTAAACCAGTGAGTGGTGGAAGACTAAGCAGCTTTTGCTGTTGCATGTGAGAAGTAAACTAGATGAAGAGATATAATGCCTTTGCTGAGACATAGGAAGGAAGCCTCTTTGCCCCAAGCCTCCCTGAGCATACGTGGCAATCTCTTCCAATCATAGGGGCTGAAAGTAATTCAGGCCAGCAAAATCATTTTCCTCAAGTTCCATCATGGTCATGTGAATCGGTCAGGTCCCTTAGGTCTTCAGGAAGGCAGGTGAGCAGGTTGAACCTTCATAGAACAGGCTTCATAGAGCAGAATCAGTCTTTGCTCCAGATTTCTTTTTCTTTTTTTTTTTTTTTTTTAATTCATTGAGGGCTTTCCGGTGTTTCCCGCAAAGCCTGCTAGACAAATTCTAAAAGAGCTGTAACACCCCCCCAGGTTTTAAGAGAGATACCCTGCCCTTACCACTATTCCTTGACTCTCTCCTGGCACTAAGCAGATCAGTCTCAGCCAATTCAGCAGGGGAACTCCAGAGCCAAAATTGTCTATTTGAAGGGTCTCACTGGCCAGGCGTGGTGGCTCATGCCTGTAATCCCAGCACTTTGGGAAGCTGAGGTGGGTGGATCACTTGAGGTCAGGAGTTTGAGACCAGCCTGGCCAACATGGCAAAACCCCATCTCCACCAAAAAAAATACAAAAATTAGCCAGGTGTGGTGGTGCCTGCCTGTAGTTTCAGCTACTCAGGAGGCTGAGATGGGAGGATCACTTGAACCTAGGAGGTAGAGGCTGCAGTGGGCCGAGATCACGCCACTGAACTCCAGCCTGGGTGATAGAGTGAGACCCTGTCACAAAACACAAATTAATTAATTTAATTTAATTTAGAATAAATTTTAAAAATAAAATGAAGTGTCCCACATTGGGCAGAAATGGTCAGATGCTAACATTACTGCCATATGCAGTCGTAGGCTGGATGCTACTCAATTCTGCTCTCCATCCGCACTAGAAAATACTAAAAGAAATATAGCCTTAAATACAGATTTTAGGCTCCATCATGC
>NC_045445.1:30723460-30728304 GCF_002776525.5 Piliocolobus tephrosceles | reverse complement strand
GCTACCTATCCTGACTGTTGAGTTACTCTCCAGCAGGATTCAGGAGGAAGAGTGTGTCAGGAACATTTATTCAAGTTTTTATCATCCCAGAACTTAAGGATACTATTTCCTTGTTTAACCTTCCACACTATAGAAACATTGCAGCCAAGCTAATTTCAAAGAGAAGAATGAAAGAAAGTAGGAATAGCATTGCTATTGGTTTTCCAAGACCTAAAAATTACGTCGTATTTCTCTTTAGTTTGGTCTTGAGATCTTTCTCTGCAGAGGAAGTATAAACTGTAGCCCTGCCCTGATCAGGTTCCAGGGGATTCTTTGTGGATATTTACACTGTGCCTTTCACAGGATACTTCTTTATCCTATCAGATGGACTAATGCCTAGGTATCTGACCCATGGTCAGATGTCCCTCTCATAGGAAACTTGTTTATACTGTCAACTGCCCTTGAGGTTCTTGCCTGACTTGTGTTCAGTTTATTCCTGCCAAGATAGTCACTCTTTAGGAGAGCTTTCACTGGGAGTAAAATTAGGTCTGTGTGTGTCAGTCAGGTGAGGTACAGAGAAGACAACACAACAAAAACACATGAAAAACAAAAGGAGTTTATTACTCATAGATCCCAGAGAGAAGAAGGGTGCCAACAAGCAGATTGTCAAACCAGTGAGAGGGGAGTGAGAAACAGAGAAGACCTATGCAGTGAGTCATTCGCTGGGGCCCAGGATACTATCAAATCAGAGTTCCCTTCCAATTGTGGGGTTAGAGAAAGTAGGCATGAGTTTGATGGGGTTGCATTGTTACAGAGTGGTCACTGAAGCATATCTGCACAGTCCCTGTTGAGGGTAGAATAAACAGAGTGAGTCAAATGTGCTGTCACACCCGGCTAATTTTTGTATTTTTGGTAGAGACAGGGTTTTGCCATTTTGACCAGTCTGGTCTTGAACTCCTGGCCTCAAGTGATCCACCTGCCTCAGCCTCCCAAAGTGCTGGGATTACAGGCATGAGCCATCATGCCTGGCCCAACATCTTAATGACTAAACTGAAATACTTGAAGCAGGGGTGGCAGACTCAAAGACTAGGGTCAAGCAGGTAAGTATGTGAAGGAAGGGACCAAGTATAACTGCATAAGTATTCACTGTATGAGTGGTGAGGATGGCAGCAAATTCCAGAAGGCAAGCTACTCAGCTCCAGCATACATTGCAGTCAAAAATGCAGTCTGAACCAGAGCCTACATTCTTAACCACAATGCAATGCAACCAACATTTAGAGCTGAACCTGTACCCATACCACCACTCACCATACAGTAAAAAGGCTGCAATAAGATGAAGAATTATGGCCAGGCTTAATCCCAGCAATTTGGGAGGCCAAGGCAGGCGGATCACTTGAGGTCAGGAGTTCGAGACTAGCCTGGCCAACATGGTAAAATCTTGTCTCTACTAAAAACACAAAAATTAGCCGAGGGTGGTGGTGGGTGCCTGTAATCCCAGTTACTTGGGAAGCTGAGGCAGAAGGATCACTTGAACCTGAGAGGTGGGGGTTGTGGTGAGCCAAGACCATGCCATTGCACTCCATCCTGGGCAACAAGAGTGAAACTCCATCCAAAAAAAAAAAAAAAAAAAGATGAGGAATTACATCACCACTCTTTTGATTACTCAAGAAAACCATAAGGTAGTACTACTGAGATCCCTACTCATAGCACCAGAATAAAACCCATACCAACTTTCACCACATCAAGTAAAAGCACCTTTGTAAATCAAGGCCATCATATCATCACTTAATTTACTAGGAGCCAATCTCTGATACAACCATGACCTATATTCATATCAACATTTAGCACTCCATGAGAAAGTATTAGCAAAGAAGAAGGTTTTTATCCCCACAATACCAAGAGAAAGCTGTGGCCACTCGATTTTCCTTGTGGACCTAAAAGTGTTCAAAAAAATAGTTTATTAATTTTTTTAATGGTTTTGTCATTTGTACTACATGGATTACTATAAATTATTTAACCAGCGCCCTATATTTAGGGCTTCTTCCTTCAAGTATTCATCGTTACAAATAATTCTGCAAAGATCATTACTATGTATCCGTTTTTAAGTATTTCTACAAGATATATGCACCAAAGTGTAGTTGCTAGATCAAAAGGTCTATACCGACCCGGCGTAGTCGCTCACGCCTGTAATCCCAGCACTTTGGGAGGCCAAGGAGGGTGGATCACAAGGTCAGGAGTTCAAGACTAGCCTGACTAGCATGGTGAAACCCGGTCTCTACTGAAAATACAAAAAATTAGCCGAGAATGGTGGCATGCACCTGTAGTCCCAACTACTCAGGGGGCTGAGGCAGGAGAATTGGTTGAACCCAGGAGGCGGAGGTTGTAGTGAGCCAAGATTGCACCATTGCACTCCACCGTGGATGACAGAGCAAGACTCCATCTCAAAAAAAAAAAGAAAGGTCTATACTTTTAAAATGTTTATAGATATTGATAAAATGGCATCAAAATATTAACCCAATGTATAATCCTACAGACAGTGTTAAAAGAATGGCTATTTATCAATATTCAAGCCAACCCTGGAAACTGTCAATATTTCAAATCTTTACTAATCTGACAGATCAAATGAAATATTTTAATTAGCATTTATTTGGTTATTAATGAGGTTCAGTGTCTTTCATACCTTAGCCATCTGTATATGTATATTCTCATAACCTTTGTCTATTTTTCTAATGCGTCATTGATTTGTAAGAAATATTTTGTATTAAGTAAATAAGATTTTCTCTCTCACATGTAGTGCAAATTTTTTTTTTTTTTTTTTGAGATGGAGTCTTGCTCTGTTGCCCAGGCTGGAGTGCAGTGGCCTGATCTCTGCTCACTGCAAACTCCGCCTCCTGGGTGTACGCCATTCTCCTGCCTCAGCCTCCCGAGTAGCTGGGACTATAGGCGCCTGTCACCACGCCCAGCTACTTTTTTGTATTTTTAGTAGAGACGGGGTTTCACCGTGTTAGCCAGGATGGTTTTGATCTCCTGAACTCGTGATCCGCCCACCTCGGCCTCCCAAAGTGCTGGGATTACAGGCGTGAGCCACCGCGCCCGGCCTGTAGTGCAAATATTTATTCACAATTTGTTTTTTAAAATCTTTATTTGTGCTGCCTTATGCCGTACAAGATTTTTTTTTTAAAGGTAGTTGAATTTACATCTTTTTTTCCTTCAAAGCTTCTTGGGGTCGGGAATGGTGGCTCATGCCTGAAATCCCAGTACTTTGGTAGGCTGAGGCAGGAAGATCGCTTGAGCCCTGGAGTTCAAGACTTGCCTGGGCAAAGTAGGGAAACCTTGTCTCTACATAATTAAAAATTAAAAAAAAAAAAATAGCCGGGCATGGTGGGGCCCACCTGAAGTGTAGTCGCAGCTACTCAGGAGGCTGAGTTGGGTGAATAGCTTGAGCCCAAAAGGCCGAGGCTGCAGTGAGCAATGATCGCACCATCGCATTCCAGCCTGGAGACAGAGAAAGATCCCATCTCAAAAACAAACAAACAAACAAAACACTTCTTGGCTTTTGTCATGCTTAGAAACCCCCCCCCCTTTTTTTTTTTTTTTTTTTTTTTTTTTTGCTTCTTCTTGTTGTCGTTGCTGTTGCTGTGCTGTAAGACATAGTCTCAGGCCGGGCGCGGTGGCTCAAGCCTGTAATCCCAGCACTTTGGGAGGCCAAGACAGGCAGATCACGATGTCAGGAGATCAAGACCATCCTGGCTAACACGGTGAAACCCCGTCTCTACTAAAAAAATACAAAAAAACTAGCCGGGCGAGGTGGTGGGCGCCTGTAGTCCCAGCTACTGGGGAGGCTGAGGCAGGAGAATGGCGTACACCCAGGAGGCGGAGCTTGCAGTGAGCTGAGATCCGGCCACTGCACTCCAGCCTGGGCCACAGAGCGAGACTCCGTCTCAATTGTAAAAAAAAAAAAAAAGACATAGTCTCTCTGTAGCCCAGGCTGGAGTGCAGTGGTGTCATCATAACTCGCTGTAGCCTGGAACTCCTGGGCTCAAGCAATCCTCCTGCCTCAGTCTTCAGAGTAGCTGGAACCATAGGTATGCACCACCATAACTGCCTAATCTTTTAATTTTTTTTTTTTTTTTTTTTTTTGACATGGAGTTTTTACTGTGTTACCCAGGCTGGAGTTCAGTGTCATGATCTTGGCTCACTGAAACCTCTGCCTCCTGGGTTCAAGCAATTCTCCTGCCTCAGCCTCCCAAGTAGCTGGGATTGCAGGCACCCGCCACCACTCCCGGCAAATGTTTGTGTTTTTATTAGAAACGAGGTTTTACCGTGTTGGTCATGCTGGTCTCGAACTCTTAACCTCAGGTGATCCACCCTCCTGGGCCTCCTAAAGTGCTAGGATTACAGGCGTGAGCCACCATGCCTGGCTGTGATCTACCATTAATTTGGACTAGTGTAACTCCTTCATGCAATAAACTGAAAAGAGTCATGTTGTCTGTCAGGCCTCCGAGCCCAAGTTAAGTCATCATAACCCCAGTGACCTGCACGTGTACATCCAGATGGCCTGAAGCAACTGAATCACAAAGGAAGTGTAAATGGCCTATTCCTGCCTTAACTGATGACCTTACCTTGTGAAATTCCTTCTCCTGGCTCATCCTATCTCAAAAGCTCCCCCACAGGCCGGGCGCGGTGGCTCACGCCTGGAATCCCAGCACTTTGGGAGGCCGAGACGGGCGGATCACGAGGTCAGGAGATCAAGACCATCCTGGCCAACACGGTGAAACCCCGTCTCTACTAAAAATACAAAAAAGTAGCCAGGCGTGGTGGCGGGCGCCTATAGTCCCAGCTACTCGGGAGGCTGAGGCAGGAGA
>NC_045445.1:30719209-30723360 GCF_002776525.5 Piliocolobus tephrosceles | reverse complement strand
GTTAAAAGGGAAGATTTGAAATGTTCCTAACACAAATGATAAATATTTGAGGTGACGGATGCCCTAAATACCCTTATTTGATCATTACACATTGTATGCATGTATCAAAATATCACATGCACCCCATAAATAAGTACAACTATTATGTATCTTTTTTTTTTTTTTTTTTTTTTTGAGATGGTCTCTGTCACCCAGGCTGGAGCGCAGTGGCGTGATCACCACTTACTGCAGCCTTGACCTCCAGGGCTCAAGCGATCCTTCGGCCTCCAGAGTAGCCGGGATTACAAGCACACACAACCGCACTCGACTAATTTTTGCATTTTTTTTGTAGAGACAGGGTTTCACCACGTTGCCTAGGCTGGTCTCAAACTCCTGGATTCTAGTAATCCGCCCCCCTCGGACACCCAAAGTTCTGGGATTACAGGTGTTTACAAACGTGCGTGACAACTATGTATCAATTTTTAAAAAACAAAAACAAAAAAATTAGAACAACTGAGCAATTAAAAAAAGAATACACTTTCCATTTTTCCTTGCAGCAGGCAATAGCCAATGAAGTGTAAGTGCAAATACGATAAGGCTTCTGGGAAGGGTCTTTAAAGGGGCCTGGCCTAGATGGGAAGTCTGCTGTTTCACTTGTCCCCACCTTTCTCTCTTCCTCCCACAAATAGCTCCTCTTCACAACTCTTAAAAGCATTCCTTTATAGTCCATTAACACTGCCACTACCTCTGCTGGAAGCTTCCTCATTTCCTGGGTTACTGCAATAGTGTCTTAAGTCATCTCCCCACCCCTTTCCTCTGATCCATTCTGTGTATTACCCTATCAGGCTGATTTTTCTAAAACCCAGCTTTGATCAATTCACTACCCTACTTCAAACTCTTTTGATGGTTCTCTTGCCTCCAGAAGTGGTTCTCAAACCTGGCTGTATTAGAGTCAGCTTGAGAAGTTGAGGAGGCCATACATTTTCCCAAAACATAACCCAAACTGACTGTGCATTACAGGAGTGTCTAGGAATTAGGAGTTTCTTGTATCCTCCTCCTTATCCCCCCTCTCCTCCTCCTTCTTCTTCTCCTTCTCCTTCTCCTTCTTCTTCTTTCTTCTCCCTCTCCATCTCCCTCACCCTCTCCCTTTCCTTCTTTTTTTTTTTCAAGACAGTGTCTCTCTCTCTCTGTTGCCCAGGCTGGGGAGCACTGGCATGATCTTGGCTCACTGCAGCCTCAACCTCCCAGGCGCAGGTGATCCTCCCACCTCAGCCTCTCAACGAGCTGGAACTACAGGCGTGAGCCACCATCCTTGGCTAATTTTTGTATTTTTTTTTTGTAGAGATGGGGTTTCATCATGTCACCCTGGCTAGTCTTGAACTCCTGGACTCAAGCAAACCACCTGCCTTGGCCTCCCAAAGTGCCAGGATTACAGGTATAAGCGACCATGCCAGGCCAAGGCAGACTTTATTCAGGACTATGGTGACAGGTATAGGGACCACTGCAATGAGATTTTGCAATAGGGGAGACAGACTGGGTTCAACTCCAAATATGACAAGAAAAAATGAGAATGTATAGCCAAGGAACAGGATAGGAGTCAGTGAATGGAAAGTTACTAAGAGGAGACATCAAGGATAGGCGAATTTTTTCTTCTGTTTTCTCCTTGTTCAGGTGAAGGATCTCTTTATTTTATCTTATTTTACCTTCTTTGTTTTAAGGCTAGGGGAAATCTTGCTAGGTAGACTCAGGATTCTTGCTGAAGGCAGGCTAGAATGATAAGACATGGAGAGTAGGCCAGCATGGTGGTTCATGCCTGTAATCTCAGCACTTTCAGAGGCCAAGTCAGGAAGATCTTTTGAGCCAGGAGGTCAAGATCACCTTGGGCAACATAGGGAGACCCCATCTCTAAAAAAAAAAAAAAAAAAAAAAAAATCTGGCCGGGTGTGGTGGCTCATGCCTGTAATCCCAACACTTTGGGAGGCCGAGGCAGACAGATCACTTGAGGTCAGCAGTTCGAGACCAGCCTGGTCAACATGGTGAAACCCCGTCTCTACTAAAAATACAAAAATCAGCCAGGCACGGTGGCAGGCGCTTGTAATCCCAGCTACTCGGGAGGCTGAGACAGGAGGATCACTTGAACCCAGAAGGCGGAGGTTACAGTGAGCCGAGATTGTGCCACTGCACTCCAGCCTGGGCAACAGAGCAAAACTCTGTTACACACAGACACACACACACCCCCACACACAGAGAAAAAAATCTAAAAAAAGAAAGATATGGAGAGTAGAAGATGAGGAATTTGATCAGATATTGAGGTTGATCAGACACTGAGGGCAGGCATTTTTTACTAAACTGGCTCAGCAGTATTTTTGCTAAAACTAGATTAAGTGGGTTAAGGACAGAGCCCAAGGTTGGAGCTTAGTCAGAAAGAGGGCTCAGAGGACCCAGACTCAGGTATGGTCAAGGAGAGAGTCTTTGTTACTATGTAACATAATTAACACAGCGTGAACACAATAAACATTCAGTAAACGTTAGCAGCTACACTCCAGCCATAAGACATTAACAGCCATGCTCCACGCAATGCTATTTTGTTCCATTTCTATGCATTAGCACACTCTGAAGAGTCCGCTTAGAATGCCTTTCTCCTGCTGCTTCACCTAGCTAATTCTCCCTTGTCTTTCAACACTGAAGTCCTGTTGGAGTCAGTTCTGATCTGGGTCCCAACTCTGGGCTCCCACTGCACCCTGTGCCTGCCTCCACGAAGTGAAAAACCACTGCAGGGTTTTAGGTGGAGGAGTGACCTGACTTGTCTTGAATATCTACTATATGCCAGGCATCATTGTAGGTTCTGAATCAAAATAAGAATAAAAAGAACACACACACACACACACACAAAGAATAAAAAGAACACTTAGCAGCTGGGCGTGGTGGCTCACACTTACAATCCTAGCACTTTGAGAGGCTGAGGCAGGTGGATTGCCTGAGCTCAGGAGTTTAAGACCAGCCTAGGCAAAAAGGTGAAATCCCATCTCTACAAAAAATTAGCCGGTCGTCATGGCACACGCCTGTAATCTCAGCTACTCAGGAGGCTGAAGCAGGAGACTCGCTTAAACCCAGGAGGCAGAGGTTGCAGTGAGCTGAGATCATGCCACTGTACTCTAGCCTGTGCAACAGGACAAGACTCTGTCTCAAAAAACAAACAAACAAACAAACAAAAACACTTAGAGGGTTACTGAGAGGATTAAAGAGATAAAGTGAGATAAAGCTTGCAAAGCACTTAAGACATTGCCTGACATATGGCAAACATTCAGTAAATGCTAACCATTATTACTTATATTTAGAGGAGTGTAAATAACTATTATTATTTATACTCCCTTACATACATTAGGTCTTTGACATCACAGTCTTCCTTTCTAAACACAAATCTTACTACCATCCTAGATGATGATGTCTCCAACATGCCAGCCTCTCTCTTGGACCTCAACTCCAGTAGCTTTCACCTCCTCCCTACTCAAGACACACCATGACAACATGACAACACTCTGACCTTGACATTGTTGTTGGATTGTTGGACTTTTGCACAATAATAGATTGGGTATAACAATAGGAATAGATTAGTGTATATTAATAGAAAGCTCAGGTGCATTTTTCCATTAGTTTGAGATGAGAGTGTAATATTCTGTCCTTGCTCCAAGCAAGCAACAAGTCTTTTCTGTATGACTGGGTCCCAGGAAGATAAAAGCAGAGAAAGGAAAGGAGGTGCTGGCTAGAGATGCTAGCTTTGCCAGCACAAGCTAAGGGCAGGCATCTTTATGACTACTCAAAGAGAGGAAATTACAATTGCAGTCTTTCTGGCAGCAAAGAGGGAATGAGAGGTTAGTGACCAAGATAATGGATCACGAATCAGGAGACTGAGGGGCAGATGCTGCCAATAGATGCTATTTGACATGAATGCTCATCACAAAGGCTGCTTGCTTACTGGTGAGGCAAGAGTAATTCTCTGCAAGTCTGCACCCCTTTCTCCCAGAAGAAGTTTCTTTTTTATTGTTGTTATTTCCTTACTCATAGAAGACGTTTCATAAAGCTGATGGCTCCGAGGACAAGGCCTGAAAGTCAGGGCTCACCCCATCCCGCTTCACTCAAAGAGCTCTTGCTTTTTTTTTTTTTTTTTTTTT
>NC_045445.1:30693725-30719109 GCF_002776525.5 Piliocolobus tephrosceles | reverse complement strand
CTCCCGGGTTCAAGCGATTCTCTTGCCTCAGCCTCTCGAGTAGCTGGAGCCTGCCACCACAGCCAGCTAATTTTTTGTATTTTTAGTAGAGACAGGGTTTCACTATGTCGGTCAGGCTGGCCTCAAACTCCTGACCTCAGGCGATCCACCTGCCTCGGCCTCCCAAAGTGCTAGGATTACAGATGTGAGCCACTGTGCCAGGCCCCGAGCTCTTGCTTTTTATCTATTATATTTATTTGGGCTTTAATTTATAATTGCATTGTGTGTGTGTGTGTGTGTGTGTGTTTTAAATGGAGTTTCGCTCTGTCACCCAGGCTGGAGTGCAATAGTGCAATCTCGGCTCACTGCAACCTTCGCCTCCTGGGTTCAAGCGATCTCCTGCCTCAGCCTCCCGAGTAGCTGGGATTACATGCACCTGTCACCACGCATTTTTGTGTTTTTAGTATAAATGGAGTTTCACCATGTTGGTCAGGCTGGTCTCAAACTCCTGACCTCAGGTGATCCGCTCGCCTCGACCTCGCAAAGTGCTGAGTGCTGAGATTACAGGCGTGAGCCACTGTGCCCGGCCTTTCTTTTTTTTGAGATGGAGTCTTGCTCTGTCACCCAGGCTGGAGTGCAGTGGCGCTATCTCGGCTTACTGTAAGCTCCGCCTCTGGGGTTCACGCCATTCTCCTGTCTCAGCCTCCGGCGTAGCTGGGACTACAGGCGCTCACCGCCAGGCCCAGCTAATTGTTTTGTATTTTTAATAGAGACAGGGTTTCACCGTGTTAGCCAGGATGGTCTCAATCTCCTGACCTCGTGATCCACCCGCCTCGGCCTCCCAAAGTGCTGGGATTACAGGCATGAGCCATCGCGCCCGGCCTTTCTTTTTTTTTTTTTAGACAGAGTTTCGCTTTGCCCCCCAGGCTGGAGTGCAATGGCCCAATCTTGACTTACTGCAACCTCTGCCTCCTGGGCAATTCTCCTGCCTCTGCCTCCTCAGTAGCTGAGATTACAGGCCTGAGCCAACATGCCCAGTTGATTTTTTTTTTCTATTTTTAGTAGAGACGGGGTTTCACTATGTTGGTCAGGCTCGTCTCTTTGGGAGGCCGAGGCAGGCGGATCACCTGAGGTCGGGACTTTGAGACCAGCCTGACCAACATGGAGAAACCCTACCTCTACTAAAAATACAAAATTAGCCGGGTGTGGTGGTGCACGCCACTAATCCCAGCTACTTGGGAGGCTGAGGCAGGAAAATCGCTTGAACCCAGGAGGTGGAGGTTGCAGTGAGCCGAGATCGTGCCATTAGCACTCCAGCCTGGGCAACAAGAGTGAAACTCCATCTCGAAAACAAAAAAACAAAAGCAAAGAAAAGAGCCACCATAACAGAAAAAAAAAAAAAAAAGAAAGTGACAGATGCCGTGGAAAAAGGAGAAAGTTGAGCAGAGGAAGGGAGATTGGGAGTGCTGGGAGGTGGAACTATAATTTTAAATATGGTGGTCACTGTAGGTCTTTTGGAGAAGATAACAATTAAGCAAAGACTTGAAAGAGAAGGATACCCTATCTGGGGAAAGTGTTCCGGACAGAGTAAACAGCAAGTACAACGACCCTGAGGCAGGAGAACTAAAGAAAGAAGAATAGTAGGAAATGAAGATATAAAAGTAACGGAGTTTAGGGTCTTTGTATTAGGTATCCACTGCTGTGTAACAAATTGCCTTAAAATTTGGCTATTGACAATAATACACAGGAATTCAAGAGTGGTTTGGCTTGGGGGTTCTGGCTCTGGGTCCCAAGAGGCTGCAGTTTCTGAAGGCTGTGCCTGAAGATTCTTCTTCCAAGGCAGCTCAGTCACATGGTTGGCAAATTGGTGCTGGTTGTTGATGGGAGAGGAAGAGATGAGGAGGGGGAAGGACTTTGTTTCTATTTGTGTGGGTCTCTCTAACCTGCTGAATTTTTTTTTTTTGAGATGGAGTTTTGCTCTTTTTGCCCAGGCTGGAGTGCAATGGTGTGATCTTGGCTCACCACAAACTCCGCCTCCTGGGTTCAAGCAATTCTCCTGCCTCAGCCTCCCGAATAGCTGGGATTACAGGCATGCGCCATCATGCCTGGCTAATTTTGTATTTTCAGTAGAGACGGGGTTTCTCCATGTTGGTCAGGCTGGTCTTGAACTCCTGACCTCAGGTGATCTACCTGCTTCGGCCTCCTAAAGTGTTGGGATTACAGGCGTAAGCCACCGTGCCTGGCCTACCTGCTGTTTTTTTAAAAAAGGCTAGTGAAGTAAAGCAGTGAGAATAGAGAAGGAAGAAAGAAATCTGTAACTAGTTGTGATCAATTGGTTGTAAACACCACTTCACTCAGACCAGCCTCCACATGCTGTTTGAGTATCTTCATGACATGATAGCCGCCTTCCCCTACAGCAACCAATCAAAAAACGGAGCAAGGCAAATACCACAATGCCTTTTATGTCCTAGTCTTGTAAGTCACACGCTATCATTTCTACTATATACTACTGATGACACAGTCAGCCCTGGTTCATTATAGAAGAGAACTACCCCGGGGTGTAAATAGCAAGAGGTGAAGACCATTGGTGGTCATTTTGGTGGCTATGATAGCCTTGGTAGGTCATTATAAATCTGTGGCTTTTACTTTGAGGGAAATGGGAAGCCAATTAAGGGATCTGAGCAGTGAAATGACCATGATCTGACATGTTTCATGAGGATAACTCTGGCCGTTGTGTGAAATGACTGGAGAGGAGCAAGGATGTAAACGGGAGACCAGTGAGAAGGCTATTACAGTCCAAGAGAGAGATGCACTAGGGTCATAATGGTGGAGTCAAGAATTGGTGATATTCTGGATTCATTCTGAAGATAGAGATGACAAGATTTGCTGATGGATTGGATGTGGGATATGAGAGAAAGGAATTAAAGATGACTTCTAAGGGTTTTGGAGGAATAGGAATTACAAAAATGAGTTCAACATAGATCTTGCCATAAATGAGCTTACAACATAGGAGAGATAAGGTGTGTACACAAGTGCCATATATACTACATGGCAGAAAGCACTGTGCTCCATAATAGAGGCACAAATTTAAGTGCCAAGTATAACAAAAAAGTTCTGGAGATGGTCACACAACCATGTGAATACACTTATTGCCACTGAAAAATGCTTAAAATGGTAAATTTTATTTATTTATTTATTTTGAGACGGAGTCTTGCTCTGTCACCCAGGCTGGAGTGCAGTGGCGCTATCTCTGTTCACTGCAAGCTCCGCCTCCCACGTTCACGCCCTTCTCCTTCCTTCGGGCTCCCTAATAGCTGGGACTACAGGCGCCTGCCACCACGCCTGGCTAATTTTTTGTATTTTTAGTAGAGACGGGGTTTCACCATGTTAGCCAGGATGGTCTCCATCTCCTGACGTCGTGTTCCGCCCGCCTCGGCCTCCCAAAGTGCTGGGATTACAGGCGTGAGCCACCGTGCCCGGCCTATTTGTTTTTATTTATTTCTTTATTTTGAGACGGAGTCTCGCTCTGTTACCCAGACTGGAGTGCAGTGGTATGCTCTCGGCACTGCAGCCTCCGCCTCCCGGGTTCCAGCGATTCTCCAGCCTCAGCCTACCAAGTAGCTGGGATTACAGGCACGCACCACCACACTCGGCTAATTTTTGTATTTTTAGTAGAGACAGGTTTTCACCAAGTTGGCCAGGCTGGTCTCGAATTACTGACCTCTGGTGATCCACCCGCCTCGGACTCCCAAAGTGTTAGGATTACAGGCGTGAGCCACCGCGCCCAGCCAAAACAGTAAATTTTATGTCATGTACATTTTACCACAAGAAAAAAACGGTGCTTAAAAAAAAGCACAAACAAAAATTAGAGAAGTGCCACTAGAGTTCAGAGCATGAAGGAAAGAAAATCAGAGAAGGCTTTGTGTACGAGGATTGGGGGGGGCAGGCACAACTAGGAGTTCTGATTTGTTAGAAGATAGGGTAGGGTGCCCAAGGGGAGAATAAACATGCAACTAAGAGTTTTAAGAAAAGTATTTCCTCTCCTCCCTCCAAGTTCCCTTGTTGTGAAGGGAGGATCATATCTTGCATCACTTGATTTCATTTGAAATGAAATATTCAGAATCCATCATCTCACCACATTACCCTGTAAGATCCCATTTTCCTGAAACAAAACTTCCTATGTTGATCTGACAATCCTATAACGCATTTGAAATAAATCCAGGATTTATTTCAGCATTTTATGTACACAGACTTCCTTTGTTTCCTGTCCATCTGCTTTCTTTTTCCTCTATTAATTTTCCCTTCACCTCCCAATCTTAACCCCCGCCATTCCCCCAGGGTCTCCTTTTCTTGTCATCCCTTTCATCCTTCCCTTCTTGGAAAAAGATCCGATTCTAACCTCAGTTACCTTATTAGCCGAGTGATACTGGGATAGCTATCCCCTCTGGGTCTCAGTTTCCTTTGTAAAATGGGCTTATTAAATCCCCAGAGACAGTGCTTATCTTACAGGGTTGTCAACATTACAACAAAGACCACGTTATATGCCTAACACAGTACCTGACCTATAGTAAGAACTCAACATTTTCGCCCCTTCTCCTCCTCTTTTCCGTCCTTGTGCCTTTCTTCCCCTATTCCTCAACCCCGGGGCCTAACAGGTAAAAACCGTGGGAAAAACCATCCTTGAGGCTAAAAGAAGAAACGCAGGAGCTAGGGGCGGAGACTATGAGGTGCTCACTGCGCATGTGCGCCCGCTAGGTCAGGTTCTGGGTTCCAGCTGGGAGGGGGGGGTGGGGGGGGTGCGGTTAGGGGTTGCAAGGGCCTCATTTTTTCTTACTGCCCCCTTCCGGTTCGGGGAGGTGGCGGGACCTTGGCGGTGCCCGGAGCCGGCTTGGCGCTCATCGAGGGACGACGCCCGGCCCAAGTGGTAAGTTGGAAAATGGCGGAGGGGGGGGAAGAAGGAGGGGCTTTGAAGGGCAGGAGGCTGACCTCCCGGCCGGGGGTGGGAAGGACACAGCCGGGGCCCAGTGGCGCAGCCTGGGCCTGGAGACTGACGGACCGCGCCCGGTGTCTCTTTGAGGCCCTGACGTGGACAAACTTCGGGTTTCACGACTCCGGGTTTCTCCAGCAGATGGGCCGACCGGTGGAGGCGCGTGAGGGAGACGAAGGGACTTCCGTTTCCTTCACCTAGGCTGGGGCCAGGCCGCAGAGCGGAGTTGGCATTTCCAGATTGGGGCTCGGGCCGCGCCTCCTCCGGGACCCTCCCCTTGGACCGAGCTGATCGCCGCGGGGCAGTTCGGGCCGGCTGTCCTGACGCGGTGGGTACAGCTTGTGTAGGCTTTCCCCTCCTCCGCTTTCCCTCCTTCCCCTCTTCTCCCTCCCCTCTCTTCTTTTCCCCTCCACTCCCCTCGGGCCGGCGCTGCTGGGGAGGGCGGGAAGGCCGCGCCCGCCTGGCAGGGGTGGCCCGGCCCCGGCTGCTTGCCCGGGTTCCTCGGACTGCCGACGGCAGGCGTGGGTGAGTGGGTGGGTGACTTCAGGCCCGCGGGATTGCCTTCCTAAATCCTGTGACGCCTAAGGTAAATTGAGGCAAAGAACTTTTTAAAAAAATATGATCAAAGGGATTTCCTCCCCTTGTGATACCTGTGGCTTGTGTGGAGCAGGGTGGAGTGTGTCTGGAGAGGGCATATGAAACAGAAAGAATAAGGGCCAAAGAGCTTCCGGAAGAGGAAATTAGCTGGTGATTCTTTCCAATCTGCTTTCCCAGTCACCTCTCCGGCATGTTCTGTAAAACAAAATGTAATTTGATTTTGTTTCATTATTTTAACTCCGTAACACTTAAATTATTTTCTTTTCGGAGAGGGGAGTGTTTATTCTCAAACTAAGCAGTAGCTCTCTCCACCTCCGAAAAAGGAAAAACGTCAATCCAAGCTTTGTTAAAAAACCCCAATCAGATTTTAATAATCTACTACTTTGCTTTCAAATATAATTATGTCGCTAGTTCTGCCACAACTATACTTTGATAGTTTAATGACTCACAGAAATTTGTAAGACTGGAGGTTTCAGTAGTGTTTCTTTTCCTTTTTTTCCCCATAATATTTATTACAGTCAATGAACAGTGTTACAGACGGCCATCTTAGAATTATAACATTTTAGAGTTGGAAGGGATCTTAGTCAAACCCTGTCCTTTTACAAAACCAGAAACAACGGCTTAGGGAGATTTCATAGCTTGCTTAAGGCTATCCAACTAGTTAGATTAGAACCCATGTTATCTGGCTTCTTGCCCACCACTCTGCACAGTTGCTCCATATCGCCTCCAAGCATGAAAATTAAATGTATTCAATTCGACACACATTTCTGAAGAGTGTGATACTTTGTACCAGTGACTGTGGTACCACTTTCCATGTATTTCAGTGTATTTAACATGCTTATGGAGTACTTGAGCTTCCCCCCCACCCCCACATTCAAGAAGTGGCAACAGTTTAGATTTACATACACACCTTCACATGTATGTGTGTATACTTGCATTTGCCCAGATAGTTTCTTGAAGGATACACAATAAAAATGTTAACAGTAGTTACTTGAGGAGAAGAGAGGTAGAAGACTTTTTACTTTGCACTTCACATGACCTAATGTACGATTTGAATTTGTTATAAATTCGTATTGATTTCATAATTGAGAAGTTTTAAAGTTCACACCTTCCCACACAAATATATATATCAACATAAGCAAATATATACCAATGGTACGTACACATATTTATGCACATATATGTATTTATATATATCAGTGGTTTGTACTGTAAAATCCAGTATGATTCAGGTCGACTCAGCTGACAAAGCAGGCCTTATTATTGGATACTCATGTTTCGTTTTCTTGTATCGCTCTCTCCTAATATAAGATAGTAAAAATAATATGTTACTAGTTGTCGTATGTTACTAGATGTCGTATATTTTTAGAAATTGTCCTAAGCTTCTTGATTATCAAATAATGTAGCAAACTTTTAACACATTTAGAATATCAAATTTGGTTACTTGCTTCAGTGGTAGCACATATACTAAAATTGGAACAATTCAAAGAAGATTAGCATGGTGTTTTTTTGTTTGTTTGTTTGTTTGTTTTTGAGACAGAGTCTTACTCTGTCATCCAGGCTGGAGTACAGTGGCAACGATCTTGGCTCACTGCAGCCTCCGCCTCCTGGGTTCAAGTGACTCTCCTGCCTCAGCCTCCCGAGCAGCTAGGACTACAGGCATGCACCACCGTGCCCGGCTAATTTTTGTATTTTTAGTAGACACGGAGTTTCCCCATGTTGGCCAGGCTGATCTCGAACTCCTGACCTCAGGTGATGCACCAGCCTCAGCCTCCCAAAGTGCTGGGATTACAGGTGTGAGATACCTCGCCCGGCCAGTCCCTTTTTTTTTTTTTTTTTTTTGTTAGACGGAATTTCGCTTTTGTTGTCCAGGCTGGAGTACAATGGCGCCATCTCAGCTCACTGCAACCTCCACCTCCTGGGTTCAAGTGATTCTTCTGCCTCAGCCTCCCAAGTAGCTGGGATTACAGGTGCCCACCACCACACCCGGCTGATTTGGTCCCGTTTTTATTTATTTATTTTTTTTTTATTTTTTTTTTTTTTTTTTTTGAGACAGAGTCTTGCTCTGTTGCCCGGGCTGGAGTGCAGTGGCCGGATCTCAGCTCACTGCAAGCTCCGCCTCCCGGGTCCACGCCATTGTCCTGCCTCATCCTCCGGAGTAGCTGGGACTACAGGCGCCCGCCACCTCGCCCGGCTAGTTTTTTTGTATTTTTAGTAGAGACGGGGTTTCACCGTGTTAGCCAGGATGGTCTCGATCTCCTGACCTCGTGATCCGCCCGTCTCGGCCTCCCAAAGTGCTGGGATTACAGGCTTGAGCCACCGCGCCCGGCCGGTCCCGTTTTTAAATAAGCAACAACAACAACAAAAATTTGACACCTGACGCTGTGGCTCATGCCTGTAATCCCAGCACTTTGGGAGGCCAAGGCGGGCAGATCACCTGAGGTCAGGAGTTCCAGGCTGGCCAACATGGTGAAACCCCATCTCTACTAAAAGTAAAAAACTAGCCGGGTGTGGTGGCGTGCGCCTATAGTCCCAGCTACACGGGAGGCTGAAGCAGGAGAACTGCTCGAACCCAGGAGGCAGAGGTTGCAGGGAGCCGAGACCACACCACTGTACTCCAGCCTGGGTGACAAGAGCGCACCTTTGTCTCAAAAAAAAAAAAAATTGATACAATGAAAATATCTGCAGCCTGGGCAACATGGCGCAGCCCTCTCTCTAATAAAAATACAAGAATTAGCCGGGCGTGCTGGCTTGTGCCTATAGTCCCAGCAACTTTGGGGAGCTGAGGCAGGAGGATCACCTAAGCCTTGGGAGCTGGAGGCTGCAGTGAGCCATGATTGGGCCACTGGACTCCAGCCTGGGCAACAGAGTGAGACCCTGTCTCAAACAAAACAAACAAACAAACAAACAAATCAGAATTGTAGACTCTTTGTAGATAAGAATATATGTTTTTTAAAAAAGTGAAGACTAGGGCCAAGTACGGTGGCTTTCGCCTGTAATCCCAGCACTTTGGGAGGCTGAGGTGGGCAGATCACCTGAGGCCAGGAGTTCAAGACTAGCCTGGCTAACATGACGAAATCCCATCTCTACTAAAAATACAAAAATTAGCTGGGTGTGGCGGTGCACCCCTGTAGTCCCAGCTCCTTGGGAGGCTGAGGCAGGAGAATCACTTGAGCCCATGAGGCAGTGGTCACTGTGAGCTGAGAACGGAACACTGAATTCCAGCCTAGGCTGCAGAGTGAGACTCTGCCTCAAAAACAGATAAATACAAATAACATAAAATAAAAAGTTAAGACTAAAACATTTTGCAGTGATTAGGAGTTCAGCTGTTTTGTTTTTGTTTTTGTTTTGAGATGGAGTTTCGCTCTTGTTGCCCAGGCTGGAGTGCAATGGTGTGATCTTGGCTCACCTCAACCTTTGCCTCCCGGGTTCAAGCAGTTTTCCTGCCTCAGCCTCCCAAGTAGCTGGGATTACAGGCATGCACCACCACACCTGGCTAATTTTGTATTTTTAGTAGAGACAGGGTTTCTCCGTGTTGGTCAGGTTGGTCTTGAACTCCCGACCTCAGGTGAAAAAGTGCTGGGGATTACACGCGTGAGTCACCGCGCTCGGCCCAGCTATCTAGTTTTTAGAAATAGATTAAGACTCAAAAAGATATATCACCCATCGTAATATATCTAATTATTAGCAAAGCTTGGACTAGAGTCTAAGTTCTAGTCTAGTGGCCCTTGTACTATACCTGTAATTTTATTGCCTTCTAGTGCATTGGATGATTCCAGCTAGGCTAACAAAGCAATAATATCTAAAGGTTAGCCAGGACCATTTCAATAGGTAGGAATTATTATTTTTTTCTTTGGTTTTTATTTTATTTTGTCTTCCTTTTTTTTTTTTTTTCCATTTTCAGGAAGTGAGCAGTTTCTCAAAATTATTATAATTGATGGACCAGCTAATTTGTATAGTGCTTAAAATATTTTAATAACATAAATTTTACTAAATATATTTACTAATTTAGTAAATAAATGTTCTCCTTTTACTTCATTGTAAACGTTAATTTCTTTAGTAAATCCTGTATTTATATTGTAAATGCTTAGAGATACCAAATGCAAAATAATGATGTTTCACTGTTTTTGTTTGGTCTAATGTTTAAGTCTGGTAGCTAGTATTAGCAGAGAGCAAAACCTACAGTTTATGAAATAAACATTCATTGAGCACTTTGTGTTCCAGGCATTGTAGTATGTGATATGATTCCAGGAATAAATATGTCAAAAAAAAAAATACCTTTCTTCTTCTTCTTTTTTTTTTTTTTTTTTTTTTTTGAGACGGACAGAGTCTGGCTCTGTTGCCCAGGCTGGAGTGTAGTAGTGCGATCTTGGCTCACTGCAAGCACTGCCTCCCGGGTTCATGCCATTCTCCTGCCTCGGCCTCCCAAGTAGCTGGGACTACAGGCACCCACCACCACACCCGGCTAATTGTGTGTGTATGTGTGTGTTTAGTAAAGACCATGTTTCACCGTGTTAGCCAGGGTGGTCTGGTTCCCCTGACTTCGTGATCCACCCACCTTGGCCTCCCAAAGTGGTGGGATTACAGGTGTGAGCCACCACGCCAGGCCTCCTTTCTTCTTTTTTTTTTTGCTTTGTCTGTTTTTATTTTGCTTTTGTGTCTTTGTTTTTCCATTGTTCTTTTGCGACTGGGAGATTATCATGAGCTGTCAATTCTCAAGCTTTATCTCTGTGAGATAATCTGTTAATAGTATTATAAAATGTAACCTGTTAGCACTATTAAAGGGCATTGTGTGAGTAGATATGAGGAGACAGAAACAGTAGTGATAAGATAAAAAATACTTCAGAATTTAACAAATACTATTTCTTTTCTTTTTTTTTTTTTTTTTTGAGACGGAGTCTCGCTCTGTCCCCCAGGCTGGAGTGCAGTGGCTCGATGCTCGATCTTGGCTCACTGCAAGCCCCGCCTCCCAGGTTCACACCATTCTCCTGCCTCAGCCTCCCGAGTAGCTGGGACTATAGGCGCCCACCACCGTGCCCACCACCACGCCTGGCTAATTTTTTTTATTTTTATAGAGACGGGGTTTCACCGTGTTAGCCAGGATGGTCTCGATCTCCTGACCTCGTGATCCGCCCGCCTCGGCCTCCCAAAATGCTAGGATTACAGGCATGAGCCACCGTGCCCGGCTCAAATACTGTTTCTGTATCTTAGAGGTCATGTGCTACAGTGTTTGGAAAGAGTCCTGGGTTGGGTACCACAGTACCTAGATTATTGACTTTGTTTCCAGTTAGCCGTGGGATTGTGCATGTCAGTGACCCCATCTTTCTTTACATTTTCACATTTTTGATATGTTATTTGATGTGTTGAATTTAAAACATAAAAGGGTATTTTGAATATTTTATTTTATTTATTTATTTTTGAGACATTGTCTTGTTGTGTCACCCAGGCTGGAGTTCAGTGCATGATCCCAGCTGACTGCAACCTCCACCTCCTGGGTTCAAGTGATTCTGGTGACTCAGCCTTCCAAGTAACTGGGATTACAGGCGTGTGCTACCACAGCCGGCTAATTTTTTTTTTTTTTAATGTTTTTTTTTCCCCCGAGACGGAGTCTTACTCTGTCGCCCAGAGCTGGAGTGCAGTGGCACGATCTCGGTTCACTGCAGCCTCTGCCTCCCGGGTTTAGGCAATTCTCCTGCCTCAGCCTCCCGAGTAGCTGGGATTATAGGTGCACGCCACCACAGCTGGCTAATTTTTGTATTTTTAGTAGAGATGGGGTTTCACCATGTTAGCTGGCCTCGAACTCCTGACCTCGTGATCCACCCTCCTCATCCTCTCAAAGTGCTGGGATTATAGGCGTGAGCCACTGCACACAGCCTTTTTTGTATTTTAAGTAGAGACTGGGTTTCACCATGTCGCCCAGGCTGGTCTTGAACTCCTGACCTCATGTAATCTGCCCGCCTTGGCCTCCAAAAGTGCCGGGATTACAGGTATGAGCCACTGCACTGGCCTTTGAGTATTTTAAGTTATAAAAGCGATATGTGTTTAAAAAAAACACATATCTCTCTTTTTTTTTTTTTTTTTGAGACGGAGTCTCGCTCTGTTGCCCAAGCTGGAGTGCAGTGGCGTGATCTTGGCTCACTGAACTTCTGCCTCCCAGGTTCAAGCGATTCTTCTGCCTCAGCCTCCCAAGTTGCTGGGACTATAGGTGCGCTACCACACACGGCTCATTTTATTTTATGTATTTATTTATTTTTTTGAGATGGAGTCTCACTCCTGACCTCATGTGATCTGCCTGCCTTGGCCTCCCAATGTGCTGGGATTACAGGCGTGAGCCACCGTGCCTGGCCAGAGATAGGTGTTTATTATAGAAAATTTATGAAATAGAATAATTATGATCATATTGTCTATAGGTTGTTTTAATCTTTTTTCTCCCATTCAACATTCTATAGTTAACATTTCTTATGAAATCGTTTTGTTTTGTTTTGTTTGGTACAGACGTGTGCCACCGCACCTGGCTAATTTTTGTATTTTTAGTGGAGACAGGGTTTCACCATGTTGGCCAGGCTGGTCTTGAACTCCTGACCTTGTGATCCGCCCACCTTGGCCTCCCAAAGTGTTGGGATTACAGGCATGAGCCCCCGTACCCACCCTTTTTTTTTTGAGATGGAGTTTTGCTCTTGTTTCCCAGGCTGGAGCACATTGGCACGATCTCAGCTCACTACAACCTCTGTCTCCTGGGTTCCAGTGATTCTGCTGCCCCAGCCACCCGAGTAGCGGAAATTACAGGTGCCTGCCACCACGTCTGGCTAATTTTTGCATTTTTAGTAGAGATGGGGTTTCACCATGTTGGCCAGGCTGGTCTCGAACTCCTGACCTCAGGTCATCCACCCACCTCGGTCTCCCAAAGTCCCGGGATTACAGGCGTGAGCCACCGCGTCCGGCCTGAAGTCTTTCAAAATACATTTTTTATTTATCCAGTGTATTATTTTATACTGCACTTTCTTCATCTGTAAAATAACAGGGCCAGGCGTGGTGACTCATACCTGTAAGCCTGGCACTTTGGGAGGCTGAGGTGGGAGGATTGTTTGATCCCAGGAGTTCGAGACCAGCCTGGGCAACATCGTGAGACCCCGTCTCTACCAATAATGAAAAATGTGATGTGATGGCATGCGCCTGTGAAGATCGCTTGAGCCTGGGAGGTCAAGGTGGCAATGAGCCATGAGGGCGCCACTGCATTCTAGCCTGAGTGCCAGAGTGAGGCCCTGTCTCAAAACAAACAAGCAAACAAACAAACAAACGAAAAAACCCAGGGAGGTTGGGCTAAGGGCTAGTTGATTCCAAAGATTCAAAACACAGTATAATAGTTTTTAAGCCTGATTATCTGAGATTTTGTCAAGGAAAAAAGTTTCATATAACAATCCTAGGCCAGGCATGGTGGCTCATGCCTTTAATTCCATCCAGCACTTTGGGAGGCCGAGTCAGGGAGATCCCTTGAGCCCAGGAGTTCAAGACCAGTCTGGGCAACATGGTAAAACGCAATCTCTACTAAAAATAGAAAAATTAACTGGGCATGGTTGTGCGTGTGCCTGTAATCCTAGCTACTCTGGAGGCTGAGGTGGGAGGATCACTTGAGCCCAGAAGGTAGAGGATGCAGTGAGCCAAGATCAGGGCACCCCATTCCACCTTGGGCGACAGAGCAAGACCCTATCTCAAAAAACAGAAACAGGAATTTGAGGCCATATTTATGGATTATATATTTTATCTGCTCTGTATATGGTTAATAGGTTATCCTTGATATGATAAAAACATACTTCTGTCCATTTTGCAGGACTTGGCATGGGCTTTTATTGTTTTAAATTATGATACCTTTGTAGCTCTGCTGTTTGATACATTTTGGAATTTGATTTTGATATGATTTGGTACCCAGTCTTTGTTATGGATACACGTGATTCACCTTGTTGTGATACAGTTTTATGTATTTTCGAGGATATGGGTCATAGTGAAAAGTCACGTTTACTTGTACAGACTGAGAATAGCTTGATTTCAGATGGTCAGAGGTTGAACTAAGTGGATTAAAGCTGATTTCTTAAACTGGACAAGGCTGGTACCATTGTGCATTCCCTGGTACTTATAAATACTTATATCATGGTTTGAAATTTTATTCTTATTTCTGTAATCATTTTATTCACCTTAAATACAGAAATACAGACATCTGGCTGGGCGCAGTGGCTCACACCTGAAATCCCAGCACTTTGGGAGGCCGAGGCAGGTGGATCACTTGAGGTCAGGAGTTCAAGACCAGCCTGACCAACAGGGCGAAACCCAAAAGAACCCAAAAAAACAAAAAACTAGGTCATGCCTCTGCAATCCCAGCTACTTAGGAGGCTGAGGCAGGAGAATCACTTGAGCCTGGGAGGTGGAGGTTGCAGTGAGCTGAGATCATGCCACTGTACTCCAGCCTGGGCAACAGAGTGAGACTCCATCTCAAAAATAAAGAAAAAAAAAAAAAGACATCTCAGCATATGTTACCATGTGACTTAACCTTTCTGTGGTTCCAGCTAATTTTTTAGGCCTTGAAAGGGAAGGAAGCCTAACATTTTCTGCTACCTCATTGGACTGTCCCTTCTGCCAGTAATTCTTATAGTAATTTCCTTAGACCTATATTGGTCATAATCACTGGGTCCATGACCTTTGATGAGTAACAGTCAGAACCACTGTTTCCTCTTATTTCAGATGAGGCCTATGATATGTAGGTTAAATTAGATACCATATATGAAAACATTCTAAATTGTAAAGCACATTACATATGTTAGTTATTATCAAAGGTAATGTCGTGAAAGAAGAGAAGATGAGCTATAGAATCACACAAGCCTATGCTTAAATTTTGACCTTACATTAAACCAAATAGGATTGATTTTTTTTTTTTTTAATTGAGTTGGAGTCTCGCTGTGTCGCCCAGGCTGGAGTGCAGTGGTGCGATCTCAGCTCACTGCAACCTCTGCCGCCCAGGTTAAAGTGATTCTTGTGCCTCAGCCTCCTGAGTAGCTGGGACTACAGGCGTGTGCCACCATGCCCAGCTAATTTTTTTCTATTTTTAGTAGAGATGAGGTTTTGCCATGTTGGCGAGGCTGGTCTTGAACTCCTGACTTCAGGTGGTCTGCCCACCTCGACCTCCCAAAGTGCTGGGGCTACAGGCTTGAGCCCCATGCCCGGCCAAGATTGAAAATTTTCAGTTTAAATTCAGCATGTTTAGTAGAGAAAGTACTGGTAGCTAAAATGATGGGATGAAGGAAAATGAAAATTAGTTTGTAGATAGCATTTGGGTACATGCGGACACTCATGAAATATGTTGTATCATTTAAATTCGGTTTGTAGCACTTAACTGTGGCACAGTTTCCTTTACTTTGTGTCATTAAAAAAAATTAAAACCTAGACAGAAGAGAAACATACTAAATGTTTGAATATAGATAGCACTGTAGCTTTCAGATAGAGCTAAATATTTTTACTAAAGAAAGAAAAGATATGGGCTCTTATCCATAACTTGTTTGATCAGCCTGGGCAATATAGTGAGACCTTGTCTCTACAAAAAAAAATTTAAAAATTAGCTGAGTGTGCTGGCGCCTGCCTGGAGTTCAGCTCCTTGGGAGGCTGAGGTGGTAGGATTGCTTGAAATTGCAAGGCAGGGGCAGCAGTGAGCTGAGATTGTGACACTGCACTCCAGTCTGGGCGATAGAGCAAGACCCTGTCCCAGAAAAAAAAAAAAAAAAAAAAGTTGTTTAGGTGCTTGCTTGAGGGGTCCCAACATGATCATGGAATAGAATACTTCATTCTGAGGTTAGAAGATCACTTGAGGCCAGGAGTTCAAGACCAGCTTGAGCAACATAGTAAGACCCTATCTCTTTTTGTGTGTGCGTGTGTGTGTGTGTGTGTGTGTGAGGGAGTCAGAGTTTCACTCTGTCAGCTAGGCTGCTGGAGTACATTGGCACGATCTGGGCTCACTGCAACCTCTGCCTCCCAGGTTCAAGTGATTCTCCTGCCTCAGCCTCCCAGGTAGTTGGATTATAGGCATATGCCACTATGCCCAGCTAAGTTTTGTATTTTTAGTAGACCAGATTTCACCATGTTGGCCAGGCTGATCTCGAACTCCTGACCAAGTGATCCACCCACCTCAGCCTCCCAAAGTGCTGGGATTACAGGCGTGAGCCACTACGCCCAGCCATGAGCCACCAAGCCCAGTCGAGACCCCGTCTCTTAAAGAAAAGAAAAGAATACTTCATTCTGAGAAATGTCTAGGCATAGGTATTACCTGCTTATGAAGTCATCCATGGAACCATCTGATTGTATGAACTACATTCTTTTTTTTTTTTTTTTGAGACGGAGTCTCGCTCTATCGCCCAGGCTGGAGTGCAGTGGCCGGATCTCAGCTCACTGCAAGCTCTGCCTCCCGGGTTCCCGCCATTCTCCTGCCTCAGCCTCCCAAGTAGCTGGGACTACAGGCTCCCGCCACCTCGCCCAGCTAGTTTTTTGTATTTTTAGTAGAGACGGGGTTTCACGGTGTTAGCCAGGATGGTCTCGATCTCCTGACCTCGTGATCCACCCGTCTCGGCCTCCCAAAGTGCTGGGATTACAGGCTTGAGCCACCGCGCCCGGCCATGAACTACATTCTAATCACTGTGTCAGAATAAGTTATCTGCACAAAGTATCAGAGTACAGTAAGTTCCATTTCTATGCCACTAATCAGCTCTATGGCCTTAGTAAATCATTTACCTTCCTTACGTCTTAGTTTCTTTTTCTTTCTTTCTTTCTTTTTTTGTTTTTGTTTTTTGTTTGTTTTGTTTTTTTGGGACAGGATCTGGCTCTGTCAGCCCAGGCTGGAGTGGCCAGGCTCAACTGATCCTCCCAACTCATCCTCCCGAGTAGCTCAAGCCACCATGCCTTAGGTTTTTTTTTTTTTTTTTTTTTTGGAGTGACTGGGTCTCCCTATGTTTCCCAGGCTGATTAGTTTCTTTATCTGTAAAGTAAGAAAGTAAGATAATGATTTTTATTATCCTGTCCAGCAAGACATAGTTATTATGAACAATTTTTGCTCAGGTCTGCAAAGTATAATGATGGCCGGGTGCGGTAGCTCATGCCTGTAATCCTAGCACTTTGGGAGAATGAGGCGGGAGGATTACGAGATCAGGAGATCGAGACCATCCTGGCCAACACGGTGAAACCCTGTCTCTACTAAAAATACAAAAATTAGCTAGGTATGGTGGCATGTGCCTGTAATCCCAGCTACTCAGGAGGCTGAGGCACGAGAATCGTTTGAACCCAGGAGGTGGAGGTTGCAGTGAGCCGAGATCGTGCCACTGCACTCCAGCCTGGTGACAGAGTGAGACTCCGTCTCAAAATAATAATAACAATAATAATTATTATACTTTTTAGTATACTTGATTCTGAGCTGCTCTTTTTGTAAAAATTATTTTAGGGAAGTTTTGGCCGGGCGCGGTGGCTCAACCCTGTAATCCCAGCACTTTGGGAGGCCGAGATGGGCGGATCACGAGGTCAGGAGATCGAGACTATCCTGGCTAACACGGTGAAACCCCGTCTCTACTAAAAATACAAAAAACTAGCCGGGTGAGGTGGCGGGCGCCTTTAGTCCCAGCTACTCAGGAGGCTGAGGCAGGAGAATGGCGGGAACCCGGGAGGCGGAGCTTGCAGTGAGCTGAGCCGGCCACTGCACTCCAGCCTGGGAGACAGAGCGAGACTCCGGCTTAAAAAAAAAAAAAAAAAAAAATTATTTTAGGGAAGTTTTTGCCCAAAGTTCGTGGAGACTTCTTTCTTTTTACCAGGTCCCAAAGTCATTGTTAATTTTTATAAGGCAGTGGATGAACAGTTCATAACTCCAAAGAGATATCGCTCAGAAAAATTTTTCGACAAGAAGTCCTTTTTTTTTCTTCTTCTTCTTTTTTTTCTTGGCACACTGGTTTCTCACTTAGCAAGTCCTTTTATTTTCTTTCTTTTTTTTTTTTTTGAGACGGAGTCTCCCTCTGTCACCGGGGCTGGAGTGCTGTGGCCAGATCTCAGCTCACTGCAAGCTCCGCCTCCCGGGTTCAGGCCATTCTCCTGCCTCAGCCTCCCGGGTAGCTGGGGCTACAGGCGCCGCCACCTCGCCCGGCTAGTTTTTTTTTTGTAGTTTTTAGTAGAGACGGGGTTTCACCGTGTTAGCCAGGATGGTCTCGATCTCCTGACCTTGTGATCCGCTTGAGCCACCGCGCCCGGCAAGTCCTTTTATTTTCAATTCAAGTTAACAATAAGTTGGCCGGGCGTGTTGGCTCACGCCTGTAATCCCAGCACTTTGTAAGGCTGAGGCGGGTGGATCACCTGAAGTCAGGAGTTCGAGAACAGCCTGGCCAACATGGCAAAACCCCGTCTCTACTAAAAATACAAAAATTAGCCAGGCATGGTGGTGCGCCCCTGTAGTCTCGATACTCAAGAGGCTAAGGCAGGAGAATCACTTGAACTCAGGAGGTGGAGGTTGCAGAGAGCCAAGATCACACCACTGCACTCCAGTCTGCGTGACAGAGCAAGACTCCATCACAAAAAAAGAAACCCAATAAGTAGCAATCAGGTATCACCTGTGTTTCTCAGCCCTTCTCTGCTACTGCTGGTTTACTGCCACTCAAGCAGTGGACCAAAAGGCATTTGTTTCTGGCCAGCCACCATGGACATGACCTGATCACTGCTTTTGTCTCTGTGACTTGACCTGTATCCCTTTCTCTCTTTTTTTTCTTTTCTTTTTTTTCTATGACTTAACCTGTATCCCTCTCTCTCTTTTTTTTTCTTTTCTTTTCTTTTTTTTTTGGAGATAGTTTTTCATTCTGTCTCCCAGAGTGGAGTGCATTGGCACAATCATAGCTCACTGCAGACTCTACTTCCCAGGCTCAGGTAGTCCTTCCACCTCAGCTTTCTGAGTAGCTGGGACTACAGGCGTGTGCAGACTATAGGCATGTGCAACCATGCCCAACTAATTTTTATTTTTATTTATTTATTCATTTTAGATGGAATTTCGCTGTTACTGCCCAGGCTGGAGTGCAGTGGCGCAAGCTCGGCTCACCGCAACCTTGGTCTCCCGGGTTCAAGTGATTCTCTTGCCTCAGCCTTCCTGAGTAGCTGGCATTACAGGCATGTGCCAGCACGCCCAGCTAATTTTGTATTTTTAGTAGAGATGGGGTTTCTTCATGTTGGTCAGGCTGGTCTCAAACTCCCAACCTCAGATGATCCGCCTGCCTCGGCCTCCCAAAGTGCTGGGATTACAGGCGTGAGCCACCACACCTGGCCTAATTTTTATTTTTATTTTTTCTAAAGACGGGGGTCTCACCATGTTGCGCAACCTGGCCTCGAACACTTGGGCTCAAGCAGTCCGCCTGCCTTGACCTCCCAAAGTGCTGGGAATACAGGCATGAGCCACCATGTCTGGCCCTCTCTGTTTTTTGAAACCTGATGATCGCCAGGCACGGTGGCTCACGCCTATAATCCCAGCATTTTGGGAGGCCAAGGCAGGCAGATCACTTGAGATGAAGAGTTTGAAACCAGCCTGGCCAACATGATGAAACACTGTCTCTACTAAAAATACAAAAATCAGCCAGACATCGTGGCGGTGCACACATGTAATCCCAGCACTTTGGGAGGCTGAGGCAGTGGATCACTTGAGGTGAGGAGTTTTGAGCCCAGCCTGGCCAACATGGTGAAACTTCGTCTCTACTAAAAATACAAAAAAAAAAAAAAAAAAAAAAATTAGCTGGGCCTGGTAGTGCATGCCTGTAATCCCGGCTACTTGGGAAGCTGAGGCAGAAGAATTGCTTGAACCTGGAAGGCAGAGGTTGTAGTGAACCCAAATCGTGCCACTGCACTCCAGCCTGGGCGACAGAGCGAGAGTCCGTCTGAAAAAAACAAACAAACAAAGCCACAAAGAAACCTGAAGAAAAAAACCCCCAAAAAACCTGGTGGGTTGGTCAGAGGCAGTTACCTATGTAACATACTGGCAGAAATTCTCAGGATAGGCAAAAAGATAAGAACCAAAGAACATATCCTTCTCTAAGTCATAAAAATTATTTTCTGTGAATGAAAAGCCAAAACTTTGCATTACCAGGCCCTGCTATTGATAGTTTACTTGGCCAGTGTATTCACAGATGGAGGAAGCATTGTCACATGACAAATAACCAGATTATGCCCATAGTCTGGTTGGCAGGATTGTACAAGGGTGCCTGACTAATCAAGAGTCCACCTGCTTGTTTCTTTTGATTAGAATCTAATATATTTGCTGTATAGAATTTAGAAAGTTAAGAAAAGCACAAAGAAAAGAACTTAATCAACCTCAGGCGATCAAAACCGAAGAAACAAAATCTTAAAGGCTATGGTTTATTGCAGGGGATTGGGGGTGGGGGGAGGGAAAACATGGAGAATTAAGTCAGATAATGCCAGCAGCCAAAGGGGCAAAATGGTCTGTGACATTATCCTGTTCAGAGCTTGGAAATATACAAGGGACATAGGAGCAATTTACACTGACACATAGCTGCTGTACCAGTAAAAATGAGGCTTTGCAAGCTTGTACCTACTATATAACATGCACTTGGTTGATGGCCACGCATCTTCAGTCAGAATTTATATATAAATATATGCACCTATTTTTTTGAGTGCATATAATTTAGACCTAAAAATCCTTATGATTAGATGAAACACCAAAAATGTAAGGAAAATAACACGGCAGAGGAATAGCTCAGCCTAAACAGTGTGATGGTCCCAGCTAATACATCAGATGCGGTTTTTTTGCTCCCTTATGTTCTTTGGATATGGTTATGGCATTTGTAGGCTTGGAGGTGAAGAACTGAAGATAACTGGTGCTGGATAGAGGAGCCTTATTTTTTATTATGGCAGCTTGCTATTTTTATAACATGGTGATTGAGTTGAACACAATCAAAGTACAGTAGTAACTGATCTCCCCTTCTTCCTGGATGAATGAGCAGATGAGTAAATATTGATGTCAGCATCCTTGAACCATATCATAGTGAGCAGTGTTTGGCTACTGCTGTTTGAAATGATGCTGTGTTTTGGTTGTGGTCCGAAGCTTTGAAGCGCTACTTAGCATCTCCTTTCTTCCATGGAGCTCTAACCATTCAAACATGACAGATTTGGTAAAATGCTAGTTAGGTTGAGTCTTCCTTGCCCCACTCAGTCATCTTTGTATGAATCCCATGGTTCTGGGGTTTTTTTCTTTTTTTCCTTTTTCTTTTTTTTTTTTTTTTTTTTTGTTAATCCAGTTTTTAGCTGGTGTTTATGAAGAATAGTGAGTACCTAGAACTGTGCCACTAATTAAAGGAAATCCTAAGAAGGTGCATTTCTTTACAGAGCTGTGTCATGCCATCCTTTGGGCCCTCTGCTGGAAAAGTAGAATCAAGTCTCAAATAATGCCTTTTTAATTGTATCCTCTAGTATTATAGATATAGGACAGTACTGTATCATACCTCTGTGAATGTAAAATATCTTGTACCTGCTTTATGATACGTAGTAGTGACCGTGCTTTATCAGAGCTGTTTTTAATGATGTTATTCTAGAATGTTTTATTTCCAGATGATGATTCAGAAGCTAATTTTAAAAAATGGTGCCAGGTACCACAACAGTAACAGAACTTTGCAATTTTCTGGGGTTTTGTTTTTTACCTTCCCCCCCCTTTTTTTTTTAAATGGAGTGTGCTGGATGTCTCTATAATTTTATTCAGATGACTGCAGAACCTGGAAAAGCTGTTGCTGCTATTGATGCATAACATACTGCTATTGGTCTTTTTATATAAATATATATGTATATACATATATATATATAATTTGAATTTTTGGAAACTTTAGCTGTGCTGTCAACTTTGGAAAAAGTATCCCAGTTTACTGTGTTGAGTTGGCATTGTACAGAAATTAACAGCCATATTGGTCTAGAAACGTTAAACTTAATTTTTTCCATTTGTACAGGGGTAACGCACTGTATTAAATATGTAAGGTCTTATCTACATGGGTTTGATTACAGAAACTAATAAAGTATTCTCTAAATAATGAAAAAAAAAAAAAAAAAAAAAAAAAAAAAACTTAATCTCACTGCTCAGAGATAACCACAGCAGAATTTTGATATGTAATTTAGCCTGTCTTTATATATCTGTATCTTTTATAATTTGGGTTATATAATACAGCATTATTTTGTAACCAGCTTTTTCCACTTAATACAACATCATGGTGCTTGCTTCAGCAGTAAATATACTAAAATTGGAATGATACAGAGAAGGTTAACATGGCCCCTGTATAATATATATATTTTTAAAATACATCCTGAACATGAATTTTTAATGGTTGCCTGGTGGCCCATATTACCGTAGTATTGTCCTCTTTTGTTAGATATTGAGTTGTTTTGTTTTAGTAGATAGCACTTTATGGAACATCCTTATATACATTAATAATGAAATGATTGGAGTTTTTTTTTTTTTTTTTTTTGAGATGGAGTCTCGCTCTGTTGCCCAGGCTTGAATGCAGTGGCGCAATCTTGGCTCACTGCAGCCTCCACCTTCCGGGTTCAAACAGTTCTCCTGCCTCAGTCTCCTGAGTAGCTGGGACTACAGGTGTGTGTCACCACCCCCAGCTAATTCTTGTATTTTTTTTTTTTTTGGTGGAGCCTAGGTTTTGCCATGTTGGCCAGGCTGGTCTCGATTTCCTGACCTCAAGTGATCTACCCGCCTTAGCCCCCAAAGTGCTGGGATTACAGGCATGAGCCACTGTGCCTGGCTGATCAGGGATTTTCTTTTTTTTTTTTTGGCAGGGATGAGGGGAGGAGTTTCGCTGTTGTTGCCCAGGCTGGAGTGCAATGGCGCGATCTTGGCTCACTGCAGCCTCTGCCTCCTGGGTTCAAGCGATTCTCCTGCCTCAGCTTCCCGAGTAGCTGGGATTACAGGCGCGCACCACCACGCCTGGCTAATTTTTTGTATTTTTAGTAGAGACAGGGTTTCACCATGGCCAGACTGGTCTTGAACTCCTGACCTCAGGTGATCCACCTGCCTCGGCCTCCCAGAGTGCTGGGATTACAGGCGTGAGCCACTGTGCCTGGCCTGATCAGGGATTTATTTATTTATTATTATTATTATTTTTGAGAATGTGTTTAGAACTAGAATGGGTGGTTCAAGAGATTACCATATATTTAAGACTTTTAGAACATATATTGCCAGATTACCTTCCAGAAAAGATATACCAGTTTTTAGTTCTAACAGACAGATGCCTCTTGCTCCATACTCTCGTGCCACTGCGTTTTCATTGTTGGTAGTAGTGTTGACCTTTGCCAAACAGGATAAAAATGTTATCTTTTAAAGTATTTATTTCTTTGATTATTAATGAGGTTTAACATTGTTGCATATGTTTGTTGACCATTAATATTTCCCACTTGTAAATTTGCCTGTTTTCTATCAACGTATTAATCTTTTTCTTACAGTTTTTTTTTTTTCTTTTTTTTGAGACGGAGTCTCGCTCTGTCACCCAGGCTGGAGTGCAGTGGCACCATTTCGGTTCACTGCAACCTCTGCCTCCCAGGTTCAAACGATTCCCCTGCCTCAACCTCCCGAGTCGCTGCAATTACAGGCATGCGCCACCATGCCCAACTAATTTTTGTATTTTTAGTAGAGACGGTGTTTCATCACATTGGCCAGGCTGGTCTTGAACTCCCGAATTCAAGCGATCCACCCACCTCATACTCCCAAAGTGTTGGGATTACAGGTGTGAGTCACTGCGTCCGGCCTTCTTATAGATTTATAAGTGTATTCATACTACTTTTTTTAAAGACAGTGTCTTGACCTGTTGTACAGGCTGAAGTGCAGTGACGCAGTCACAGCTCATTGTAACCTGTAATTCCTTGGCCTTTGTTGCCCAGTGTGGTCTTAAATTCCTGGGCTCAAGTGATTCTCCTGCCTTAACCTCCCAAAGTATTGGGATTACAGGGGTGAGCCACCACATATGGCCTCATGCTGCTTTTTTTTTTTTCCAACTACTTTAGTCAAATGCTTCTTCTTAAGACTATTACTAGTCAAAAACAAAATAGATTAAATGGAGGTAGTGACAGGACACTGTCCTGTTTGAGGCCATCTATTATTGGTGCGAAAAGCCAACATTACATGAGTAGGTTTAGATAGAAGGTCATTCACTCCAACATTGTTCATAATGGTAAAAAACTAGTCAAACAGTCCTTCACGGCTATAATCACAACACTTTGGGAGGCCAAGTCAGGAGTATCGCTTGAATCCAGGAATTCCAGACCAGCCTGAACAGCATAGAGAAACCACATCTCTAAGAAAACTTTTTAAAATTAGCGGGGCATGGTGGCATGTGGCTATAGTCCCAGCTATTCAGGAGGCTGAGGTGGAAGGATTGCTTCAGCCCAAGAGGTTGAGGTTACAATGAGCTATGATCACACCACTGCACTCCAACTCAGGCAACAGAGCAAGGCCTTGTCTTTAAAAAAATAATGATAATACATTTTTAAAATAAAAAGGAAAATAATATGGGTAAACTCTACCTGTCAGTGGTAAATACCACATATTTCTATCAATGATAGGCAGTCTTCCTAGAATAATCCCATTGAAGAAAATCCAAAATCGTTGTATGAAAAAATACACAGGGTTGTTCCATGTGTAAAAATCTTTTAATCATGGTACATTTTTTATCAAAAACATTCATACTACTTGAATACATTAAAAGAGTACAAAAGCATTCCGATGTACATATAAACACACTAAACAAAGGGAATGCTTTCTAGTGAAATTAGAAATAAATACAAGAATGTTAAGGGAGAGAGTCTCATATTACCAGAGTCAGTGAAATTAACTGCTTTATTTTTATTATTTTTTTTTTTTTTTTGAGACAGTTTTGCTCTGTCTCAAAGACAGCTCTGTCACCCAGGCTGGAGTACAGAGGTGCAGTCTCGGCTCACTGCAACCCCCGTCTTCCGGGTTCAAGTAATTCTCATAGTTCAGCCTCCTAAGTAGCTGGGATTACAGCCATGCACCACCATGCCTGACTACTTTTTGTACTTTTAGTAGAGATAGGGTTTTTGCTATGTTGGCCAGGCTGATTTCGAACTCCTGACCTCAAGTGATCCGCCTGCCTCGGCCTCCCAAAGTGCTGGGATTACAGGCATGAGCCACCACACCCGGCCATTAACTGCTTTTTACAGCATAAATTATACCTGTTGGGAATTAGTTTTTAAATATATAAGCTATAGGATGGACAAACACCAATGTGAACAACTATCAAACAGAATTTTGTAATTCAGGAACATAGCTTCAAGTGCTTCATAACATGGAAAGCAACTCCTAAAAATAGTAATTGGCTTAATTTCTTAAAAGTTAGAAGAAGCATTCCAGAAAGTGATTTGTTACAATTAGCAACAGAAGAACAACATTAGAAATAATACTGGAAACATAAGAACTGAGGTCCCCCAGTACCAAGAGATAGAATCAAACTTTTTCTCATTAGAATTTTAAAGAATATAGCTGCGCGCGGTGGCTCATGCCTGTAATGTCAACAATTTGGGAGGCCAAGTCAGGTGGATCACGAGGTCAGGAGATCAAGACCGTCCTGGCTAACACGGTGAAACCCTGTCTCTACTAAAAATACAAAAAAATTAGCCGGGCATGGTGGCAGGTGCCTGTAGTCCCAGCTACTCAGGTGACTGAGGCAGAAGAATGGTGTGAACCCGGGAGGCAGAGCTTGCGGTGAGCCGAGATCACGCCAATGCACTCCAGCCTGGGCGACAGAGCAA
>NC_045445.1:30641033-30683725 GCF_002776525.5 Piliocolobus tephrosceles | reverse complement strand
ATCAGGATGAACTGTTTCTATCACTGTAGGCAAAAATGGGCTTGAAGAACTAAAATACTGAAAGTCCCTTAGCCTTCTGAAATTAGATCTTTGTATAATGTGCTTTGTACTCAAAAGTAGTTTTAAACTTTTTGCAGACAATATTTAAAATCTTAAAAATATATCTAAATTGATAGGATGGGTGCTGGGTGCAGCGGCTCCCACCTGTAATCCCAGCACTTTGGGAGGCTGAGGCAGATGAATCACCTGAGGTCAAGAGTTCGAGACCAGCTTGGCCAACATGATGAAACCCCATCTCTACTAAAACTACAAAAAATTAACCAGGCACGATGGTGCGTGCCTGTAATCTCAGCTACTGGGGAGACTGAGGCAGGAGAATTGCTTGAACCTGGGAGGCTGAGGTTACAGTGAGCTGAGATCGTGCCACTGCACTCCAGCCTGGGCAACAAGAATGACACTCCGTCTCAAAAATAATTAATAAATAAATAAATAAATAAACAGACAGGATGAACTGAGGTGGCCAAGAAGAGTGACACTCCGTCTCAAAAATAAAAAATAAATAAATAAATAAACTGACAGGATGAACTGAGGTGGCCAAGGCATCAGTAATAGGTGGAAAGAACCCTGGACTAAAATGGGAGACTAGAGTTCCCCCAATGACTCTACCCTGAAGTCATTCGTTCTCCCTGGGCCTCAGCTTCTTGTTTGTAAAATGAAGGGATTAGATTAGATATCTTATAACTTCCTTCTAGCTCCATCAGGCTATGCCTCTTGTGAATATTCATATATTGAATTGAAATAAAGCCAATTTATTTTAAATTTATGATTAATTTAACTTTTCAAATGGAAATGATTGCCTCTACCAAAAATAATTCTAACTTACAATTCCTATTTCTGTTACAGGTAAGAACTACTGAGAAAACACCATCACTAACTAGAAGAATTGGTAAATATGCTTGTTAAATTAACTATCTTTTTAATTTAACTGCCGATTTATCATACTTGTTATTTATGGGGTGGAAAGATAAGCATGTTCTTCCAAGGTCACCATGATATATTTATTTGAGATGACGTTACTATAAATTTGAGAATTTAGGCGGCTGGGCGTGGTGGCTCATGCCTGTAATCCCAACACTTTGGGAGGCCGAGGTAGGCGAATCACAACGTCAGGAGATCAAGACCATCCTGGCTAACATGGTGAAACTCCGTCTCTACTAAAAATTAAAAAAAAAAATTAGCTGGATGTGGTGGCGCACACCTGTAGTCCCAGGTACTTGGGAGGCTGAGGCAGGAGAATTGCTTGAACCCGGGAGGTGGAGGTTGCAGTGAGCCAAGATCGTGCCACTGCACTCAAGCCTGGCAACAGAGCGAGATTCCGTCTCAAAAAACAAAAACAAAAGCAAAAAATAATTTAATGAAGTACTTATAAATTGCAGTCAGAGGCTGGGTGCAGTGGCTGACACCTGTAATCCCAGCACTTTGGGAGGCCGAGGAATTCAAGACCATCCTAGCCAACATGGCGAAACCCTAAAAATACAAAAATTAGCCGGGCGTGATAGTGTGCCCCTGTAGTCCCAGCTACTCGAAAGGCTGAGGCAGGATAATGGCTTGAAACTGGGCGGTGGAGGTTGTAGTCAGCTGAGATCATGCCAGTACACTCTAGCCTGGGCAACAGGGCAAGACTCCATCTCAACATCTCAAAAAGAAAAGGAAAAAAAAAAATCAGTCAGACGTGTCTGTATTAAAAATGTTAGTAGGCCATCAGATAGTTTTTCCAAGTTCAGGAGGAACACTGATAGGCTACCTTATTGCCATTTTTGCTAAAATCACAAGAGAAAGGGTGAAGTGTCTTTTTGTACCTAGGGTTCCTTAAGTAAGCCAGAATTATTTCACTTTTCTACTGGTGTGCCATTACCATGATAAGCCCTAACCCACCTGCTTCTTTATCCCATACTGTCATTGTACCTTCCCCAGCTTCTTCACAGAGGTGTAAGATTTGCTTTGTTTACCTCCTGTTACCTCATGGAGAAGTAGAGGTTTTAAAACTCAAAAAGTGGGCAGAGAAAGATATTATGCTAAGCAAGGAAGATAATTGTTATCCCCACTTTTCAGATGAAGAAACAGAGTCGGAGAGGTTAAATGACTTGCGCACAGTCACATTACAAATCATTAGTGGAACTAGGACAGCAAGCAAGGTCTTCTGAATCCTACATCACACTGCAGATCTCATTTTCAACTTCGGCATCATATTTCAAAAGTAGTAGAAAGTTTAATTTAGAGTATGTCTAGTGATTCCCCACTTCCTAAATTGGTAGCATCATCTATTTAGTATGTTAAGAATTACAAGGGGCTGGGTGCGGTGGCTCACGCCTGTAATCCCAGCACTTTGGGAGGCTGAGGCAGGTGGATCACCTGAGGTCAGGAGTTTGAGACCAGACTGACCAACATAGCAAAACTCCATCTCTACTAAAACTACAAAGTTAGCCGGGCTTGGTGGTGCATGCCTGTACTTGGGAGGCTGAAGCAGGAGAATCACTTGAATCCAGGAGGCGGTGGTTGCAGTTAGCCGAGATCGCACCATTGCACTCCAGCCTGGGCAACAAGAGCGAAAACTCCGTCTCAAAAAAAAGGAATAGAATTATAAGGCAAGATAGTAATGTATAGGTATTCATAATTATTCTTGAGAGGGAGAGCTAGTTTAATATTATTTGATATGGGTTTTGTAATGGGCATAAACAATACAACCTAAGAAATCATTTAGTCTAGCCTATATTGTTAAAGTTACTAAGAAACAAAGATACTATAGCACTTTCCTTTTTTTTTTTTTTTTTTTTTGAGACGTAGTCTCACTGTATTGCCTGGACTAGAGTGCAGTGGCTATTCATAGGCATGATCATAGCTCACTGCAGCCTCAAACTCCTGGGCTCAAGTCATCCTCCTGTCTCAGCCTCCTGAGTAGCTAGAACTACAGATGTGTGCCACCACATCCAGCTTCTATAACATTTCTGGGTAATATTCTATGGTATTTAATCATTGCTACGATGCATATTAATCTTTTTATGACTGATGAGACTCTGGTTTAGGGTTAACGTTTTAAAATTGAAATATAATTCACATATAAATTTCATCCTATAAAGTGTACAATTTAGGGTTTTTTTAGTATATTCACAAGGTTGGGCAACCATTACTACTCTTTTTGTTATATATAAAAAATAAATTCAGCTGGGTGTGGTGGCTCACGCTTGTAATCCCAGCACTTTGGGAGGCCGAGGTGGGCAGATCACTTGAGGTCAGGAGTTCAAGACCAGCCTAGCCAACATGGTGAATCCCCATCTGTACTAAAAATACAAAAATTGCCAGGTGTGGTGGCTCACGCCTATAATCCCAGCACTTTGGGAGGCTGAGGCGGGTGGATCACCTGAGGTCTGGAGTTTGAGAACAGCCTGGCCAACATGGTGAAACTCCATCTCTACTAAAAATACAAAATTAGCTGAGCATGGTGCTGCACACCTGTAATCCCAGCTACTCAGGAGTCTGAGGCAGGAGAATTGCTTGAACCTGGGAGGCAGAGGGTTGCAGTGAGCCAAGACCACGCCATTGCACTCCAGCCTGGGCAAAAAGGAGCAAAACTCTGCCTCGAAAAAAAGAAAAACACAAAAGTTACTGGGGCGTGGTGGCACACACCTGTAGTCCCACCTACTCGGGAGGCTGAGGCATAAAAATTGCTTGAACCTGGGAGGCGGAGGTTTCTGTGAGCTGAGATCGTGCTACTGCACTCCAGCCTGGGTGATGGACCGAGATTCTATCTCAAAAATAAGTAAATAAATAAATAAAACATAAATTCAGCTCCATGACTGCTCCTGCAGAGCAGGGCTCCTCCCTACGCAGTGAGTGGCATTACTACCATTTAATTGTAGAACACTGTCATTACCCCAACAAGAAACTCCATACTCACCCATCAACAGTCATTCTCCATTGCCCACCCTACCCCTAGGCCAAGGCAACCAGTAATCTACTTTCTGTCTCTATGGTTTTGCCTATTCTGGACATTTAATATAAATGGAATAATGTGATATATGTCTTCAAGGTGCATCCATGTTGTAGTATATATGAGTATTTCATTCTTTTTTATTGTAGAAAAAGAGTCCATTATATAAATAATACCACATTTTGTTTATCCATTTCTCTGTTGACATTTGGCTTGTTTCTACTTTTTGACTATTATGAATGATGGTTCTACGAACATTTGTGTATAAAAGTTTTTGTATAAACATGTTGTATACCCAATTCTCTTGGGTATATATCCAGGGATGGAATTGCTGGGTCATGTGGTTATTCTATATTTAACCTTTTGATAAACTACCAGACAGATTTCCAAAGTGACTGCACCCTTTGACATTCCTACCAGCAGTGTATGAGGATTTCATTTTCTCTACATTCATTATCTGTCTTATTTATCACAGCCATTCTAGTGGATGTGACATGGTATCTCATTGTGGTTTTGTTTTGCATTTCCCTGATGATTAATGATATTGAACATCTTTTCATGTGCTTATTGGCCATTTGTAAATCTTTGTAGAAATGTCTGTTCATCTCCTTTGACTTTTTTTTTTTTTTTTTTTTTTTTTTTGAGATGGAGTCTTTCTCTGTTGCCTAGGCTGGAGTGCAGTGGTACGATCTCGGCTTACTGCAACCTCTGCCTCCTGGGTTCAAGCGATCCTCCTGCCTCAGCCTCCCTAGTAGCTGGGATTACAGGTGCTCACCACCACACCAGGCTAATTTTTGCATTTTTAGTAGGGATGGGGTTTTGCCATGTTAGCCAGGCTGGTCTTGAACTCCTGACCTCAGGTGATCCACCCACCTTGGCCTCCCAAAGTGCTGGGATTACAGGTGTGAGCCACCATGCCTGGCCCATTTTTTATTTTATTTTTTCTTTTTTTTTTTGAGACAGGGTGTTGCTCAGTCACCCAGGCTGGAGTACAGTAGTACAGTCACGCTCACTGTGGCCTCGATTTCCCTGGCTCAAGCAATTCTGCTGCCTCAGTCTTCTGCGTAGCTGGGACTACGGGTGTGCGCCACCACACCCAGTTAATTTTTGTATTTTTTATAGAGAGAAGGTTTCGCCATTGTTGCCCTGCCTGGTCTCAAACTCCTGGAATTAAACAATCTGCCTCCCTTGGCCTCCCAAAGTGCTGGGATTACAGGTGTGATCCACTGTGCCCAGCCTTGATCATTTTTTATTTGGGTTGTCCTTCTTTTTCTACTGAACAGTCTAGGGGGATGGGTTATCTTTTTGTTATTGAGTTAAAAGAGATCATTATATATTACAGTTCTTTTTTTTGGCCTCTTTTACTTTCTAAATGAAGATTATAGTTATTTATATATATAAGTCCCTGTCAGATTTATGATTTGCAAGTATTTTCTCCCATTCTGTGGGTTTCCTTTTTTTTTTTTTTTTTCCCAAGATGGAGTCTTGCTCTGTTGCCCAGTCTGGAGTGCAGTGGTGCAATCTCTGTTCACTGCAACCTCCGCCTCCTGGGCTCAAGCAATTCTGCCTCAGCCTCCCGAGTAGCTGGGATTACAGGTGTGCACCACCACGGCTGGCTAATTTTTGTTGTTGTTTTTTTAGTGGAGATGGGGTTTCACCATGTTGGCCAGGCTGGTCTCAAACTCCTGACCTCATGATCCACCCACCTCAGCCTCCCAAAGTGCTGGAATTACAGGCGTGAGCCACTGCACCTGGCCACCTTTTTCACTTTCTTGTTGGCGTTCTTTGAAGCATAAACGTCTTTTTTTTTTTTTTTTTTTTGAGACGGAGTTTTGCTCTTGTTGTACGGGCTAGAGTGCAATGGCACAATCTTGGCTTACCGCAACCTCTGCCTCCTAGGTTCAAGCAATTCTCCTGCCTCAGCCTTCTGAGTAGCTGGGATTACAGGCGTGCACCACCACGCCTGGCTAATTTTGTATTTTTAGTAGAGACAGGATTTCTCCATGTTGAGGCTGATCTCGAACTCCTGACCGCAGGTGATCCACCTGCCTCGGCCTTCCAAAGTGTTGGGATTACAGGCGTGAGCTGCTACGCCCGGCCAAATGTTTTTAATTTTTATGAAATCCAATTTATCCGTTTTTTTGTGTGTGTTGCTCATGCTTTTAATGTCATATTTAAAAAACCATTGCCTAATCCAGGGTCACCAAGGTTTATACCTATGTTTTCTTCTAAGAGTTTTATGGTGTTATATCTTACATTCTGGTCTTTGATCCATTTTGAGTTAATTTTTGTATATGGTATGAGGTAGGGGTCCATGTCCTTCCTTTTTGTTTTTAGCAAGTTGAGTTTGAGATACCTGCAGGACATTGAAGTAGGAGGATAATAAAACCTGTATAAATGAGCGTAAGATGGTGCTGGTAGGGGAAGTGTCTGGAAAGACCTTTTTTTTTTTCTTTTGAGACGGAGTCTCGCTCTATCACCTAGGCTGGAGTGCAGTGGCACGATCTTGGCTCACTGCAACCTCCGCCTCCCAGGTTCAAGCGATTCTCCTGCATCAGCCTCCCGAGCAGCTGGGACTACAGGCACATGCTACTGCACCCAGCTAATTTTTGTATTTTTAGTAGAGACAGGGGTTTTTTTTGCCATGTTGGCCAGGCTGATCTTGAACTCCTGATCTCAGATGATCCACCCACCTCGGCCTCCCAAGGTGCTGGGGTTACAGGCGTGAGCCACTGCGCCTGGCTGGAAAGACCATTTTTAAGAAGGGTCGATGAGGGATTGGAAGGGAACCACCAACATCTCATTAGATGGGCACAAGTAAAGGAGTAACAAAACAAACTGAAAATAAAAACAAGTCAAAGATAGAAGCAGGAAAGAGCAATGTATAGTTGCCCTCTGGACATTTCTACCTAGAATGCATCTTTAAAAACCACTCAGACTGAATCCAATCCTGCATTTTTTTTTCTCCTGTATTGGTTAATAGTACCACAGTTCACAAGGTTGCCCACTAATTTATGTGTTCCTAAGCTCTTTGCTCTCTGTAATCCTTTTACATTTAATTAATCATCAAATTTGATGGATTCTACCTTTTTAATGTTGCTTCAGACTTTCCCACTTACTCTGCTGTAGTTCAGGCCCTTCCTTGTTTTTCATCTGGACAATTGTAGTAGTCTCCTAACTGGTCTTTTGTCTGTATTATAACCTCCCAACAGAGGTTTTCTTTTTTTTTTTCTTTCTTTTTTTTTTTTTTTTTAGACGGAGTCTTGCTCGATCGCCCAGGCTAGAGTGCACCATCTCGGTTCACTGCAACCTCTGCCTCCCAGGTTCACGCCGTTCTCCTGCCTCAGCCTTCCGAGTAGCCGGGACTACAGGCGCCCACCACTATGCTTGGCTAATTTTTTTTGTATTTTTAGTAGAGACGGGGTTTCACTGTGTTAGAATGGTCTCGATCTCCTGACCTTGTGTGAACCGCCCGCCTCGGCCTCCCAAAGTGCTGGGATTACAAGTGTGAGCCACCATGCCTGGCCCAGAGTTTTTTTTTTTTATCAAAACACACATCTTAAGTTACTTTCCTACCGTAAAAATATATTTTGTTATTTACTATATATGTTCTTTATACTGGAATCTCTATATCTCTTCCTTTCCAGCCTCCTCTATTTATTTACTTATTTATTTAGATAGCATCTCGCTCTGTCGCCAAGGCTGGAGTGCCGTGGTGCAGTCTTGGCTCACTGCAGCCTTCGCCTCGGGCTCACAGTATCTTCCAGTCTTAGCCTCCAGAGTAGCTGGGACCACAGGCGTGTGCTGCCACACCCAGCTGATTTTTGTATTTTTTGCAGAGACAGGGTTTTGAACTTCTAGGCTCAAGTGATCTGCCCATCTTAGCCTCCCAAAATGCTGGGACTACAGATGTGAGCCACCATGCCCAGTCTTATGTTTTATTTTTATTTTTTAATAGAGACAGGGTCACACTTTGTTGACCAGGGTGGTTTCAAACAGCAGGCCTCAAAGAATCCCCCTGTCTTGGCCTCCCCAAAGTGCTGGGATTACAGGTATGAGCCACTGCACCCAGCCTCCTCTCTTTCAAAAAAACATTTATTGAGCTATAATATACATGTAGTAGCCAGGTGTGGTGGCTCACGCCTGTAATTCCAGCACTTTGGGCGGTCAAGGAGGGTAGATCACAAGGTCAGGAATTTGAGACCAGCCTGGCCAATATGGTGAAACCCCATCTATACTAAAAATACAAAAAAGCCGGGTGTGGTGGTGCATGTCTGTGATCCCAGCTGCTCGAGAGGCTGAGGCAGGAGAATTGCTTGAACCTGGGAGGCAGAGGGTGCAGTGAGCCGAGATCACACCATTACACTCTGGCCTGGGTGACAGAGCGAGACTCTGTCTCAAAAAAAAAATATATATAGATATATGTATGTGTGTGTGTATACACACACACATATAAAGTGCTTAAAGTACCCTAATCATAAGTTTTCTACTTGATGAATTTTAACATATGTATGTTAAAATATATATTAAATAAAATATGTGTTAAATATTAAAATGTATCTGTTAAAAAAATATATATTTATCTGTGTAACTATCCCCCAGATTAAGACATAGAACATTTCCACAACCCTAGAAAGCTCTTTCTTGCTCCTTCCCCATCAGTACGCACCCCCAAGTTACATTCTGGCTTCTATTACCATAGATTAATTTTGTTTATTACCATAGATTAGTTTTGAAGTTCTTATAGATGGACTCATGCAGTAGGTACTCTTGTGTCATAATGATGAATTATGATTCTGGTTTGCTTGTTGTATCTATGAGATTCATCCATATTGTCTGTGGCAATAGTTTTTTTTCTTGCTGTGTAGCTTATGAATATACCACACAATCTATTCACCTGATGATGGACATTTGAGTTGTTTCCAGTTTGGGGCTATTATAAATAACACTGCTATGAATATTCTTGTGCATATCTTTGGCAGAGATATACACTCATTTTTAATACCCAAGAGTGGAATTGATGAGTCAGAGGGTATAAGTGTCCTCTCTTAGCACTTCCCTACACATGCTGTGTTCCTACTTTGAGTATCATAAAAACAGGTTTCCATTGACTTTCTTACTTTATCCAGTCCTACCCGCTCTACTACAGAAATGAAGTTTGAGAGCTAGGAAATTGACACGTTCAAGGTTATAGACTGGGATTTCCCTTATTTCCCATCATTTTCCCCAAATAATTGCTAGTGACTCAGTAACAACATCCACTCTTTAAGTACCTTAGGTTAATTGTTAAAGAGCACAGCTAGATTCAAAAAAGTTCAGATTTTTGAAGCACTTAACCTTTTTCTTGCCTGTTTTACCTTGCATTGTTTCAAACACTACAAAATACATACTCATTGCATTTACAATTAATTGTAAGATTCTGAAAGTGATTTTTCAGTGCCTGAATACTTCAAAAAATCTTCCCAAAGCAGCTTTGCTTTGCTGGTTTGTTTTTGTTCTTTTGCTTGCTGCTGAATTTTTTCATTTTAACTGTATTTTGCTATTGAGTTGTGATAATGAAAATAATTGTTTAAATTCTATGTTCTTTTTCCTCACCAATTTTTATTTCAGATGATACCATCTTCCAAAATCCTATGGTACAGGAAGCTATACGAATGGGGTTCAGTTTCAAGGACATTAAGAAAATAATGGAGGAAAAAATTCAGATATCTGGGAGCAACTATAAATCACTTGAGGTTCTGGTTGCAGATCTAGTGAATGCTCAGAAAGACAGTACGCAAGATGAGTCAAGTCAGACTTCATTACAGAAAGGTATGCATTGCTGTTTTTAAAAAGCAAGAAAGGGCCGGATGTGGTGGCTCACACCTGTAATCCCAGCACTTTGGGAGGCTGGGGATAGGGACATTTTTTAAACATAACCTTAATGCTGTGTGTTAGTCTGCTCAAGCTGCTATAATTAAATTCCATTGACTAGGTGTCTTAAACAACAGACTTATTTCTGACAGTTTTGGAGGCTCCAAAATCAAGGTGCTGGCTGATTTCGTTATTGATGAGGGCCCTCTTCCTGCCTTGCAGATGGCTGCCTTCTCACTGTGTCCTCACATGGCATGGGTTGGGGGTGGGTGGGACAAGATGGAGCAAGTATTCTGGTCTCTTTTCCTCTACTTTTAGGGGCACTAATCCCATCATGGGGGTCTCATCTTCATGACCTCATGTGGAAAGACAGATAAATGAATATGGGTTATTTGATTTTTATATTATATACAGTAATATATATAAACTTCCCAAAGGCCTCATTTCCAAATATCATTACATTAATCATGGAAAAAAGATTAAAAATATGAATTCTACCAGCCTGGGCAACATAATGAAACTGTCTCTACAAAAAATACAAAAATTAGCCGGGCATGGTGGTGTGTGCCAGTAGTCCCAGCTACCTGGGAAGCTGAGTGGGGAAGATCACCTGAGCCAGGGAGATCAAGGCTGCAGTGAGCCATGATCATGCCACTGCACTTCAGCCTGGGCAACTGAGCGAGATCTTGTCTCAAAATATATATATCTCCTTTAAGGATGATGGACACTATAGTGCTTGCCAACAACATTGAAGGTTAAAGAAGAGGTTTCAAACTGAGTACACTTTTGGGTACTATACCTGTAATAGTTCTCTAAGCTCTTGACCATCCTCCCTCCAAAAAGATGAGAATTCTCCTACTGCTAAAAAACTTAAAATGTTTACTTATTTTTGACATATTTAAAATCCTTGTGATCTTTAAGATATTTCAAGTGCTTTTGAAACATTATTCAGATAATTACATAAGTTATGAAACAGTATGAACATTAATGATATTTAAAATTATATTCATTGATATAAGAATCAGTGGAAAGCTTCCAGTTTTTCCCTTATAGATGCATTCATTTAAAACTTACACAGGCTCCACTTATCTTGGTGGTGGTAAAATAAACCCTTTACTTGGTCATCTTTCTTTCTTTTTTTTATTTTTTTTAAGACGGAGTCTCACTCTGTCGCCCAGGCTGGAGTGCAATGGCACGATCTTGGCTCACTGCAACCTCCGCCTCCCTGGCTCAAGCAATTCTCCTGCCTCACCCTTCCGAGTAGCTGGAATTACAGGCATGTGCCACCACGCCCGGCTAATTTTTTGTATCTTTAGTAAAGGCGGGGTTTCGCCAAGTTGGCCAGACTAGAATTTTTCTACTATAACAGAAATACAAGCAATTGTGTCATTTTTTTCCTGCATCTTAAACACGCGCTTAATTAAGTTTGGCCATAAGTTATTAGTTTTCAAACCTTAATGTATCTGCAGCAGAAGGATTTAGCAGGTTGTAATAGGAAGAGATCAAGGGACTGTGCATTAGGGAGAGTGTCTTTTCTCTATCTAACAGGAGTCAGTGGGCGCTCATATTATCACTGAGACTACAAACTAGGATGGTGTGGGAAGGAGAGCCTAAGGGTTGGAATTCATTTGAACTCTCCTCAGTCTCGCTATAATTGAGAGGCAAGTAATTGATACAGGCTCTCTACTCATGCTGGGACTGCTGCCTGTTTGTCTTCCCAAAAGCTGATGAGGAAAGACTGGCACTAAGAATCTTTTAATTTTATATAAAATAAGGATGGGGCTAACTGAAGTGAAGCAGGTGAAGGTTATTAGAGAAGATATAACATTGTCACTTACTGAGAAATCCTAGATTTAGTGCTGTCTTTTTTTCCCAATGGCTGTGTAACAGAGAATGCCCTAGTAAAATATCTTGTAAAAATAGTACCAATTCAGTATCTTTTTTTCTTCCTTTGAAAAAATTATGTAGTGTAAAATAAAGCCCTTTATTTATTATACATACCAAAGTACTTATTTTAATCTTTATATATATTACTGTATATAATATAAAAATCAAAGGCCGGGCGCGGTGGCTCAAGCCTGTAATCCCAGCACTTTGGGAGGCCGAGACGGGCGGATCACGAGGTCAGGAGATCGAGACCATCCTGGCTAACAAGGTGAAACCCCGTCTCTACTAAAAATACAAAAACTAGCCGGGCGAGGTGGCGGGCGCCTGTCGTCCCAGCTACTCGGGAGGCTGAGGCAGGAGAATGGCGTAAACCCGGGAGACGGAGCTTGCAGTGAGCTGAGATCCGGCCACTGCACTCCAGTCCGGGCGACAGAGCGAGACTCCGCCTCAAAAAAAAAAAAAAAAAAAAAAAAATCAAATAACCCATATTCATTTATCTGTCTTTCCACATGAATCTGCTCTAATAGTAAAATGAATAACATCAGTTTATTCTAGAAGAGGCTTTAAATAATTACAAATATTAGCAAATAACATCAAAAGTTATCTAGCCTTTATTGCTCATCTGCCAGTAACCTTCTGACCTAGAAGAGGGCTTTGTGGGGAGGAGAAGGGGAAAGGCGCTGTAGGGAAGTATGTAGAATCCAGTAGTTACCTTTAAGCCAAGAGGGAAGTAATTGCCAATGGTAAACTACTGGCCTGAGGGGAAAAGATCTATGCCCAGAATATCACCGTCTCAAGTTAGTGGCTTTATACAAGGATGAAATAATATAGAAAAAAAATGAGATGATATGGTATCACAAACAATCAGAACCAAAGGAACCTTAAAGATTATTTTACAACCTTTTTTTTTTTTGAGATGGAGTTTCACTCTTGTTGCCCAGGCCGGAATGCAGTGGTGCAATCTCAGCTCACCGCAACCTCCACCTCCCAGGTTCAAGCAATTCTCCTGCCTCAGCCTCCCGAGTAGCTGGGATTATAGGCATGTGCCACCACGGCCTGCTAATTTTGTGTTTTTAGTAGAGATGGGGTTTATCCATGTTGGTGGACTAGTCTCCAACTTCCAACCTCAGGTGATCCTCCCGCCTCAGCCTCCTAAAGTGCTGGGATTACAGGCATGAACCACCGCACCCAGCCCATTTTATAACTTTTATGAACTTACTGGGGAACCTGAAGTACAGATGGGCTATTGCCTAGGATCATGCCAATAGCTGGGAATAGGACTCAGATTTCCTGACTTCTGGTCCAGTGTTTTGGGGTTTGTTTCAGTTTTTTTTTTTTTTTTTTTTTAGATTTTTTAAAATTGTGATAAAATACACATACAATTTACTATCTTAACCATTTTTAGTGTATGGTTCCGTAGTGTTAAGTACATTTACATTGTTGCACGGTCAACCTCTAGAATTCTTCATCTTGCAAAACCGAAACTCTACATCCATTAAACAGCCAGGTGTGGTGGCACACGCCTGTAGTTCCAGCTGCTCGGGAGGCTGAGGCAAGAGGATTGCTTGAGACCAGAAGTTCAAGGCTGCAATGAGCCGTGATTGCACCATTACTCTCCAGCCTGGGACACAGAGCAAGACCCCATCTTTAAATAACAATAATAATAATAATAATAATAATAATAATAAAAACATGTTCATTAAACAACTCCCCATTCCCTCTCTTCCCAACCCCTGGCAACTACCATTCTACTTTTTGTCTCTATAAATTTGACTACTCTAGGTGTCAGTATTGTTGTTTTTTTTGTTTGTTTTTAACTCGTTGTAGCATTGCATCTAAAAGTAATGTGGAAATTACTTGTTCTCCTTTTGATTTTTTGGGCATGAAATACACACTTCATTCTGACTTTTTTTGGTGTCAATGCTTTCTTATAATATAAATCAGCCATTTCTTTACTTATATATTTTCCTCTGCCTTGAGTACCTTTTCACTGTCTGTATACCTAGTCCCATTCCCCACTCTATCCCCAGCTCCCTGAATCTACTTTGTGAACTCATGTTTCAAGGTTCAGCTCAGAAGTCACTTCTTTCAAATTTTCTCCCACACCCACAGCAGAGTTAGGAGCTCCTTCTTATCTACTCCTGGTGCTGGTTGAGTTTTGTTTTGTTTTGTTTTGTTTTGTTTTGTTTTTTCTTGAGACAGGGTCTTGCTCTGTCGCCCAGGCTGGAGTGCAGTGGCATGATCTTGGCTCACTGCAACCTCCGTCTCTCAGCTTCAAGCGATTCTCCTGCCTCAGCCTCCCAAGTAGCCGGGATTACAGGCATGCATCACCACACCCAGCTAATTTTTTGTGTGTGTGTTTTTAGTAGAGACGGGGTTTCACCATGTTGGCCAGGCTGGTCTTGAACTCCTGACCTCAAATGATCTGCCCACTTCAGCCTCCCAAAGTGCTAGGATTACAGGTGTGAGCCACCACACCTGGCTGAGCTTTTTGCTTTTTACACTATTTTGAAACTGGTTTCTGCCCTGCCCATTAGACCAGGCTTCTTAAGGGTTAAGTGCTTTATCTTCTTATCTCTGATGCATTCCATGGTTGAGCCTATAGTTTTTATTGTACCCAAGAGGGTACTTTTTAAGAAGAAAGAGATTAAACAATCCTTTCCTTTACCCCCTAGCCAGAGAAACCTTTCTGAAACATAGATGTGATCACATCTGTCTCTAGTTTAAAATCCTTCACTGGCTCCCAGGGCCCTTGGAATCAAGTCCAAACTCCTTTATGTGGCTTGCCTAATCTTTCATGATCAGGCACCCTTTTGTAGCCTCATCTCATGCTATTTTCTCAAATTCTGTGCCCAAGCTTTGCCTGTGCACTTGTAGGCCATGTTCTCTCTCCTTGGAGCTTGCTTGTGCCATTTCCTTTGCCTAAAACACTTTTCTCCCATTGCCCTTATCCCCCAAGGCCACCTTCTCCTAGTAAACTCCTAATTCATTTTTTAGTACCCAGTTTTAGGTATAATTTCCTCCAGGAGGCCTTCGTTTATGCATGCATGCGCACACATGCACACACACCCTTCCTGTGCTCTTCATAACACATTGTAATTACCTTTGTCATCATACCATTTATACTTTCCTGTTTACTTGTCTATGAACTATTGGGGGCTTGGGGTTTATGTATTTGCTAATTGTATCCCTAGTAGAACCTAGTTAAGTGTCCAGTAGGTATTTCTTGAATAAACTATTGTTTTCCAAACATGTTTTCAGAATAGTGTTCAACAGGATATTAAAAGGATGCCATGAAAAAGGAAACCCATAGTTAAACAGGGGAATGTGTTGTACATTTCTAAGAGGGAATATAGACTATACTGTCCTATGTTGTACTGTACTGCCCTGTCATGGATGACAGTGGTTCTCAAATGCCGGTGTGCCCAACCCCAGAAATTTTAGGTTCTGTGAATGGAGCCCAGAAATCTGTTGTTTAAAAATGCCCCAGGTTATTCTCATGTGAGGCCGTATTTGGAAACTGCTGGTACATAATGATTATAAAGATGCTAAAATAAACAAATAGTTGTGGTTATAAAGATATAGTTAAAATATGTAATGCATTTGGAATAGTGCCTAGCACATACTATTTATGCAATATTACTGTTAACTGCTGCTGCTGTTGTCGTTATTGTTATATGTGACCATGAAACACATTTTTTTTGTGGCATATGTATTCACATTTCACAGAACTATTTTGGGAAAGGCTGAATTAAGCAAGTACTTCAGTGCCACCTATATGCTGATGACATCCAGATCTCTATCTCTAGCCCTGACTTCTCCTGACCTCAAGATTTCACTCTTCAGTTACCTACTGGTTATTTTTATATGGGTGTCCTGAAAACACCTAAAAAATATCTGAAGATCCCAAACCTGTACCTCCTTTTATATTTCTTATTGGCATCACCATATCCTTGTCAGCCAAGCTAGCAATCTTGAAATCAACTTTAGTTTGTCTTTCTTCTTCAGCCCTCATATCCAGTCAGTCACCCAGTCCTACTTGTCCCACTTCAGAGGTGTCCCTCAAATCCATCCCTCTATTTCTGGAATTAGTTGTGACCTTTCCGTATGCTGCTCCTTTTACCTAACCCTTGTTTTTCTGCCTGACAAATTACTGCCCATGCTTAAATGTCACTCCTCCACTTCCCTCCTCCCCCGATCCAGCCACTGCCAACCTGTGGAGCCTTCTCCAACTAGCCTGAGCAGAAGAACTTGTTTTCTCATCTTGTTCCAGAGCACTTTGTACATAACTTTATTAGCGTACTTAATCACTTTGTACTTTGTGCTTAACCTCCATAGCCTCATCTTACATCCTCTCCCACTAGCATGTGAGCTATTTAAGAGCAGATGCCATGTGTGAGTCATCCTCATATCTCCTGGCACTTGTTGGGTGCTTGGCACGTAGTAGGGGTTCAATAAATATTTTCAATGAATTTAAACAACTAAGAAAGTCTAAAACTAGCATAATTCTTTTCTCTTTTTGCAGAGATTAGTACTGAAGAGCAGCTAAGGCGCCTGCAAGAGGAGAAGCTTTGCAAAATCTGTATGGATAGAAATATTGCTATTGTTTTTGTTCCTTGTGGACATCTAGTCACTTGTAAACAATGTGCTGAAGCAGTTGACAAGTGTCCCATGTGCTACACAGTCATTACTTTCAAGCAAAAAATTTTTATGTCTTAATCTAACTCTGTAGTAGGCATGTTATGTTCTTCTTATTACCCTGATTGAATGTGTGATGTGAACTGACTTTTAAGTAATCAGGATTGAATTCCATTAGCATGTGCTACCAAGTAGAAAAAAAATGTACATGGCAGTGTTTTAGTTGGCAATATAATCTTTGAATTTCTGGGTTTTTCAGGGTATTAGCTGTATTATTTATCCAGTTTTTTTTACTGTTATTTAATTGAAACCCTAGACTAAGAAGCATCATATTATAACTGAACACAATGTGTATTCATCATATACTGACTTAATTTCTAAGTGTAAGTGAATTAATCATCTGGATTTTTTATTCTTTTCAGAGAGGCTTAACAAATGGAGCTTTCTGTATATAAATGTGGAGATTAGAGTTAATCTCCCCAATCACATAATTTGTTTTGTGTGAAAAAGGAATAATTGTTCCATGCTGGTGGAAAGATAGAGATTATTTTTAGAGGTTGGTTGTTGTGTTTTAGGATTCTGTCCATTTTCTTTTAAAATTATAAACACGTACTTGTGCGAATAATTTTTTAAAAGTGATTTGCCATTTTTGAAAGGGTATTTAATGATAGAGTACTATCAAGCCAAGATGTACTGACATGGAAAGATGTCAAAGATATATTAAGTGTAAAATGCAAGTGGCAAAACACTATGTATAGTCTGAGCCAATCAAAGTATGTATGTTTCTTATATGTATAGAACAAAAGATTTGGAAAGATATACACCAAACTGTTAAATGTGGTTTCTCTTTGGGGTGGGGGGTTGGGGAAGGGGCCCCAGAGGGGTTTTATAGGGGCCTTTCACTTTCTATTTTTTTCATTTTGTTCTGTTTGAATTTTTTATAAGTATGTATTACTTTTGTAATCAGAATTTTTAGAAAGTATTTTACTGATTTAAAGGCTTAGGCATGTTCAAACGCCTGCAAAAGTACTTATCACTCAGCTTTAGTTTTTCTAATCCAAGAAGGCAGGGCGGTTAACCTTTTTGGTGCCAATGTGAAATGTAAATGGTTTTATGTTTTTCCTGCTTTGTGGATGAAAAATATTTCTGAGTGGTAGGTTTTTGACAGGTAGACCATGTCTTCTTATCTTGTTTCAAAATAAGTATTTCTGATTTTGTAAAATGAAATATAAAATATGTCTCAGATCTTCCAATTAATTAGTAAGGATTCATCCTTAATCCTTGCTAGTTTAAGCCTGCCTAAGTCACTTTACTAAAAGATCTTTGTTAACTCAGTATTTTAAACATCTGTCAGCTTATGTAGGTAAAAGTAGAAGTATGTTTGTACACTGCTTGTAGTTATAGTGACAGCTTTCCCTGTTGAGATTCTCATATCATCTTGTATCTTAAAGTTTCATGTGAATTTTTACCGTTAGGATGATTAAGATGTATATAGGATGAAATGGTAAATCCTCTGCCTACATTTGTGTTCTTGACTAGTAATAGTAGTAGATACTTCTGAAATCAGTGTTCTCTCAAGATCCTTAAAACCTCTTGGAAATTATAAAAATATTGGCAAGAAAAGAATAGTTGTTTAAATATTTTTTAAAAAACATTTGAATAAGAATCAATAGGACATAAACTAGAAGTTTAAAAATGCTTCATAAGCCGGGCGCGGTGGCTCAAGCCTGTAATCCCAGCACTTTGGGAGGCCGAGACGGGCGGATCACAAGGTCAGGAGATCGAGACCATCCTGGCTAACACGGTGAAACCCCGTCTCTACTAAAAATACAAAAAAAAAAAAAAAAACTAGCCGGGCGAGGTGGCGGGCGCCTGTAGTCCCAGCTACTCAGGAGGCTGAGGCAGGAGAATGGCGTAAACCCGGGAGGCGGAGCTTGCAGTGAGCTGAGATCTGGCCTCTGCACTCCAGTCCGGGCGACAGAGCGAGACTCCGCCTCAAAAAAAAAAAAAAAAATGCTTCATAGGACGTCCAGGGTTTACATTATAAGATTCTCACAACAAACCTATTGTAGAGGTGAGTAAGGCATGTTACTACATAGAGAAAAGTTTGAGAGTAAAACTGTAAAAAATTATATTTTTGTTGTACTTTCTAAGAGAAAGAGTATTGTTACGTTCTCCTAACTTCTGTTGATTACTACTTTAAGTGATATTCATTTAAAACATTGCAAATTTATTTTATTTATTTAATTTTCTTTTTGAGATGGAGTCTTGCTTGTCACCCATGCTGGAGTGCAGTGGCATGATCTCTGCTCACTGCAACCTCCCCCTCCTGGGTTCAAGCGATTCTCCTGCCTCAGCTTCCTGAGTAGCTGGGATTACAGGCGAATGCCACCACACCCGACTAATTTTTGTATTTTTAGTAGAGACAGGGTTTCACCATGTTGGCCAGGCTGGTCTCAAACTCCTGACCTCAAGAGATCTGCCCGCCTTGCCCTCCCAAAGTGCTGGGATTACAGGCTTGAGCCACCACACCCAGCCAAAGCATTGCAAATTTAAATGAGAGTTTTAAAAATTAAATAATGACTACCCTGTTTCTGTTTTAGTATGTAAATCCTCAGTTCTTCACCTTTGCACTGTCTGCCACTTAGTCTGGTTATATAGTCATTCACATGAATTTGATCTGTATGGTCTAGACTTTAAGTTTAAATTTAAAGTGTTCTACAAGGGGAGAAAAGTGTTAAAATTTTTTAAATATGTTTTCCAGGACACTTCAGCTCCAAGTCAGGTAGGTAGTTCAGTCTAGTTGTTAGCCAAAGACTCAAGGACTGAATTGTTTTAACATAAGGCCTTTCCTGTTCTGGGAGCCACACTTCATTAAAATTATTCTTCTAAAGCTTGTATGTTCAGAGTTAAGCAAGACTTTTTTTCTTCCTCTCCATGAGTTGTGAAATTTAATGCACAATGCTGATGTGGCTAACAAGTTTATTTTTAAGAATTGTTTAGAAATGCTGTTGCTTCAGGTTCTTAAAATCACTCAGCACTCCAACTTCTAATCAAATTTTTGGAGACTTACCAGCATTTGTGTTTGAACTATAAAAAGCACTGGATCTTTTCCATCTAATTCTGCAAAAATTGATCATTTGCAAAGTCAAAACTATAGCCGTATCCAAATCTTTTCCCCCTCCCAAGAGTCCTCCGTGTCTACATGTAGACATTCCTTTTCTGTATAAAGTTCACTCTAGGATTTCAAGTCACCACTTATTTTACATATTAGTCATGCAAAGATTCAAGTTGTTTTATAATAAGTACTTATCTTTATTTGTAATAATTTAGTCTGTTGATCAAAAGCATTGTCTTAATTTTTGAGAAATGCTTTTAGCATTTACAAGCTAAATTCCAGTTAATTAATTAATGGCTTTATATTGCCTTTCCTGCTACATTTGGTTTTTTCCCCTATCCCTTTGATTATGTAGGTTAGAGTGGGTGTAGTGAGTGTATATAATGTGATTTGGCCCTGTGTATTATGATATTTTGTTATTTTTGTTGTTATGTTATTTGCATTTCAGTAGTTGTTTCTTCCGTTTCCATTTTAGTGGATAAAATTTGTATTTTGAACTATGAATGGAGACTACCACCCCAGCATTAGTTTCACATGATATACCCTTTAAACCTGAATCTTTGTTTTATTTCCTGATTACGCAGGTGTTGAATGGGGAAAGGGGCTAAGGAGGTGGGAGAAATGGGATAGTATATCATTGAGATATACTGTGGGATGTATATCGTTGCCATTAGAGAAATAAGAAAATGGGAAGCAATATTTGGCATAGTTCTTTTTAGACAAATCTACTTGTTAAAAAAAGGGGAGCAGTTTATTCATCTGTGAAAGGAGAATAATACCTATCTTACCAGGTTGCAAGAGCTCAAGGAGACCATGTATGTAAAGTTCCTGCTGTAAATATGAACTCCCATCCTAACACCCTTTTACCTCTCTGTGGGTTTGTCTTGACCTGGAAACTTGGGCTAAAACTTAGAAAAAATTTGTACATGATAACTCTTTCAGTGATGTTTACTCATATTTTTTGGTGTTTCTCATAGTTAAGATATAAATCGGCTGGGCGCGGTGGCTCACTCCTGTAATCCCAGCACTTTGGGAGGCCAAGGCGGGCGGATCACCTGAGGTCGGGAGGTTGAGACCAGCCTGACCAACATGGAGAAACCCCGTCTGTACTAAAAATACAGAATGAGCTGGGCGTGGTGGCTCATGCCCTTAATCCCAACTACTGGGGAGGCTGAGGCAGGAGAATCGCTTGAACCCAGGAGGCGGAGGTTGTGGTGAGCCAAGATGGCGCCATTGCACTCCAGCCTGGGCAACAAGAGCGAATCTCCATCTCAAAAAAAAAAAAAAAAAAAGATATAAATCACAATAAATAAATAGGTCAATACAAATGTTAGCCAGGCGTGGTGGCACATGCCTATAGTCTCAGCTACTCTGGAGGCAGAGGCAGGAGAATCACTTGAGCCCATGAGTTTGAGGCAGGAGTGAGCTATGATTGTGCCACTGTACTCCAGTCTAGGTGACAGAGTGAGACCCCATCTCTAAATAAATAGATCAAACCCCTAAAAATATTTAAATTCTTCTTAAAAAATTGAAAAGATTCTTCTCAAATGTAGTTGAACTTTCTAAGAGAAACAATTGGCTTTTTCCCACTTTAATAATCATTTTCAGTTTGACTCATACAGTTAACACAATGTGAATTTCTTCCTCAGCATAACAGATTATAGAATGACAGAGCTGGAAGTGACCTTAGAGAGTACCCAATTCTTCTCTTTCATTTTACAGGTGAGGCAATGGAGGCTCAAAGACGATGTAATTTTTGCAAAGGTTATAGCTAATTAGTATCAGAGCCCCGACTGGGACATAGTTTGAAGATGAAAAACTTCACCAAGCTACCTTTCTTCAAAGGTCCAAATGTTTATTTTTTTAACTATTCTTTCCACTATACCATAACTTTCACTACATATTAAATGACACTTTATAACTAGTATAATAGGACAATCATCAATGCATATATAGCCAGCCCTTCATATCTGCGGATTTTGCATGCATGGATTCAACCAAGGAGGAATTGAAAATACTGAAGGAAAAAATAAATAAATACAAAAATACAAAATAATACAAGGAAAAAGCCAAAATTGTTATACTGTTGCTAAACAGCAGTATAACAACTATTTACATAGCATTAAGTTTGGTGCAAAAATGCAAAAAAAGCAATTATTTTTAAACCAACCTAATATATTGTATTAGATATTAAAGTCATATAGAGATGACTTAAAGTATATGATGCCAGCCTGGGCAAACGGCAAAACCCTGTCTCTACAAAAAATACAAAAATCAGCTGGACATGGTGGTGTGTGCCTGTAGTCCCGGCTACTCCAGAGGCTGAGGTGGGAGTCGCTTGAGTCTGGGAGGCAGAGGCTGCATTGAGCTATGATCATGGCACTGCACTCCAGCCTGGGTGACAGTGCGAGATCTTGTCTCAGAATAAATAAAGTATGTGATGAAGATGTGCATACATTATATGCAAATAATTTCTTATTATTTATTTAAACAGTCTCACTTTGTTGCCCAGGGTGGAGTGCAATGGGGCAATCTTGGCTCACCGCAACCTCTGCCTCCCAAGCAGCTGGGACTATAGGCATGCTCCACGGTGCCCAGCTAATTTTTTTTGTATTCTTAGTAGAGACAGGGTTTCACCATGTTGGCCAGGCTAGTCTTGAACTTCTGATCTCAAGTGATTTGCCTCCCAAAGTGCTGGGATTACAGGCATGAGCCCGGCTTTTTTTTTTTTTTTTTTTTTTTTGGAGACAAGAGTCTCCCTCACCCAGGCTGGAGTGCAGTGGCGCCATCTCGGCTCACTGCAGCCTCCGCCTCCTGGGTTCAAGCAATTCTCAGGCCTCAGCCACCCGAATAGCTGGAATAGCAGGCTCCCGCCACCACACCCGGCTAATTTTTATATTTTTCAGTAGAGACTGGTTTCGCGGTGTTGGCCAGGCTGGTCTCGAACTCCTGATCTCAGATGATCTGCCTGCCTCGGCCTCACAAAGTGCTGGGATTACAGGAGTGAACCACTGCGCCCGGCCTTGTGTGATTTTATATAAGGAACTTAAGCATCCTCAGGTCCTAGGGGATCGTGAAACCAAAACCCCATGGATAGCAAGGGACAATTGTATTTTCAAATTAGACAAATGACGCTGGGCACGGTGGCTCACGCCTGTAATTCCAGCACTTTTGGATGCTGAGGCATGCGGATCACCTGAGGTCAGGAGTTGGAGACCAGCCTGGCCAACATGCTGAAACCCTGTCTACAAAAATACAAAAATAGCTGGGCGTGGTGGCGCATGCCTGTAGTCCCAGCTGCTTGAGCGACTGAGGCAGGAGAATCGCTTGAACCTGGGAGGCGGAGGCTGCAGTGAACCAAGATGGTGCCGCTGCACTCCAGCCTGGGTGAGTGAGACTTAGTCTTAAAAACAAAACAGAAATTAGACAAATGCTACATTAATGTTTGGGTGATCAGATTCTACTTTGAAGTCTGAAGTTAGTAGATATGCCTATAAATTTTTGGAGTTTACCACTTTCGTATTCTGTGTCATTAATAGGATTTTTTTTGTTTTGCTTTTTGTTTTTTGTCTTTAAGACGGAGTCTTGCTCTGTCGCCCAGGCTGGAGTGCAGTGGCGCGATCTCCGCTCACTGCAAGCTCCGCCTCCCGGGTTCACTCACGCCATTCTCCTTTCTCAGCCTCCGGAGTAGCTGGGACTACAGGCGCCCGCCACCACGCCCGACTAGTTTTTTTTGTATTTTTAGTAGAGACGGGGTTTCACCATGTTAGCCAGGATGATCTTGATCTCCTGACCTCGTGATCTGCCATCCTCGGCCTCCCAAAGTGCTGGGATTACAGGCGTGAGCCACTGCGCCCGGCCATCATTAATTTAATATTTTAAATTACTATATATTTTACCATTTTTCTGGATTTAGTAAGAAATTTGCATTTTTGGTTTGATGTAACAAGGGTTTTAATGTAATTTATGTTAAATTTTGCATTTTTTCATTACTGTTATACTTTAACCTGAATGACTGATTTAATTGTATTAGTATTGTGAATAATCATGTGAAATGTTTTGAGACAGAGTATATATTTGTGAATATAATTTTATGGCTTTTTTCACTTAGTAAGAACCTTTCTGTGTGAAAAACTAAGAAAATTGCTTTCTGCTGTATAATCTGGCATTCATTGTAGATTAAAGCTTATTTTTCTGTGAATAAAACTTATTCAATAAAATACTATTCTTTAAAGTTATATCTTACTACCTTGTATTTGTTTCACTTTCTTAGAAAAGATAAAATCACCCTCTTAAAAATACTGCAATGTAACCTCCTAAATATATCTTATGCCATTGTATGTAGGCATAAGGTACACATTAGGTCATGCCATGTTTTTAAAGAAAAGACATCAGTTTTCACATTAATGTATGGAATTCTATAAGTGCATGAAATGTCGATTTTTTAAATGTATAATATATGAACAATAGTAACACCCCTCTCTCCAAAAAGATATGCTTGGTTGTCTTAGGAGATGGTATAGTCACTATAACAAAACTTGAACAGGCAAACAGCAATGAACCTAAAAAACCACTGCCCCTTTGAGGCAGGCAGCGAGGAAGGATACTTGTGAGTTTGTAGAAGTAACTGCCAGTGAGTTTTAGAAGCTGCAAGCAATCTGGTGGGATAAAGAATGAGGGAATAAAGAATCTTTTGGCAAAAAGATTTTTTTTTTTTTTTTTTTTTTTTTTTTTTTTTGAGATGGAGTCTCACTCTGTTTCGCAGGCTGGAGTGCAGTGGCGCGATCTCTGCTCACTGCAACCTCCACCTCCAGGCTCAAGCAATTCTGCCTCAGCCTCTCGAGTAGCTGGGATTACAGGCACCCACCACCATGCCAGCTAATTTTTATTTTATTTTATTTATTTATTTATTTTATACATAGTCTTGCTTTGTCGCCCAGGCTGGAGTGTAGGGGCATGATCTCAGCTCACTGCAACCTCCGCCTCCCGGGTTCAAGCGATTCTCCTGCTTCAGCGTCCTGAGTAGCTGGGATTACAGGCCCACACAACTATGCCCGGCTATTTTTGTATTTTAGTAGAGACGGGGTATCACCATGTTGACCAGGCTGGTCTTGAACTCCCAACCTCAGGTGGTCCACCTGCCTCAGCCTCCCAAAGTGCTGGGATTACAGATGTGAGCCACTGTGCCCAGCCTAATTTTTGTATTTTTAGTAGAGATGGAGTTTTACCATGTTGACCAGGCTGGTTTCGAACTCCTGACCTCAAATGATCCGCCTGCCTTGGCCTCCCAAACTGCTGGGATTACAGGTGTGAACCACCGCGTCCAGCCAGAAAGAAATTTAGAAGTGTGTATTTCAAGTGGCTATTCCCCTGCCCCTTCCTGCCCACAATGGAGATTCCTGAATTAAGAGTTGTGTTTCAGGCCCAGTCTATGTAGGGACTGATTATCTAATCTTTGACAGTGTTATCACTGCACTGTTGTTTGAGATAAACCTTAATAACCATGTCTTAAACACAGTCCAAATTTTTTCTTATGTGTCAACTAAACTTTAATATTGAAGATGTGAATTTTCAAAGCTTTCTATTACAGAAAATTATAAACTTACACAAAAGTAGAAAGCATGACTCCACGATATTCATCACTTATCCTCAACAATTTGACATTTTATCAGTCCTGTTTCATCTAGCACTCCTTCCACTTGCTCACCCCAATACTCCAAAGTAAATCCTAGACATAATGTCATTTCTCCTGTAATTTCCTCATTATATATTTCTTTTTTTTAATGTTTTATAGAGATGGGGTTTCACCATGTTGCCCAGGCTGGTCTTGAACTCCTGGGTTCAAGCAATCTGCCTGCCTCAGCCTCTCAAAGTGCTGGGATTACGGACATGAGGCATCTTTCTTTTTCTTTCTTTCTCTCTCTTTCTTTCTTTCTTTCTCTTTCTTTTTCTTTCTTTCTTTCTTTCTTTCTTTCTTTCTTTCTTTTCTTTCTCTTTCTTTCTTTCTTTCTTTCTTTCTTTCTTTCTTTCTTTCTTTCTTTTCTTTCCTTCCTTCCTTCCTTCTTCTTTCTCTTTCTTTCCTTCTTTCTTTCTTCCTTCCTTCCTTTCTTTCTTTCCTTCTTTCTTTCTTTCCTTTCTCTCTTTCTCTGTCTCTCTCTTTTTTCTTTCTCCCTTCCTCCCTTCCTTTTCTTCTTTCTTTCTTTTTGCTCTCGTTGCCCAGGCTGGAGTGCAATGGCACCATCTCAGCTTACTGCAACCTCCACCTCCCGGGTTCAAGCAATTCTCCTGCCTCAGCCTCCCAAGTAGCTGAGATTACAAGCACCTGCCCCCACACCTGGCTAATTTCTGTATTTTTAGTAGAGATGGAGTTTCTCCATGTTGGTCAGGCTGGTCTCGAACTCCTGACCTCAGGTGATCCGCCCACCTCAGCCTCCCAAAATGCTGGGATTAAAGGCTTGAGCCACCGCGCCCAGCCGCCTTGTTATGTATTTCTAATGGATAAGAAAAAATTTGCATAAATGTGAATTTTTAACTCACCACTATTGCTGAATTTTAATATACATTTAAACAATAATTAAAATCAACTTTATGTCCCATTTTTCCTTATTTGAAAATTAAGGGAAATAAAACTCCCATAACTGATATTATCATTTCAAAAATACTTTTAAACCACGTTTTCACTATTTCATGTGGTAGTTTGCTTATACATTGTAGAACAAATATGGTACTTATTAAAAGTTAGTAGACTAACTGCATGGTATATGGATACCTAGTGGTTCTCAAAAGTACATCACCTGGGAATTTGTTAGAAATTCAAATTCCTGGACCCCAACTCAAACCTAGAATCAGAAACTGAGGGTGCAACCCAGCAATCTTTTAATAAGCCCTCTAGGTGGTATAGATGCCAGCTAAAGTTTGAAAAACACTGGAATATCATATGGGGTCTGAAACCTATAAATCAAATTGATGTAGATCTCTGCAAATGATTATCATCCTCACCTTTCTTACTTTTCCCTATAACTAACTCATTGCTGGCCCAGTGTTGTATTTTCTCATGTTACAAAATATAAAGGCATAAAATACAACATCTTGTGAGTGCCTTCTCATTCTACTTTTCCAAAAAAAACTCCTGCATACACTTTGAACTTTGTAATGGGAATTTTTCTGCAACCCTTTCCCTGCTGAGTTCAACATAGCCCCACCTTGCTCATTGCCATTACACTATCCTCCACTTAAGTATTTGAAGGCTCACTCATTAGTGCTAGTCCAACAGCAACAAGTTGAGATTGTACAGAACAGACCTGCATTTCTACAGAGAGCCAAAGCTTCAGTGCAACGTGAGCCTTGAATTTGGAATGCTAGAATTTCAGAGTTGGAAGGAGTCAGCCTTTCTAATTCATAATAATTAGTAGTTCTGAATTCTTTTTTAGTTCTGAAATTTTAAAAATAATTGTGCCACAAAAGAACCAAAGAAAACTGGCCAGACATGGTGGCTCATGCCCTCCTCGGCCTCCCAAAGTGCTGGGATTACAGGCGTGAGCCACCACACCTGGCCTGGGCCTATACTTGTTAATTGTAGGCTTACGACTAAATATTGGAAGAATACTGGGTAAAAGTAAATAAGGGTCCCTGGAGTGTTGGTGCACCTGTATTCCCAGCTACTCAGAAAGCTGAAGAAGGAAGATTGCTTGAGCCTGGGAGGTCGAGGCTACAGTACACTATTACTGGCCCTATGAATAGTCAGTGTACTCCAGCCTGGGCAACGTACTAAGACCCCATCTCTAAAAAAGAAAACAGAAACAAACAATAAGAACCCAAGAGAAATCAAAACTGTTATTTTCTTCTTGTAATTTCCCAGAATTTAAATTTGCGAAGAAAGAATAGGATATAATAAATTGAGATATTTAAACAGTGATCTTGCTTCAAAATTTAATTTTTCTTACAATAGACCTTACTGTTCCAAAAACATATTTTACATACAAAATTATTAATGTCTATTTGTTATGTGAACTTTTTTTTTTTTTTTTTTTTTTTTTTTTTCTTGAGGCAGAGTCTCACTCTGTCGACCGGGATGGAGTACTGTGGCCGGATCTCAGCTCACTGCAAGCTCCGCCTCCCGGGTTCACGCCATTCTCCTGCCTCAGCCTCCCGAGTAGCTGGGACTACAGGCGCCCGCCACCTCGCCCGGCTAGTTTTTGTATTTTTTAGTAGAGACGGGGTTTCACCGTGTTAGCCAGGATGGTCTCGATCTCCTGACCTCGTGATCCGCCCGTCTCGGCCTCCCAAAGTGCTGGGATTACAGGCTTGAGCCACCGCGCCCGGCCAGTTATGTGAACTTTTGAGAGTCAGTTTTCTTTGTGTGTGTGTTGTTTATTTTTAATTTTTTCAGATAAGTGACTTGGAAATGTTTCTTTAGCTTTTTCCCGTTACTAGGTACTGAGGATTTCTTTTTTAATTCCATTAGCTTATATAAGGGGCTTTGCATTTTTGGCTAAGGCATAAAAAATGTATTTTCTTGTTAAATACTGGAATTTTGTTTGGCAGAGATTAGGCTCTGCTTCTGCCAGATTACTGACAATTATGTTAGGAAGAAAGGTGAACACATGAGTACGTTCATGAACACCTAACTAGTGTTTCAGGGAAACTAGGATTAAAAACAAAAGACTCCAGATCTCCTCCCATAAAATTAATCTTCTGAAGTTAAGAAAAACTTGCTAAAAATCATTTTATTTTTCATTAAGCAAACATTATACATGGATTTCTTAGTAGAAATTTAACAAAGGTCTGTGTTAATCATTAAGTAAAGAGAATGATCTAACAAATCTGGAAAAACCTGTTTTTCTTTCAACTAGCTTTTTTTGTTGTTGTTATTTGATTACTAAAAATAATGTACTCTGTGCTGTACCGTTCTTGGTTTTCTGTTATAAACTTTTAGATACATTATATTTTTATGCGATCCATAGTAACTACGCGAAAAAGACCAGACAGGGTGGCGCACACCTGTAATCCCAGCACTTTGGGAGGCTGAAGTGGGTGAATCGCTTTATTCCAGGAGTTCGAGACCAGTCTGAGCAACATGGCAAAACCCTGTCTCTACAAAAAATAGAAAACTTAGCCAGGAGTGGTTGCATGCGCCTGTGGTCCCAGCTACTCAGGAGGCTGAGCTGGGAGGATCACTTGAGCCCGAGATGTCGAGGCTGCAGTGAGCCGTGATTGTGCCATTGCACTCCAGCTTGAGTGACAGAGCAAGAGCCTGTCTCAGAAAGAAAGAAGAAAGAAAGAAAGAAAGAAAGAAAGAAAGAAAGAAAGAAAGAAAGAAAGAAAGAAAGAAAGAGAGAGAGAGAGAAAGAAAAGAAAAAAAATTAAGTGAAGATACCTATATTAAGTGTAAATTGTAAGTCAATATTTGACTAGTTATATGAAGTGAAACATAAAAATATCAATACGTGAGGGTAATAATTTCTGTTCACCTACCTCAGAGGATTGTCATAAGGATCATATGAGAAAATGTACATGAAAGAGACTCAAATATTACAAACCCTCTATATAAGCCTGAGAAATCATTCCTCTAATTAGAGTTTATTGGACTAATTATGTGTTAGTTTCACACGAAATGAAACAGTCGTGAAACAGTATGATTAATCAGGGATGTAGCATGATGAAATTCATTTATACAGCTTCTTAGCCTTTCCATAACTTTCAAAACCCCTTATATACATTATCTCTTTGCCTTCTACTCTCTATATGGTTACTCCTTATGTTTAAATCAATATATGGGTAATGGCACTGAGAAAATTGGAGAAATCATTGTTGTGTACCATTGTGGAAAGTGTGTTTTTAAGTCCTGCCATTCAAGGGGCCCTCAGATTTACTTGGACAGTCAAGTCAGTTCTGTTTTCTAACATGAAAATAAGAATACATGAAACGGATAAATTTAGAGATGTTAATTTGTATTCTCAAAAGATCTCTTGATACATAGTAGTGATGTCAATTTACATAAATCATTTTCTTTTTCTTTTTTTTTTTTCTTTGAGACAAAGTCTTGCTCTGTCACCCAGGCTGGAGTGCAGTAGCACTATCTCGTCTCACTGCAAGCTCCACCTCCCGGGTTCATGCCATTCTTCTGCCTCAGCCTCCCAAGTAGCTGGGACTACAGGCGCCCGCCACCACTCCCAGCTAATTTTTTGTACTTTTTAGGTAGAGATGGGGTTTCACCGTGTTAGCCAGGATGGTCTCGATCTCCTGACCTCTGGATCTGCCCGCCTCGCCTCCCAAAGTACTGGGATTACAGGCGTGAGCCACCGCACCCAGCCTGAAACTATAATTTTCAAAGCACTTTACCTGCTTTGTTTTGTAACATCTCTCTAAAGTGGGCAGTTTATTATAATTCTGCAGTTAATGAAATGGCCACTGAAAGGTTAGGTGACTTGCCCAGGGTCATACAGATAGGTAGAAGCAAAGCCATAAAAAGAACTCTGACTTCTGGTCTGGTACTCTTGTACTATGCCATTGTGTTCCTTATTCATTATATTCCTAGCATCTCTGTAATTTACAGCTGAGAAACCCCAGACATAGAGGTTATGTGACTCACCTAAATCATATGGTGAATCACCAGTCAAGCTGTTCTTATAGGCAACAAAGCTGTTTCTAGCTAATTTTTGGCATCATTTAGCTACATTGGCTGCCTCACTGTCTGATGTATATACATGTAAATCTAAGCTCCTTTTTGGATGGCAAGACCTGGCTGGCCATATGATAGCAAACCACAAAACCAAATCTACTCAACCTGAATTGAAAAATTAAAGTAATTCTTAAAAAAAAAAAAAAAAAAAAAAGTTTAACTACATTTCTGATCTCAGGAATTTGGAAATGGGAAAGAACTTTTCACTACACTGCCAAGTAAAACCTTGGAAGTCAGGAAGCATGTCTCCCTAGTCGCTATGTTATCGTGACTAGCACACTATCTAGTCCATTAGTAGGTACTGAGTTAATTTTTGCTCAGTACATAAATGTATGAGTGATGGAATGAATGAACAAATGAATAAATAAATGGAGTGGGAAAACCTCCCCATCCAAAAACTGTTCATTGACAAGTACAATACAATTTGGATCAATACTGATGCTTTTACAAATTTTTCTTTTCTTTTCTTTCTTTCTTTTTTTTTTTTCTTTGAGATGGAGTTTTGCTCTTGTTGCCCAGGCTGGAGTGCAATGGCATGTTCTTGGCTCACCGTAACCTCTGTCTCCTGGGTTCAAGTGATACTCCTGCCTCAGCCTTCCTGGCTAATTTTTGTATTTTTAGTAGAGACCGGGTTTCTCCATGTTGGTCAGGCTGGTCTCGAACTCCTGACCTCAGGTTATCCACCTGCCTGAGCCTCCCAAAGTACTAGGATTACAGGCCTGAGCCACCACGCCCGACCTCTTTTCTTTTCTTTCTTTTCTTTTTTTTTTTTTTGAGACGAGTCTTGCTCTGTTGCCCAGGCTGGAGTGCAGTGGTACAATTCCAGCTCACTGCAACCTCTGTCTCCCAGGCTGAAGGGAAACTCCCACTTCAGCCTCCCGAGTAGCTGGGACTACAGGTGTGCCACCATGCCTGTTTAATTTTTGTATTTCTTTCTTTCTTTTTTTTTTTTTTTTTTTTTTAGACAGAGTCTCGCTCTGTCCCCAGGCTAGAATGCAGTGGCCACTCTTGGCTCACTGCAACCTCCGCCACCCGGGTTCAAGCAATTCTCCTGCCTCAGCCTCCCGAGTAGCTGGGACTACAGGCGCCCGCCACCACACCCAGCTAATTTTTGCATTTTTAGTAGAGATGGGGTTTCACCATGGTGGCCAGGATCGTCTCGATCTCTTGACCTTGTGATCCGCCCGCCTCGGTCTCCCAAAGTGCTGGGATTACAGGTGTGAGCCACCGCGCCTGGCCCTTTTTTTTCTTTTTTGAGATGGAGTTTAACTCTGTCGCCCAGGCTGGAGTGCAGTGGGCGATCTTGACTCACTGCAATCTCCGCCTCCCGGGTTCAAGCGATTCTCCTGCCTCAGCCTCCTGAGCAGCTGGGATTACAGGTGCCCGACACCGCGCCAGGCTAGTTTTTCTGTTTGTTTGTTTGTTTGTTGTTGTTGTTGTTTTCTGAGACGAAGTTTCGCTCTTGTTGCCCAGGCTGGAACGCAATGACGCAATCTCAGCTCACTGCAACCTCCGCCTCCTGCCTCCCGGGTTCAAGTAATTCTCCTGCCTCAGCCTCCTGAGTAGCTGGGATTATAGGCACCCGCCTCCATGCCCGGCTAATTTTTGTATATTTAATAGAGACGGGGTTTCACCATGTTGGCCAGGTGAACTAATCTCCAGCGATCCGCCCACCTCGGCCTCCCAAAGTGCTGGGATTACAGGCGCGAGCCACTGTGCCTTGCCTCATTCTTTTTTTGCACAAACATTAAACATCTATTTTTTGCCAGCAAGCTCTGAGCTGGATGAGTACGTTCTATCATAGAGTGCTGAAGGGAAGTAGGAGCTGTATTTAATTCAGATGGTTTAGGGGAGGGTCTAGGGAAGGTTTTCTAGAGGCGGGGGAACATTTAAGTAGTCAAGGAGGGGAGAGTTCTGTCTGAGAGAAAGGAACAAGTGCAGAGTTCAGAATCATGAAAGTCTGGCGGGTCTAAAGAACTAAAACTGGAGGTTTTGAATGAGAGGTCCAAAGTATTTATTGAGAATCCTTAAGGGCTCTTTATGTACACTAGGTCTCCTTAGGTACATATGTAGGATAAATTTGGTCCTCTCCCCTCCCCACCAGATAAGAGAAATTCAAGCTCATATGCTGGATTTTTAATTTCTGAGCAGGATACCATAGAAGTAAGTTATTTTCTAACTAGCCGGGCGAGGTGGCGGGCGCCTGTAGTCCCAGCTACTCCGGAGGCTGAGGCAGGAGAATGGCGTAAACCCGGGAGGCGGAGCTTGCAGTGAGCTGAGATCCGGCCACAGCACTCCAGCCCGGGCGACAGAGCAAGACTCCGTCTCAAAAAAAAAAAAAAAAAAAGAAGTAAGTTATTTTCTAAGGCAGGTTTTGTGAGCTATGTTGGGAGATAAGGAAAAGAATACGCATTTACCAGGCAACCATCCCCTGTTCTAAGCCTTTGCAGGGGCTGGGTAAATTATACAGGTCTCACATAGGTTTCTTTTTATTTGAAATATATATTTATTTTTCATTTTATTTTATTTTATTTATTTATTTATTTGAGACGGAGTTTTGCTCTTGTCGCCCAGGCTGGAGCGCAGTGGGTGATCTCAGCTCGCTGCAACCTCTGCCTCCCAGGTTCAAGTGATTCTCCTGCCTCAGCCTCCCAAGTAGCTGGGATTACAGGTGCATGCTACCACGCCCAACTAATTTTTGTATTTTTAGTAAAGACAGGGTGTCTCCATGTTGGTCAGGCTGGTCTCGGATTCCTGACCTCTGGTGATCCACCTGCCTTGGCCTCCCAAAGTGCTGGAATTACAGGCATGAGCCACCACGCCCAGCCTGAAATACATATTTAAATTCAGCCACCTTGATTAATGAGTTTAATAGAACCCATTTCACTTCACTGTTACCCTCACCACCATCTCTCAATCTTATTAAATCAAACTAACACTGTGTGTTAAGTGTTTGATGTGTACCCCAAAATTCTAGGAGGTAGGATAAAAGAAAATAAGACTCAAACTCAGCCCTCCTGGGGTTTATAGTCTTGTTGGCAGAAAGAGACATGCATAATTCACAAGGTATTTCCTGATTCCAAATACAATACAGGGGCCATTGATAACTGTTATGTCATTTAACTCACAAAAAAAATCAAAAGAACAAAAAAGTGTAAGTACATTGTAATACAGCGCTAGATTGTGTGTAATAGACTATAATTACAACAGGAACACAGAAGGACAAATGAGGTGTGGCCCAATAATTGGAGTAGGTTTCATGAAAGGAGTGTCACAAAAGCTAAAAGATCTGAGGTTGACCAGGTGCAGTGGCTCACGTCTATAATCCCAGCACTTTGGGAGACCGAGACAGGTGGATCACCGGAGGTCTGGAGTTCAAGACCAGCCTGACCAACGTGGTGAAACCCCATCTCTACTAGAAATACAAAAATTAGCTGGGCATGTTGGTGTGTGCCTGTAGTCCCAGCTACTGGGGAGGCTTGATATATGAATTGCTTGAGCCCAGGAGGTGGAGGTTGCAGTGGGCAACCAGTTCACTCCAGGCTGGGTGACAGAGTGAGACTCTGTCTCACAAAAAAAAAAAGATCTGAGGTTGTTCCAGATCCTAAAGCTATATGATCATATATGATACATTTGTCATTTTGTTTTGTTTTGTTTTCTGTGCAAGGTTAATGATGGAGGACAAAAGGACCCACTTGGTCTGTTAGGTTATAAACTTATATGTGTGTGCTGGCATATGTCTTGCATATTTTAATATGTTTCCATGTACATTTTATTGAATAATAACTCTTCAAACAGATTACAGCTTAAAATGAATCTAGCCTCCCTTGCTTCCAAACAAACAAACAAACAAAAATTAGAAGCCAAAATTTACTCAAAGCACTGCTCAAGCAGTCTGTCTTCATTTGGAAATCATCAATTAACTCAAATGACAAATCAATCTGGAATAGGAGCAACTCCACAGATGATTCATGGTGACTGAAGGCGCCTGGTAACCTTTCTGTCTCCATTTCTTCATCTGTCTGTAGGGAAAAATGGTCTTGCAGAGGTGTCACAAAAAACAATTAAAGTTGGTAATGTGCTTTGAGAGCCGTGGATGAACCATGCGTTCAAAGTGCATAATTACATACTGCAGCGAGTCTCTCATACTTGCATCCTCTACTCAACTCTTTAATAGGTATTTGAAATGACACAACTGAAGTAGGTTTTCCTTGTTCTCAAGTTACTACTACATTATTTAGCCAATGATACCAGCTGTCTTTAAAATCGAATGCAACCCACAGTAATCATTAATCATTTGGGCTTTAGGATACTTAAAGTCTTCTTGGGGAGTATAGTTTTCCAGATCATTCTCTACCTTCATTTTTCAATTTTTCCACTTCAGTTGGCTCACTCATCTCCTCTCTGACAACAATCCGTGAAGATTGTAAAAGATCAGCTCAATGGCTTCACTGAAACCTAATAGAAGGCCCCTCTTTGCTTTGCTAAATACTTGGTAATTTCTTGTTTGCTGTTCTTATTCCTCTTCTTTCCCTCCACCCGCTCCATATTTTAATTGGCCTGTTGGAAACACACAGCAGGTGAAATTCTTTAGATGTCTCCACAGCAGGAGAAGGAAAAAGATGTTGAAATCAGAATGTTGAATAGTTAAGTTGGGAAGGAGAAGGGCTGGGATTGGCCAAGCAGAAAACAAGAAGGGAGAAACCAGCAAGATGTAATGACAACATCCCAGTCATTCTGGGTAGTAAGGGGAAACCTAGAAAAACAAAGCCAGTTGAGAACACATGAAAAAAGAGCTATTGACCCCTAACCTGGGCAACCTTCCCACACACTCCTTTTGCCATTCTGCCATATGAGAGAAGGAAAGGAGAGAGTGTATATCCCCCTCCATTACGGGAAAACAGTGTCAAGCTTATATCTTCTAATGAACTTGGATAAACTTGGATCCTACTTAGTGGCAACTTTATGTTCAAAGGAAAGCACATTTTCTCGGATAGCCCCAAAGAATCTAAATATTTGGTTCCACGATGGAATATGAAATGGAATATGAGACTATGAGTATAAATTAAGCATTTTTCTTTTTTTTTTTTTTTGGGGGGGGGGTGGAGGGGGAGGCGGGAGGGACAGGGTCTTCCTCTGTCACCCAGGCTGGAGTACAGTGGCACGATCACAGCTCACAGCAGCCTCAACCTCCTGGGCTCAAGCCGTCCTCCCACCACACCCTCCCGAGTAGCTAGGACCACAGGCTGTGCCACCACATCCAGCTAATTAAAAAAAAATTTTTTGTAGAGATGGAGTCTCCCTATGTTGTCCAGACTGGTCTTGAACTTCTGGACTTAATTGGATCTTCCTGCCTCAGCCTCTCAAAGTACAGGGATTACAGGCATGAGCCACCATGCCCAGCTCCATTTTCATATGTTAGGTTTGAATTCTGTCCTTTATCAATGTGTGACAATTTTGATATATGAATTTCAGGCAAAAACTTTTCTTTCCTTAAGCCCAAAGTTCTGCCTGAACTATATAGGGTGTGGGGAGGCTGTTTTCCTTATAGAAACTACTACTTGAAGAAGTGCCCATTGCTAAAGGGATTCAGCCACCATTACTAAAGTAGAAATTTACTAGAGTAAAATACCCAGAAAGTAAGTCAATTTTACTCTGCTGGAAGGAAATATTTTCCTTTAAATGGAGTAAGAAAACACAAGAGGGTTTGTACCCTTCTTGAAATACTGTAGCACTGCATATGTTTCTCACTCTGAGTGCAGAAAACTTTTGAAAAGCGCCTATTTATATAGCATTTTTTGAAATGGCAAAATTTAAGAAGTGGAGAGCAGAGTAAGTGGTTGCCATGGATTGGGGAAAGGAGGATGGCGGAAGATGGGTGTGGTTATAAAAGGGCAACAGGAAGAATCTGTGATGCTGAAATTGTTCAGTATCCTGACTGTGGTGATGGGTACATGAATCTACACAGGTGATAAAATGGTATATAAGGTGGGTGAAGTGCTGCCCACCTGTAGTCCCAGTTACTTGGGAGGGTGAGGTGGGAGGATTGATTGAGTCAAGGAGTTCAAGGCTAATGAGTCAGAGGAAAGATTGGGTGGAAGGAATTGAAGAAAGTATTATTATTATTATTATTATTATTATTATTATTATTATTATTTGAGACAGAGTCTCACTCTGTCACCCGGGCTGGAGTGCAGTGGCATGATCTCAGCTCATTGCAACATCTACCTCCTGGGTTGAAGCAATTCTTATGCCTCAGTCTCCCAAGGAACTGAGATTACAGGCGTGTGCTACCATACCTGGCTAATTTTTGTGTGTTTTTTTCTTTTGAGACAGAATTTCACTCTTGTTGTCCAGGCTGGAGTGCTATGGCTTGGCTCAGTGCAACTTCTGCCTCCTGAGTTCAAGCAATTATTCTGCCTCAGTCTCCCAAGTAGCTGGGATTACAAGTGTGCGCCACCATGCCCGGCTAATGTTGTATTTTTAGTAGAGACAGGGTTTCACTATGTTAGTCAGGCTGGTCTTGAACTCCTGACCTCAAGTGATGCACCCGCTTCGGCCCCCCAAAGTGCTGAGATTACAGGCATGAGCCACCTCGCCCAGCTAATTGTTGTATTTTTGGTAGAGATGGGATTTCTCCATGTTGGTCAGGCTGGTCTCGAACTCCTGGCCTCAAGTGCTCTACCCACCTTGGACTCCCAAAGTGCTAGGATGACAGGCGTGGGCCACCATACCTTGCCTGTATTGTCTTTTTTTTTTTTTTTTTTTTGAGACGGAGTCTCATCACCCAGGCTGTAGTGTAGTGGCACAATATTGGCTCCCTGCAACTTCCGCCTCTCAGGTTCAAGCGATTCTCCTGCCTCAGCCTCCAGAGTAGCTGGGATTACAGGCGCCCACCACCATGCCTTGCTAATTTTTACATATTTAGTAGAGACGGGGTTTCACCATTTTGGCCAGGCTGGTCTTGAACTCCTGACCTCATGATCCACCTGCCTTGGCCTCCCAAAGTGCTGGGATTACAGGCCTGAGCCACTGCGCCCGGCCTGTTTTGTCTTAATCAGATGAAATTTTCTCTTTCCTCTCTGGGGCTAAGTGTGCTGTATTGTAGTTTCCTACTGCCTGTCCATCTGTTCAGATGGACTATAAACTTCTAGAAGGCAAGAACTGTGGCTTATTTTTCTGAATCCCAAGTACCTGCCATATGCTAGGAACTCAATAAATGTTTGCTTCTTTAATAAATGAATGGTAAAGGCCGGGCGCAGTGGCTCACACCAGTAATCCCAGCACTTTGGGAGGCCAAGGCGGGTGGATCACGAGGTCAGGAGATCGAGACCATCCTGGCTAACACGGTGAAACCCCGTCTCTACTAAAAATGCAAAAAATCAGCCGGGCGTGGTGGCAGGCACCTACAGTCCCAGCTACTCAGGAGGTTGAGGCAGGAGAATGGCATAAACCTGGGAGACGGAGCTTGCAGTGAGCCGAGATCGCGTCACTGCACTCCAGCTTGGGTGACAGAGTAAGACCCCGTGTCAAAAAACAAAAAAAAAAAAACAAAAAAAAAAAAAAAAAGAAGAAGAAATGAACAATAAAGCAAACCCCAAAAATGAAAGCAAACATTAACCTACCGACTGAGCAGGCAGCTACATTCTGAAAGTGCTTCTTAGTAATCTCTACATAGGCTGGGCGCAGTGACTCACGCCTGTAATCCCAATACTTTTGGAGGCCGAGGTGGGTAGATCACCTGGGGTCAGGAGTTTGAGACTCCTGTAATCACGCCTGTAATCCTAGCACTTTGGGAGTCCAAGGCGGGTGGATCATGAGATCAGGAGTTCAAGACCAGCCTGACCAACATGAAAAATCCTGTCACTACTAAAAATACAAAATTAGCTGGGCGTGGTGGCACATGCCTGTAATCCCAGCTACTCGGGAGGCTGAGGCAGGAGAATCGCTTGAACCCAGGAGACAGAGGTTGCAGTGAGCCAAGATCGCGCCATTGCACTCCAGCCTGGGCAACGAGAGCAAAACTCAGTCTCAAAAAAAAAAAAAAAAAAAAAAGTATTTACATAATCGCATTGAAGAAAAACAGATAATGACCTGATAACGATCATTTCTTTGAGGAAGTTTGGGAGTAAACTGTTCCAAATGAAAGGAACAATACAGGAGAAACACAACTCCTATATGATATTCTAAGATGTGGTATAGCCAAAGCTCATCATTAAATTGCTACTGGTTCCAACACATTTCTCTTCCAAACTGAGACCCAGTTTACTCTTTCATCCCACTACTCTGATGTGCACCTTCAATTTTTTCTTTAACCACACAATACCACTTGCCATTCCTGAGATAAACTATAAACTTTTCCTCCTCTGTGTCTTTGCTTCACTTTGCCCAGAAAGCTTCTTCCTCCATTACCTTCCCGGAGTATTCCTACTAATCTTTCCATTGCCAGCTTGTCTTACTTGCTTATTGCTGCATAACAAAATCCCCCAAAACTGAGTGGCTTAAAACAACGTGCTTTATTATTTCCTAAGATTTTTGTGGGTTGGCTGGACAGCTCTGCTGGTCTTGCCTGGGTTCACTCATGTGGCTGCAGTCAGCTAGTGGGTCATCTGGGGGCTTGGTTCAGCTGGGACACTGTCATAGCTGGTCTTCTCTCTTTGCACAGCTTCTTTCCAGCAGCATAGCCTGCACTTCTTCATATGGCAACTGGGTTCCAAGGGCAAAAGCAGAAGCTGCTAGTTCTCATAAGGCCTGCCTGGGCTCAGAGATCCCAAGATGTTGCATTTGATTGGTCAAAGCAAGTTACATGATCAGCCGAGATTCAAGAGGAGGGGAAAGAGACTCTGCCACTTGATGGAAGGAGCAGTAGAGTCACATTGTAAAGGGGCATAGATACAGAGAAGAATAATTCATTGGGAGCCATTTTCACAATCATACAGCTGAAATATCACCTCTTAATTCATCATTTGTGATATGTATATATGTGTGTGTGTGTATGTATATATGTGTATATACACATACTCATCACATTTTCTCATTACTTGTTCCTACGTTTCCTCTGATGATATTCTGGCATGCTCCTGACACATAACTACCTGAAGGAGTCAAGAGTTTAAAAAAAATAGGTGCAGCCCAGACGTGATGGTTCGTGTCTGTAATCCTAACACTTTGGGAGGCCAAAGCAGGAGGATGGCTTGTGTCCAGGAGTTCAAGAGCAGCTTGGGCAACATAGCAAGACCCCCATCTCTATAAAAAAAAATTTGTTTAAGGTACACAGTCTGAAAGAACAGCTTTTGGCAATCTTATATGCAAAAAGCTGTACTGGGGAGATGAAGCTGGAAATATAGTTTGGGGTTATATCATCAAAAACCTTGAATGCCATGCCAAGGGATTTAGATTTAGTTTTGCCAGCACTTAAAACTAAAGTCAAGAACATAATCTCGCTAGGTTCAGTGGCTCACACCTGTGATCCTAGCACTTTGCTAGGCTGAGACGAATGGATCGCCCCATCTCTACAAAAATAAAATAAAAAATAAAAAATATTACCCCGGCGTAGTGGCATGCACCTGTACCCCCAGCCACTTGGGAGGCTGAGGTGGGAGGATCCCTTGAGCCCAGGAGGCAGAGGTTGTAGTGAGTGTAAAGATCGTGCCACTGCACTCCAGCCTGGGCGACAGAAAGAGCACCGCAACCAAAAAAAAAAAAAAAAAAACACACACAATCTCTTCCCAAATTACTACTTCCTCTTCCTCCTCCTCCTCTTCCTCTTCCTCTTCTTCTTCTTTCCTGTTCAGGTGAATGTCAGAAATATGGACTCACAGCCCCACCCCCTTCATTCATCCAAATGACCTCCAAGTTCTTATCACAATTCCTAACTATCTCTTGACTCATTCTCCCATCTACACTGCCACAGCCTTGTTTCAGGGCCTTGTCATTTCTTCTCTGACCTATTACCATCTTTTTTTTTTCTCTCTCTCTTTTTTTTTTCAGACAGAGTTTTGCTCTTATTACCCAGGCTGGAGAGCAAGGCTGGAATGCAATGGCACAATCTCGGCTCACCGCAACCTCTGCCTCCTGGGTTCAAATGATTCTCCTGCCTCAGCCTCCCGAGTGGCTGGGATTACAGGCATGCGCCACCACGCCCAGCTAATTTTGTATTTTTAGTAGAGACAGGGTTTCTCCCCGTTGGTCTGGCTGGTCTCAAACTCCCAACCTCAGGTGATCCACCCGCCTCAGCCTCCCAAAGTGCTGGGATTACAGGTGTGAGCCACTGTACCCGGCCCATAGCCTCTTAATTGGTTTTCCTGATATCAGTCTTGCTCACTTGTCCATGCTCCATACTTCTACCAAAAGCATCTGCTCGCTGGTTCCCTCATTATAAGCTTTTGTGGATTCCCATCACTCTCAAGATAAAGTTCAAAGTCTTTAGCACTCATTGCAAGAGCCCTCCACAATTTGGCCCCTGCCTAATCTCCCTCCACTGTTCTTTGCCCCTTCTCCTTTAGATTTCAGCAGTACTATAAACTTCTTGTAGTTCCTCAGTTCATGCCTTCTTTACGTCTTGGTGCATTTGCCCATGCTAGACTCTCTCTCGAATACTGAATACTCTCTCATCCCTTCTCTACCTGGGTAAACTCCCAGTTTTCTTTCAGTCTCAATCTCAGACCAGGCACATTGGCTCGTATCTGCAATGCCAGCACTTTGGGAGGCTGAGGCAGGAGGATTGCTTGAGCCAGGAGTTCAAGATCAGCCTAGGCAATATAATGAGACCCCCATCTCTACAAAAAATACATTATAGAAAAATTAGGCTAGGCGTGGTGGCTCACGCCTGTAATCCCAGCACTTTGGGAGGCCAAGGCGGGCGGATCATGAGGTCAGGAGATCAAGACCATCCTGGTGAACATGGTGAAACCCCATCTCTACTGAAAATACAAAAAAACTTAGCCGGGCGTGGTGGCTGGCGCCTGTAGTCCCAGCTACTCGGGAGGCTGAGGCAGGAGAATGGCGTTAACCCGGGAGGTGGTAGAGTTTGCAGTGAGCGGAGATCACACCACTGCACTCCAGTCTGGGCGACAGAGCGAGACTCCATCTCAAAAAAAAAAAAAAAGAAAAAGAAAAATTAGCCAGGTGTGGTGGCACACGCCTGTGGTCCCAGCTACTGGGGAGGCTGAGGCAGGAGGATCACTTGAGCCCAGGAGGTTAAGACTGCAGTGAGCTGTGTTCGTGCCACTGCACTCCAGCCTGGGTGACAGAGCCAGACCTGTCTCAAGAAAAAAAAAAAAGAGAAAATATACAATAGTGGAATGAAGAAGGCACTAGATAACAGCAAGACTTCCCTCACCTTCTCCTCAATAAAGTAAAAAATGAAAAGAAACTTATATTGTACTATGACTAGAGAGGGACACAAAGAAAGTTTGAAAAACATATAAGCTTGACCACAATTAATATATTAATAATATGTGAAATACAATACAATAATACACTGACAGGAAGCTTGGTGATATGGTTTGGCTCTGTGTCCTCACCCAAATCTTACCTTGAATTGTCATAATCCCATGTGTCAAGGGTGGGAACAGGTGGATATAATCGAATTATGGGGTGCAGTTCCCCCATGCTGGTCTGATAATAGTGAGTTATCACGACATCTGATGGGTTTCTTTGTTTTTTTGTTTTGTTTTGTTTTGTTTTGTTTTGTTTTTGAGATGGAGTCTCACTCTGTTGCCAGACTGGAGTGCAGTGGTATGATCTCAGCTCACTGCGACCTCCGCCTCCCGGGTTCAAATGATTCTCCTGCTTCAGCCTCCCGAGTAGCTGGGACTACAGGCATGTGCCACCATGCCCAGCTAATTTTTGTATTTTTAGTAGAGATGGCATTTCACCGTGTTGGCCAGGATGGTCTTGATCTCTAGACCTCGTGATCTGCCTGCCTCGGCTTCCCAAAATGCTGGGATTACAGGTGTGAGGCACCGTCCCCGGCCAATTTGATGGTTTTAACAGCATCTGGCATTTCCGCTTCTGGCACTTCTCTCTCCTGCTGCCATGAGAAAAAGAACATGTTTGCTTCCCCTCTGCCATGATTGCAAGTTTCCTGAGGCCTCCCCAGGCATGCAGAACTGTGAGTCTCCTTTATAAACTACCCAGTCTTGGGTATTTCTTCATAGCAGGGTGAAAATGAACTAATACAGTAAATTGATATGGGGAATGAGTGGGGGCATTGTTATAAGATACTTGAGAATGTGGAAGTGACTTTGGAACTGCGCAATGGGCAGAGGTTGGAACAGCTTGGAGGACTCAGAAAAAGACAGGAAGATGAACTTCCTAGAGACCTATTGAATGGCTTTGACCAAAATGATGATAGTGATATGGACAATGAAGTCTAGGCTGAGGTGGTCTCAGATGGAGATGAGAAAATTGTTGGGAACTGGAGTAAAGGTCACTCTTGCTATGCTTTAACGAAGAGACTGGTGGTCTTTTGAACCTGCCCTAGAGAACTTTGAACTTGAGAGAGATGATTTAGGGTATGTGGT
>NC_045445.1:30615988-30626033 GCF_002776525.5 Piliocolobus tephrosceles | reverse complement strand
GTGTTAGCCAGGATGGTCTCGATCTCCTGACCTCGTGATCCGCCCGTCTCGGCCTCCCAAAGTGCTGGGATTACAGGCTTGAGCCACCGCGCCCGGCTGTGTTTGTAACTTTCTAAACATTTGCAACTATCCTCTTGAGCATCAAAACCACAATTTGTTTGAAGTAATGATGTCATGACAGCAACTTATCTTACATATTTTTGATTGCCTTTTAATTTTCATATACTGCTATTTGTAGACTGAAGGATAGAACCTGATTTTCCATCAAACAGCATACCATTTTTTATACTATATATAAAAAATCTGATTGATCATTGTACTTCAAAGGTCTTTGAGCTCTATTTCACAACAGTTGTTATGAATGAATGTCTTTTCAAACTCTGTTTTGTTATTTCTTCTTGGGAAATAAGACTGAATTCATCGAGTGGGTGTTTTATTGGTCTTAACTTGCTGAATGGTAGGCTGTAAACCTCAAGAATGTTTCAACAACTCATAAAGGAATAAAGACCCCAGTTTAAAAGTTTCTGATGATTGGGATCTTAAGTAGACTACTAACCTCACTAAGTTTCTTCTGGTAGTCCTTTTGAAAACTTGTAATATTTAAATTTTTATCACTTTCTCTATCTAAAGGTTGTAGAAAAGTGTTATTTATTTATTTATTTATTTAATAGGGACAAACAACTTGGGATAGCCCCTATTTTATTTTATTTTTTTGCTTTTTCTTGTGCTACTAGTTGATATACTTCTTTAAGAATATCTAATTGGCTATAATGTTTTGCCCTGGAAAGTGACCTTAAATTGATTCTCAAAGTGTTCTATAAGCCATATTTAAATCTGAAAGGCTAAAACCTCAGTAAAGACTCCAAGGTTGATGTCATTTTCTAATTTGGCACCTAGACATTTGGATGTCCCACCCTCTGTGAAACAAGTCATCGACTTTCATTGTTGGTAGCCAGCTCTTCATTTACAGCTCTGAGAAAATGCATGTCAAGTTTTATAGCTTCGTAAATAAATCAAAAAGCATCTTTGAAAAAAAAAAGACTATATGAAAGGCATTCCAAACTAATGGATATATCAAATATTTATTGATCACCAAGTTTTATTTATTGAGCATCTACTGTGCTAGACAGATGTTTCTACTCTTGAATAAGTACACTAAGTTTGACTAGGAAGCAGAAAACTGTGATCTTGTATCCACTCTCTGTAAAATGTGTTCTCTAGCGGTGCAGAGAAACAGCCTAGGACTTGGGGATGAGAGGATTAGGGTGCTGCTCCTAACTGTTACTGGACAATGTGTTATACTGGGGAAGTTAATCTCTTGACTCTTCAGTTTCTTCTCTGAAAAGTGAGGTAGTTGGTGTGGATGCCCCTCTATGTATCTTCCACACATTCTTCCGAATGAAGGGAAGGGACAAATGTGGAATGCAATATTCAAGAGAGACTTCATGCCAGGCGTGTTAGCTCACACCTATAATTCCGGCACTTTGGGAGGTCAAGGTGGGTGGATCACTTGAGGTCAGGAGTTCGAGACCAGCCTGGCCAACATGGTAAAACCCCGTCTCTACTAAAAATACAAAAATTAGCCAGGCGTGGTGGCAGGTGCCTGTAATCCCAGCAACTTGGGAGGCTGAGGCAGGAGAATTGCTTGAACTCGGGAGGTGGAGGTTGCAGTGAGCCGAGATCCCACCACTGCACTCCAGCCTGGGCGACAGAGTGAGACTCTGTCTCACACAGAAATAAAAAAAAAAAAAGAGAGAGAGAGACAGAGAGAGAGAGAGAGACTTTGGGGGGAATATGAGGCTTGACAAAGTCCAATGAAGGATTCAGAAGCTTGGGAAGCAAGCAGTGTGTCTGGGCATAGCGAAATTGGTTCCTGCTGCTAGGTATGTGATTACTTTTAGTTTATGGCATACAATAAATAACTACAAAGCTAGGATAATGTACATATTTACCTACTTCCTTGGGAAGACAAGTTTGAAAGATGCTTCAGGTGATTAGAGGATGAGAAAAGATGGCATATTAAAATATATTATTATCATTATTAGGTATTAATCACTAGGTTTTTGTTTTTGTTTTTGAGATAGGATCTGGCTCTGTCGTCCAGGCTGGACTGCAGTGGCACAATCTTGGCTCACTGCAACCTCCGCCTCCTGGGCTCAAGCCATCCTCCCATCACATCCTCCCAAGTCAGTAGCTGGGACTACAGGCACACGCCACCACATCTGGTTAATTTTTGTATTTTTTTTTTTTTTTTTTTTTTTTTGAGACGGAGTCTTGCTCTGTTGCCCAGGCTGGAGTGCAGTGGCCGGATCTCAGCTCACCGCAACCTCCGTCTCCTGGGTTCACGCCATTCTCCTGCCTCAGCCTCCTGAGTGGCTGGGACCACAGGCGCCCACCACCTCGCCCGGCTAATTTTTTGTATTTTTAGTAGAGACGGGGTTTCACCGTGTTAGCCAGGAGGGTCTCGATCTCCTGACCTCGTGATCCGCCCGTCTCGGCCTCCCAAAGTGCTGGGATTACAGGCTTGAGCCACCGCGCCCGGCCAATTTTTGTATTTTTAGTAGAGAGGGGGTTCCATGTTGCCAGGGCTTGTCTCGAACTCCTGAGCTCAAGCGATCCACTTGCCTCGGCCTCCCGAAGTGCTGGGGTTACAGGCCTGAGCCACTGCACCTGCCCTTATCACTAGGTTGGTTTGTTTGTTGGTTGGTTTTTTTGAAAAATGTATCAACTCAGGTTAAAAGTAAAATAGAATAACTCATCAATTATAATCACACACAAAAATCCATAAATCTGGACATGATCTTTGAATTAGATTCCTGACAAATATGTTTTAACTACTGGCTCTCCTGGGGGAAAAATAGACTGGTCTCTAGTGTTTGCTGATTTCCATGGTATAAATACTCCCATCATGGCTGATTTCAAGCTCTCAACCTGAAATCACTGAACCAGAGTTGGGAAGACATGTGTATAATCAATTCTAGGGAAGACATGTGTACAATCAATTCTAGGGAAGACATGTGTACAATCAATTCTAGTGAGATGGTGCTAGCAGACTGTAGCACACCACCACTGTATATAAGGTATGCATAAGGAATATATTTATATTACCTTTCTTTCTGAACCATTTGAGGATACATTGCAGAAATAATGCCCCTTTTACCCCTAAATAATTCAGCATGAGCATGTACCTTTTTTTTTTTTTTTTGAGACGGAGTCTCATTCTGTTGCCCACGCTGGAGTGCAGTGGCATGATCTCGGCTCACTGCAAGCTCCGCCTCCTGGGTTCATGCCATTCTCCTGCCTCAGCCTCCTGAGTAGCTGGGACTACAGGTGCCTGCCACCATGCCTGGCTAATTTTTGTATTTTTAGTAGAGACAGGGTTTCACCGTGTTAGCCAGGATGGTCTCGATCTCCTGACCTTGTGATCCACCTGCCTCAGCCTCCCAAAGTGCTGGGATTACAGGTGTGAGTCACCGCGCCCAGCCCAGTATGTACTTCTTAAGAATAAAGACATCCTCCTACATAACCACAACTGTCAAAATCAGGAAATTAACACTAATTCAGTATTATTAGGCCAGGCATGGTGGCTCATGCCTGTAATCCCAGCACTTTGTTAGGTCAAGGGAGATGGATTACTTGAGGTCAAGAGCTTGAGACCAGCTTGGCCAACAAAGTGAAACCCCGTCTCTACTAAAAATACAAAAATTAGTCAGGTGTGGTGGCACGCACCTGTAATTCCAGCTACTTGGGAGGCTGAGGCACAAGAATGGCTTGAACCCAGGAGATGGCGGTTGCAGTGAGCCAAGATAGTGTCACTACACTCCAGCCTGGGTGACACAGCAAGACTCCATCTCCAGAAAAAAAAAGTTTGGTCCAGAATCTAATCCAGTACTGTCTATATATTTGAGATAAATATATTTTCTCAGAAGTTTCTATCCTTAGCACTCTTCTACTTTGAAAACCTCCACTCATCCTCTCTTCACACCTCTTAATCTTTCCACAAGCAGTTCTAGCATTAATTTCTAGTGTCTAACATTAGAAGTGCTATCAGCATATAACAGTAAACTTGCTACCAATGATAGACATCAAATGCTGACAGTGGTGATAGTGTTTGAATTCTGTTTCTTTTTTCCATTTTTTTTTTCCTTTTTGCTTTTGCTCATTTTCCTTCTTTAATGACCACCATGGCTAAGGCCAACAGTGTTTGAATTTTACTTAATGTTGGTAGTTACAATAACAAATACTTCACTTAAACTCAAATAGTCTTTATTGTTATTAATATGAGTGTCCTCCTTAATTACTAATATGACCTTGGCTCTATAAGCTTGTATTTGTACCAATAAAAGAGAGTCTTGTTGGAGGTTCTGGGCAATATTAATTTTAACCAAATCACTTTCAGCAATATAGGGAAAGAGCCAAAAAATATTTGTTGTTGGGGGTAGGGTTTATTCTGTCTCTTAACAACAATGCTTCTGTTTCTCTAAGTCTGAGTTGATAGGTCTGCTTGTGCCTTGATAAATGTTTTGTTGTTGTTTATTAAAAGTTTGCACTGAGGCCGGGTGTGGTGGCTCACGCCTGTAATTCCAGCACTTTGGGAGGCCGGGGCAGGCGGATCATGAGGTCAGGAGTTTGAGACCAGCCTGACCAACATGGTAAAACCCCGTCTCTAGTAAAAATACAAAAATTAGCTGGACATGGTGGTGCATGCCTGTAATTCCAGCTACTCAGGAGGCTGAGGCAGGAGAATCATTTGAACCCAGGAGGTGGGGTTTGCAGTGAGCCGAGATCATGCCACTGCAATCCAGCCTGGGTGACAGAGCAAGATTCTGTCTCAAAGAAAAAAAAAAAAAGAAAAACAAAAAAAAAGTGTGCACTGAAAAAATAATGCAAATGTCATTTGTCTACACAAACAAACCCTATGACGTTGTTTACTTAATACAGATAACTAGCACCGATGGCAGTTGTTAAGTTGCCATATAATTAGTTCCTGATAGGAACCAATTATTTCGGCTAGTATTTCTCAGATGATTTAGGCAGAAGGTAGTTTTTCCTTGAAATTTCCAGATATTCATAAGTTTCAACTTTGCTTCCATGGAGACGCCACCATTCAGTGAAGGCTGTGCCTCTATATGTAAAAATACACAAAAAAGGAAAACTGAATGGATTATTAAATAAAGACAAAATGAAGTTGTTCACTGTAGTTACCATCTTGTTTCAGGCTAAAAAGCATATACACCTCATCTAAACCCTGGCTACATTTTCACTGCCACTGTTTAGTTTGGCCCCATCACTTCTTAGACTGTGTATCCCTTTCCAGTGCATCACGCAGATCAACATCTTTCTAAAATGTCAATCTGAATATGTAGCTTCCATGACTCTCTATTGCCTACTGGATGCCAAAATCCTTCCTCAGCACTGCATACAAGGGCACTCTATGATTGGGCTCTTGCCTATGTCTCCAGCACAAACTTCTCCAGTTCTTTGTTTTAGTATTTCAAATTATTTATTTATTTTTTAAGAGGCAGCATCTTGCTCTGTTGTCCGGGCTGAAGTACAGTGGTACGATCACACCTCACTGCAACCTTGAACACCTGGGCTCAAGTGATCTTCCTGCCTCAGCCTCAGTTATTATAATTTTTTTTTTTTTTTTTAAATTCCAGACAGGGTCTCACTTCCATTGGCCAGGCTGGAGTGCAGTGTCATGATCACGGCTCATTGTAGTCTCAATTTCCTGGGCTCAGGTCATTCTCCCACCTCAGCCTCTTGAGTTAGCTGGGACTACTGGTGTGTACCATCCCACCTGGCTAACTTTTTGTATTTTTAGTAGAGATGGAGTTTCGCCATGTTACCCAGGCTTCAGTTCTTTTAGTAGAAATCCCTGCCTTCCATTTCCTAGGTGTTAGCTAAATTAACTACTTGCAGTTCCAGAAGGAGACAGGCTCTCTGTTTTGATTTTCCATTCCTTTGTTCATACTCTTCCCTGGGCAAAGCTCTTTATCTTTTGTTTGCCTAATGAATACTATGTCACTGTAATGCTTTTTAAAATTTTATTTTTAAAATAATTTTAGTAGAGATGGGAGGTCTCACCATGTTGCCCAGGCTGCTCTTAAACTCCTGGGCTCAGACGATCCTCCTGCCTCTGCCCCTCAAAGTGCTGGGATTACAGGCGTGAACCACTGTGTCTAGTTCATCATTTTAACTCTTACCATCTTTTTCTGACTCCTGACTCCAGAATCTTTTCTGACTCTTGCCCACATTCTCCTTTGTGTGCATATTCGACTTCTGTCAACCTTCTATAATAGCACCTACAACACTTGATTGAATTTCTTTGATCCCGACTATCTTTTCTTAATAGGTTGCAAGCTCTTTAAGGTCAAGAGTTGTGAATTAGTCATCCCTCTGTATCCATGGGTTCCCCATTCTTGGATTCAAGACCATCCTGGCCAACATGGTGAAAATCCCGTCTCTACTAAAAATACAAAAATTAGCTGGGCATGGTGGCGCATGTCTGTAGTCCCAGCTACTCGGGGGGCTGAGGCAGAAGAATTGCTTGAACCCAGGAGGTGGAGGTTGCGGTGAGCCGAGATCACGCCACTGCACTCCAGCCTGGGTGACAGAGCGAGACTCTGTCTTAAAAACAAAAACAAAAACAAAAACAAAAACAAAAAAAACCAATACAGTAGAACTGTATTGCATGTGTATATATATATATATATATATATGTAGTATTTACATTGTATTAGGTATTATAAGTAATCTAGAGATGATTTAAAGTATGTGGGAGAATGTGTGTAGGTTATATGCAAATACTGTGACATTTTACATTAGGGACTTGAACATTTTGATATTCTGGGGGGATCCTGGAACCAACCTCCCTTGGATATGGAGGGACGACTATATTCATTTTTCTATGACCAGCCCATAGAATACTGTGTGGCTGGCTGGCAGAAGGCACTCAGTAAATACTGCTGAATGAAGAACAATTTTAATCAGAATTATCTGGATAGCCACTGTTCAATGTGGTAGCCACTAGCCACATGTGGCCATTTACATTTAAATTTTAATGAGTTAAAATTAAAAGAAATAAAAAATTCAATTCCTCAGTTGCACTAGCCACGTTTCAAGTGCTCAGTAGCTACATGGGACTACCATGCTAGACAACACAGGTTATAGAAATTGCATCCTTGCAAAAAGTTCTAAAAGTGCTGATTTAAATAATTATTTCTTCTCCTATTGCAATATAATAGACATGTACTACCAGCCTGGGCAACAAAGAAAGATCCCCATCTCCACAAAAAAATTAAAAACAAAATTAGCTGGGCACGGTGGTGTGTGCCTGTAATTCCAGCTACTTGGGAGGCTGAACTGGGAGGATCACTTGAGCCCAGGAATTCCAGGTTGCAGTGAGCCACAATCGCACCACTACACTCCAGCCTGGGCGACAAAGCAAGACCCTGTTTCATAAAAAAGTTACTGATTTTCTGTATGTCAACATTTGTGCTAGGCACAGTGGTTATAGCAAATGTGAACAAAACATTATTACTACTATACTTATTATTTGCAAGGCAGTCAAAATCTGGTAGGGAGAAGACTTCCAAACTGAAAGAGATAATTTCCCAAGGGGACAGCAGGGGAGGGTTTATGGAGACATTTTCATTTAAACCGGGCACTCGAGGATGAAGAGGATTTGAATGGAGGAAATATACAGAAGTGGGAAAGTTCATGGAAAACAGCAAGAATTTTATTTTATTTTTTGAGATAGGGTCTCGCTCTGTCACCTAGGCTGGAGTGCAGTGGTACAATCACAGCTTATTGCAGCCTTGACTTCCTGGGCTCAAACGATCTTCCCACTTCAGTCTCCCCAGTAGCTGGGACCACAGGTGCGCATCACCATGCCCAGATAATTTTTTTTTTTTTTTTGAGACAGAATCTTGCTGTTACCCAGGCTGGAGTGCAGTGGTGTGGTCTCGGCTCACTGCAATCTCTGCCTCCCAGGTTCAAGCAATTCTCCTGTCTCAGCCTCCTGAGTAGCTGGGACTATAGTCTCACGCCACCATGCACGGCTAATTTTTTTGTTTTGCTTTTTTGAGACGGAATCTTGTTCTGTCGCCCAGGCTGGAGTGCAGTGGTGCAATCTCTCCTCAGTGCAACCTCCACCTCCCGGGTTCAAGCAATTCTCTGCCTCAGCCTCCCGAGTAGCTGGGATTACAGGCACCTGCCATGACACCTTGCTAATTTTTGTATTTTTAGTAGAGATGGGGTTTCACCATGAGGCCAGGCTGGTCTTGAATTCCTGACCTTGTGATTCACCCACCTTGGCCTCCCAAAGTCCTGGGATTACAGGCCTGAGCCACTGCGCTCAGCCTAATTTTTGCATTTTTAGTAGGGATGGGGTTTCAGCACATTGGTCAGGCGCCCAGCTAATTTTTGTGACGCAGTTTCACCATGTTGGCCAGGCTGCTCGAACTCCTGTCCTCAAGTGATCTGTCTGCCTGGGCCTCCCAAAGTGCTGGGATTATGGATGTGAGCCACTGTACCTGGCCTAATTTTTATTTTTATTTTATTATTTTTTTGAGATGGAGTCTTGCTGTGTTGCCCAGGCTGGAGTGCAGTGGTGTGATCTCAGCTCAATGCAACCTTCGCCTCCTGGGTTCAAGCAATTCACCTGTCTCAGCCTCCCAAATAGCTGGGACTACAGGCACCCGCCACCACGCCCAGCTAATTTTTGTATTTTTAATAGAGATGGGGTTTCACCATGAGGCCAGGCTGGTCTTGAACTCCTGACCTCGTGATCCACCTGCCTCAGCCTCCCAAAGTGCTGGGATTACAGGGGTGAGCAACCGTGCCTGACCTAATTTTTGAATTTTTGGTAGAGATGGGGTTTCACCATGTTGGCCAGGCTAGTCTTGAACTCCTGGGCACAAGTAATCCTCCTGCTGGGATTACAGGTGTGAGTCACAGTGTCCAGCCTGCAAGTAATTTAGTTTGCTTTGAATGCATGGCATAATGAACAGGGAGTAGCTGTTTGTTCATTGACTCCTTCAATCATTCAACAAATATTTTTTGAGCACCTATCCTATTTCAGGCTCTATACTAAGGGCTGAGGATGCAACAATGAACGTTATCTCAGTAGAGTTCACAGTTATGAGATTTGGATAGACTGTGGAATGCACTGAAAACTACCCTAAAGAGTTTGTACTTGGTTCTTCAGATCCTCACTACGCAAACTGTGGACTTTAGACCAGCAATGTGGGAGTGTACCAGAAGTTTGTTAGAAATGCAAAATCTCAGCCAGGCAAGCATGGTGGTTTGCGCCTGTAATCCCAGCACTTTGGGAGGGCAAGACAGGCGGATTGCTTGAGCCCAGGAGTTCGAGACTAGCCTGGGCAACATGGCAGAAATTCTGTCTGTTAAAAAAATGCAAAAAAATTTTAGCTGAGTATGGTGGCAGGCACCTGTAGTCCCAACTACTTGGGAGGCTGAGATGGGAGAATGGCTTGAGCCCAGGAGGCAGACGTTGCAGTGAGCCAAGATTGTGCCATTGCACTCCAGCCTGGGCAACATAGTGAGACCCTGTCTCTACAAAAAAAAAAAAAAAAAAAAGAAAAAGAAAAAGAAAAAATGCAAAGTATTAGGTTTTGCCCTAGCCACAGACTTACAGAATCAGAATTTGCATTTCAGCAAGATCCTTAGGAGATTCTTATGCACATTAGTGTTAGAGGAGCATTGTTGTAGGCCAGCTAAGACAGTAAGAGAGTATGTACATTGGTCAATAAGTTAAAAAAAAAAAAAAAAAGAAAAAAAATGAAAATGAATGAGCTAGAGTAAGCAAGAAAGTAAGAGAGCTAGTAAGCATGCATAAAAATAAGGAAGTAATCTAATCAGGATTGGTTTGGATGTGAAAGAAACTGGACATGGGACTATTATTGTAGTTAGATAAGAAGTGGAAGGGGCTAGATATGAGAGAGACAATCTTTTGTAAAAAGATAGAGCTTTGGCTGGCTAACATGGTGAAACCCCGTCTCTACTAAAAATACAAAAAAAA
>NC_045445.1:30607149-30615888 GCF_002776525.5 Piliocolobus tephrosceles | reverse complement strand
GACGAAGCGAGACTTCGTCTCAAAAAAAAAAAAAAAAAAAAAAAAAAAGATAGACCTTTGGTTCCATTAACTCATACTGAAAACATTGCATATCATTCAAAGTAAAAATAAAATCAGCAAATCTAGTAACAGGGTATTTAAGATGTCTTAAAAGGTGCCAGTTATTTGTTTTAGACAAGGCCTATTGGTATGTCTATTTCCTGTTAATGCCACAGGTCCAAGGTCTATTTCTAAGTATTGCAGCATCAGGTCTTTAATCATATAAGTTCACACAGGGGCAATGATAAGGATATTGGAAATTAAGTCTATTATATCCAAGTTTACAAAAAGCTGGTTCATAAACCAGAAATTCAATTTATTAATTTGCAATGGAGTAATTATCTTTCCACTAACCAGAGAATTTTTTCATTTATTACCAGTGTCTTTTTTTTTTTTTTTGAGTTAGGGTCTCACTCTGTCTTCCAGGCCAGAGTGCAGTACTGCGATCTTGGCTCACTGCAGCCTTGACCTCAAGTGATCCTCCACCTCCAGGGCTCAAACCATCCTCCTGCTTCAGCCTCCAGAACAGCTGGGACTATAGGAGCATGCTACCATGCCTGGCTAGTCTCAAACTCCTGGACTCAAATGATCCTCTCACCTCAGCCTCCCAAAGCGTTGGAATTACAGGCATGAGCCACCGTGCCCAGCCCGAGTTAATTATTATTATTATTACTTCTTTTGAGACAGAGTCTCGCTCTGTCACCCAGGCTGGAGTGCAGTGGCCGGATCTCAGCTCACTGCAAGCTCCGCCTCCTGGGTTTACGCCATTCTCCTGCCTCAGCCTCCCAAGTAGCTGGGATTATAGGCGCCCGCCACCTCGCCCGGCTAGTTTCTTTGCATTTTTTTAGTAGAGACGGGGTTTCACCGTGTTAGCCAGGATGGTCTCGATCTCCTGACCTCGTGATCCGCCTGTCTCGGCCTCCCAAAGTGCTGAGATTACAGGCTTGAGCCACCGCGCCCGGCCGAGTTAATTATTTTTATTACAACTTTTTATTTTGAAACAGTTTAGGACTATTTTATTTTGAAATAGTTTAGTTTGCTACAAGAAGTAGCAAAAATAGTAGAGAGAATTCCCAGGTACCCTTCACAAAGCTTTGCCCCAATAGCACCTTGTCAAATACAGGAAATTGACAATCGATACAACACTATCAACTCAAGTGTAGACCTTACTTGGATTTCACCCGGTTTTTTCATGTACTTATGTGTATTTGTAGTTCTCTAAAATTTTTTTTTTTTTTTTTTTTTTTGAGACAGAGTCTTGCTCTGTCGCCCAGGCTGGAGTGCAGTGGCCGGATCTCAGCTCACTGTAAGCTCCGCCTCCTGGGTTTATGCCATTCTCCTGCCTCAGCCTCCCAAGTAGCTGGGACTACAGGCACCCGCCACCTTGCTCGGCTAGTTTTTTGTATTTTTTTAGTAGAGACAGGGTTTCATTGTGTTCACCAGGATGGAGTTCTCTAAAATTTTATCACCTGTAGATTTGAGTAACCATCACCAAAATCAGGATGCGCAATTGTTCCATCACCACAAAAAACTCTCTCATGTTACCGCTTAATACTCATAGTCTTTTCCCAACCCTAATCCTTGTCAACCACTGATCTGTCCTCCATAACTATAATTTTTCATTTTGATAATATCATATAATGGAATTATTGTAACTCTGAGATTTTTTTTCCCACTAAGCATAATGCCCTTCAGATCCATGTAAGTTTTTTTCTTTGAGACAGAGTCTCTTGGCTGGGCGCGGTGGCTCACGCCTGTAATCCCAGCACTTTGGGAGGCCGAGGCGGGCGGATCACAAGGTCAGGAGATCGAGACCATCCTGGCTAAGACGGTGAAACCCCGTCTCTGCTAAAAATACAAAACATTAGCCGGGCGCGTTGGCAGGCGCCTGTAGTCCCCACTACTCGGGAGGCTGAGACAGGAGAATGGCATGAACCCGGGAGGCGGAGCTTGCGGTGAGCCGAGATCGCGCCACTGCACTCCAGCCTGGGTGATGAGCAAGACTCCATCTCAACCAAAAAAGAAATAAAAAAAACAGACAAAAAAATAAGAGACAGAGTCTCTCCCTGTCACCCAGGCTGGAATGCTATCTCGGCTCATCACAACCTCTGCCTCCAGGTTTCAAATGATTCTCCTGCCTCAGCCTCCCCAGTAGCTGGGATTACAGGCGCAACACCACCACACCCGGATAATTTTTGTATCTTTAGTAGAGACGGGATTTCACCATGTTGGTCAGGCTGGTCTTGAACTGCTGACTTTGTGATCTGCCCACCTCGGCCTCCCAAAGTGCTTGGATTACAGGCATGAGCCACCGTGCCGGGCCCCATGTAAGTTTTTTGTATGTATCAATAGTTTCTTTTTCTTTTTTTTTGAGATAGAGTTTCCCTCTTGTCCAGGCTGGAGTGAAGTGGCATGATCTAGGCTCACTGCAACCTCCGCTTCCTGGGTTTAAGCAATTCTCCCATCTCAGCCTCCCGAATAACTGGGACTACAGGTGCCTGCCACCATGCCTGGCTAATTTTTGTATTTTTAGCAGAGATGGGGTTTCACTATGTTGGCCAAGGTGGTCTTAAACTCCTGACCTAGGGAGATCCAACCGCCTTGGCCTCCCAAAGTGCTAGGATTACAGGCGTGAGCCACCATGCCTGGCCAATAGTTTCTTTTTATTGTTGAATAGTATTCCATTCCATGATGGAACCAGTTTGCTTAACCATTCACCAGGTGATAGATATTTTGGTTGTTTTCTGTTTTTGGCTATCACAAATAAAAGCTGCTATAAGTACTTGTGTGCAGGTTTTTGTGTAAACATAAATTTTCATTTCTTTGGGATAAATGCTCAGGACTGAGATTGCTGGGTCAGATGGTAAGTATGTATTTAACTTTGTAGGAAAGTGCCAAACTGTTTTCTGGAGCAACCGGTATAAATTCTTAAAACTTCCATAAGTAATATATGCTCACTGTAAAAAAATAAAATAAAATAAGGTAGAAATGTATAAAATGAAAAGTAAAATGACAAGTCATGGAACTGTACTGTCTCTTTTCTGAGTAGTAACTGTTAGGTTTCCTGTATATTCAAGAATGTTTTGGCTGGGCCTGGTGGCTCATGACTGTAATCCCAGAACTTTGGGAGACTAAGGCAGGAGGATTGCTTGACATCAGGAGTTCGTAACCAGCCAGGGCAACATAGCGAGATGCCGTCTCTATCAAAAAAAGTTTTATGTATATGCAAGCAAATACATGTGTATATAAATATATATATTCCAAAATGAGATCACAGTATACAGGTAATTGCAACTTGATTTTTTCTCATATCTTAGGCATATTTGCAATTTTTTTTTTGAGATGGAGTTTCACTCTGTTGCCCAGGCTGGAGTGCAGTGGCGTGACCTCAGCTCACTGCAAGCTCTGCCTCCCGGGTTCACTTACACCATTGTCCTGCCTCAGCCTCCCGAGTAGCTGGGACTACAGGCGCCCACCACCATGCCTGGCTAATTTTTTTGTATTTTCAGTAGAGATGGGGTTTCACTGTGTTAGACAGGATGGTCTTGATCTCCTGATCTCATGATCCACCTGCCTTGGCCTCCCAAAGTGCTGGGATTACAGGCGTGAGCCACAGCGCCTGGCCCAAATTTGCAATATTAATAGATAAGTATATACTTGTTTTAATAGTGGGCATAGGACTATTGTATGCCCACCATTATCCAATGTATCTATTGTATGGATGTATCATCATTTCTTTACTCAGTCCCCCCGATGATGACCATTTCTATTGTTGTCAGTTTCTATTACAAAGCTATAACGAAAATCTTTCTATATATATTTCTGTATAATTTTTTTTTTTTTTTTTTTTTTTTTTTAGGCGGAGTCTCGCTCTGTCGCCCGGACTGGAGTGCAGTGGCCGGATCTCAGCTCACTGCAAGCTCTGCCTCCCGGGTTTATGCCATTCTCCTGCCTCAGCCTCCGGAGTAGCTGGGACTACAGGCGCCCGCCACCTCGCCCGGCTAGTTTTTGTATTTTTAGTAGAGACGGGGTTTCACCGTGTTAGCCAGGATGGTCTCGATCTCCTGACCTCGTGATCCGCCCGTCTCGGCCTCCCAAAGTGCTGGGATTACAGGCTTGAGCCACCGCGCCCGGCCTCTGTATAATTTGTATGAGCATATCTGTATGGCAGACTCCTAGAAATGGAATTGCTAGATCAATTTTACATTTAACTGCTCTGAGATACTTTCAACTTTTTCTCCAGTTTTTAAAATGTTTGTAGAGATGGGGTTTTGCTGTGTTGCCCAGGCTGGTCTCGAACTCCTGGGCTCGAGTGATTCTCCTGCCTTGGCCTCCCAGTGTTAGAATTGCAGATGTGAACCACTGCACCCGACCTTTTTAAAATTTTTATTTTTCAGTTTTTTTTTTTTTTAAATTTACTCTCCCCTAAATGATATATGAGAGTTCTCAGTTCTTTACCAACGCTAAGTATTATCAACATTTTAAATCTCTGGCAATCTGGTAGGAGAGTTTGTGTTTAATTTGCATTTATTTTATTTTTTTTTTGAGATGGAGTCTCGCTCTGTCGCCAGGTTGGAGTGCAGTGACATGATTTCGGCTCACTGCAACCTCCGCCTCCTGGGTTCAAGAGATTCTCATGTCTCAGCCTCCCGAGTAGCTGGGACTACAGGTGAGCTACCACGCCCAGCTAATTTTTGTATTTTTAGTAGAGACAGGGTTTCACCATGTTGGCCAGGATGGTCTCGATCTCTTGAGTTTGTGATCCGCCCGCCTAGGCCTCCCAAAGTGCTGTGATTACAGGTGTGAGTCACTGCGCCCGGCCTTAATTTGCATTTCTCAGTGGCAAATGAAGTTGAGCACTATTTTATATATGTATTAGCCATCTGTATTTCTTATTTCTTTTCTTTTTTTTTGAAAAAAAAAAAAAAAAGATGGATTCTCGCTGTCACCCAGGCTGGAGTGCAGTGGCACCATCTTGGCTCACTGCAACCTCTGCCTCCTGGGTTCAAGCCATTCTCCTGCCTCAGCCTCCTGAGTAGGTGGAACTACAGGTGCGTGCCACCATGCCTATCTCATTTTTTGTATTTTTAGTAGAGACAGGGTTTCCTTGTGTTAGCCAGGATGGTCTCGATCTTCTGACCTTGTGATATGCTTGCCTTGGCCTCCCAAAGTACTGTGATTACAGGTGTAAGCCACCATGCCTGGCCTAGCCATCTGTATTTCTTCTCCAAGTAGACCATATCCTTTGTCCACTTTTCTCCTGGAGTTTTAAACTTTACCTTATTGATTTTGACAGTTCTCCATATCTTGAAGAAATTAGCTTTTTTCATCCATACAGCAAATATTTTCTCACAGTTTCTAGCTTATCTTTTGACTTTGTTTCTGGTGTCTTGGTATACATAATTTTTTAATTTCTGTGGACTTAAATTTATTTATCTACTTTAGATTTCTAGGTTTTATGGTTAGAATGGTGTTTGAAAATATGAAAAATGGGCTGGTCACGGTGGCTCACGCCTGTAATCCCAGCCCTTTTGGAGGCCAAGGCAGGCGGATCACCTGAGGTCGGGAGTTGAAGACCAGCCTGGCCAACATGGAGAAACTCCATCTCTACTAAATATACAAAAATTAGCCAGGCGTGGTGGCGTGTGCCTGTGATCCCAGCCACTCAGGAGGCTGAGGCAGGAGAATTGCTTGAACCCCGGAGGCGGAGGTTGCAGTGAGCTGAGATGGAGCCACTGCACTCCAGCCTGAGTGACAGAGCAAGACTTTGTCTCAGAAAAAGAAAAAGGAAAAAAAAAAAAGAAAGAAAAGAATATATAAAAAACATACATATGCTGTACAGAGGAGGAGATTATCTGGAAAACCTAATTTATAATCAGAAGTTTGTTCCATTTGCATGGAGTTAAAGCAAAGACAGCTGTGGGATGTTTTAGTCCGACTATGGTAAACCTGGAGGATTATCTTTGTTATACTGTGGCATATGAATTTCTTGTGACCAGAACATTTCTGCATCAGATAGTGTCTTGCCTTTTATACAGTATCAGATGTTTGTAAGTTTTAACTATCAATTCTCCTTTTTTCTTATTAGGCACCCAAAGCTTCTGCCTTTACAATATTATCTCATAAAGGACATGTTACAAACAAGATTAACATTATTTTCCATCAGTTATTTCATTTTTCATTATTTCATATTTCGTTTGACGGCATTTTCTCCCTTTGTCCTCACATTCAAAGGGTGAATTGTTTAGGTGTTACAGTACCCCATGAAATAAACTCCACTTCTTATGATAGGACTGGAGCACCTAGCATTCTTTACATATTGAAGTCTTGACAAGTATGTTTTTGAAAGAGCTCTAACAAAAAAAAGGTTACTGTAAAATATTCTTAAATATTAGTAAAAATGTGCTACAACATTTATTTCTGATGTTATACCAGTTTGCTATTAATCTTCAGTGGTATTTTTCACAAAATGAGAGCTAATTTGCTAAACAGAAGAACTTTTCAGTTTTGTTCTAAGCATAAAATTGTTTAAAATCTCAGTTGCTACATAGATAATTAACTGAGAACACAAATTTATAAAATAGATAAAAAACTATTTGTACAATGTACTATAAATGTGATGTTTGGAGCAGAAAATCAGTAGTTTTCAGCTAATACTAAGACAGGAAATCATTTAATATCAATTGAGATTAAATTGGCACAATTGAACTAAATTAATGTAAAAATGACTTGGTACACGGCCCAATTTTTCTATTACTTCAGGTGGAATTTTGCATTAACTTATATAACTGTAAATTTTCCACTACTCTCTATTTAATGTTCTAGCTGCATCATTCTGTAACTTGAATCTATTAAAAACTGTATAGCATTCTATCAAAGATGGTCTATAAAAGAAATGGAAATTTATTTTGAATAGTATTCCACTCTCCAAAGCTTTAGAGGTAAGTACAAATGTCTCAGATTTTACTTCTTGTTATTGATATTTAGATGTTTCTGTTTAACTTTTATTGTCCAGTTGATTAAATATACTATAACTCTTTTTGTAAAGTTGCAGTAAAAACAATAAGCACAGAGGATGGGAGAGAAACTAACAAGAGATATGGAAGGAATATGATTTAAGGACTGAAAATAATCGTTTTATTGCATTAGGAATGTTTTAGAAGTGATATCGCGGTGAAGGCTTCATGATTTACACAGGGCTCACCCTATTTCTCAGTTGGAAAATTTGTTTTGTTATTAATACGTTTTATTCCTTTTCTTCTAACTGAAATGTAGTTTAATATTTAAGAAATATTTTAACCAAAATTTCACAAAAGGAACAGAAACGAAGACTTCTTAAGCAAACACTATTTTATGAATCTACGAACTTCTATAACAGCAATGGAGACACTGTAATAGGTCACTTCTTCCTGTCCAAGGAAAAAGCGGTGCTTTGGATGGGATAGGCCCTCCCCGAGTTTTTCTCCCCCGAGTAAAGAGCTCTTGGCGGTCAAAGGTCCAGTACACTGGATTCGAAACAAATAAAAAAATAAGGGTGACAAACATTTTAGTTAACAGGGGTCGGAGGAACAGAAAGGGTCTTTTCGCACTTCAAACATCTTGGGGGAGGGTTGGGAAGGCAGGGTGCGAGGTAACCTAAATTCTCAACAATTTCGCGCTGCTGCCCCCGCCCAGGAAGCCAGTGGATGCGCGGGTGAGGCGGGGTCCCCCCACACTCCTTTGCCCAAATTTCGATTTCCCTCCACTTCGCTCGGTCGTATCTCTTCCTCTGCCCCGAGAGTGGCGAACAAATTGGTCGAGCGCCCGGCCTAGCCTAGTAGTCCAGTTCCTTAGGACTCCTAGACCCTGGAGACACAGACCACGTTTTCTCGGAGACGGGACCAGTGGGCTGTAAAGCAAAACAATTTTTCTTTCTTTTCCAGGGCCAGGTCTTCCTGGTAGAGAATCAGCTCGCTCTCTCTCCACACCCGAAGCAAAAAACAAAACAAAACCAACCACTATTCCGCCCCCGATCTAGCCCAAGCAGCCCCATTAAACCACTTAGGATCAGGTGCCAGAGTTAAGCGAGTTGGGTTCTTCTGGTGGGAAAGGGTAGGGACAAGGGGGCATTGAAGGTCCGGGAACTAGGGCCACAGGCCCCTCGCTGGGGTGTGTCAGAAGAGGGGACTTCGAAGGGTGATGCCCGACTAGGCTGCCACCTTAGCGCCGCGCGAGGAGCGCAGGGGCCCGGGGAACGAGTCCTCGAGCGAGTCCAGCCAGCCTCTGGATTCCCACGGCCCGGGGCTCCGCCGGACATTCTTACCGCCCTCCCCTCGACACCCTACTAAAGACAGAAAAACCGCGGCTCGATCGGGTCCGCGGCGGAAGGGCGGCCAAACGAATGAGTAAGTCAGGCGCGGGCACGGCACCTTGTTTACCCCACTCGGTGGCGCGCCCCTGCGGGCGCCTGGTTTGCGGGCGGCGTCGGAGACGCTGAACCCGGGAGTCAGTGGGCCACGATTGGTCGGTGACTGGGAGGAGGACGTTGGGTGGGAGGGCTGGGAGCCAGGCGTTGCAGTGGCAACTCTCTGCCGCTAGATGCCGCTCCCTCCCAACGGGAGCCGGGCGCGGGTTCGTGGCCGACAGATGGCGCCTGCGCGTTCCATTCGCCTCCAAGTCGCCGAAGAGCGAACACCCCAAACAATCCCGAAGCGCCACCAA
>NC_045445.1:30601484-30607049 GCF_002776525.5 Piliocolobus tephrosceles | reverse complement strand
AAAAAAAAAAAAAAAAAAAAAAGAAAAAAAAAAAAAGAAAAAAAAACCCCGCCGGATCCGACCGCCACTTTCAAAACCCCCCACCGCTCTAGAACCGCGGGAGCTTCCGTCCCTGAGTAGAATTCGAGGGTGTAAAGAAGAGGAAGGGGAAAAATATCTTGTACCAGCCCAGGGGTGAAGAAGCCCCCGGCCTGAGAAAGAAGGAGGAGTGGGGGAGGCGAACAGTCTCGTTGCTGCCTCTGTGTACGCTGAGGGGGGAGGTAAGTTATAAAATGGCGGAGGCGAAGCTTCTAGAAGTTTGGAGGGGCACCCGGAGGGCGCGGGGCCCACCGTGAGGTGTGTATGGTTGAAATAGGGCGAGAGAGAGGAGTTGGGAGGGAAAAAGGTTGGGCACTCTGTTGCCATTGAATTTCCCCTCTGCTTCCTTCGCCCCCATGGGGGGCCAGCCATGGAGTGGGGGACAGAGTCCACGCGGGAGGATCTTCCTCGCCCCCGCGGCGCCCCCAGCCCTCCTTTCTCCCTTCTTCCCCCAAGTCGCTACCCCAACACTTACAAGGAACTTCCAGCCCCCCTTCCTCCCTACCTCCTACTCCTAGAGTGGCTTTCTACCGCAGGGCTCTTCTTTTCGACTACCCTCGCTGAAGATTTTCTCTTCCTTCCCTCGCCCAACTCTCCCTCGGGGCCTCTACGGAGACCCCCCCCCCCCCATGGGTGGCCCAAAATGGAGAACGCGGAGCAGCGCAAGATGGAGGCTCCGCTTCTCTGTGTAGCAGTAGATTTAGGTTCCTTTTCTCCGGCAGGCTCATAAGCCTAGGAGAGCCCGAACTGGAGGTGGGGTGGGGTGCGAGCCGTAGTCGGGGGAGGAAAGCCGGGAGGCTGTGGTTGGGGTGGGGGAGAGCGCGGTGTCGCGGTGAGGGGAAGGCAGAGAGCAAAATGGTGGTGCTGGGAACCTAGGGGGGAGGGGAGAAAGGAGGCTCAGTTGTGTATATTTGGGCCTCGGACCGAGGGAGGCGAGGGAAAATCTACTCTGATCACACCCCTCCCTCGTGCCCCCTCCCTTCTCCCTTCCCCTCCTTCCTTCCCTCCCTCCCCCCTCCCTCCCTCTCTTCCTCCCTTCCTAGAGAGGGAACAACATTCATGTGACGGGCCCCTCTGCTTCTCCCCCGCCCCATCATCTCCAGCGCGTGGTGGGGGAACTGCTGGGGAAGGCGATTGGCATCGATCTCTCCATCCCTTCCGAGGCCCGACTTCGGTCAGTTTTCTTCGGGCAACAATTTTCTAAATCGGCTGGGGTCTGGCGGTGTTGGCCCCCGCGCGCAGACCTTGCCCCGAAGGGGGCCCTGCCTGCCTGGCATGGGCGGAGGGGGGAAGGGCGGGAGTGGAAGGCTGTTTGTTGGGGGGTTTTGGCGCCACTTTTGTTTTAGTTTTAGTGCTGCTTTTCATTCCCACCCCCACCCGCACTGTCTTTCTCAAGGCACGAACTGAGCTGATCCTTGCCCCAGGTAGGCAGCCTGTGCGTTTTCACTCCACACTTTTATTCTTGCTCGGGGTCGACTTTCTTTTTTCTTCTCCCCTGGATCCGGAGATCTGCGGACGGCGATTTGGGGACGAAAAGGGTCGGATGGGCCGTGGGAGAGAGAAGGTGTGGGAAACAGCATCAAGTAGTTCCGCAAAACTTTGAGCCCCGTTCCCATTTTCTTTTGGCCTAGAATTGTGAACGTATTGTTGATTTCGGCCTTTTTTCCCCCCGTCGCGAGAATGTCTTGTTTTGCCTTTAGTTTTTTATAAACCGCTGTACTTTCGACATTTAGTTTCCGCTCCCCCTTGGTGCATATGTCATTTTATTTTTAATCCTTAACTGTAATGGGTTATCGTGTGATTTTCGTGCTTCAGTGCTCGGCTTTAATTTTTAATATTGCATTAGTAGTTTCATCCGGTTTGTGAGACTTTCTCTTCCGTGGCCTAGAATGTTTTTTATGTTGTTGCTTATCACCCCTCTTCTCTCTCCCTCCTTCTTTCTCTTGGATGTAGTTTTTAAATTGAGGGCCATGGTGTTGGATTAAATGTTAATTTACAGTTTACATGATATATCTATTGGAAACTTTTGATCTGTAAGGTTGGATTTAAGTAAACGAGACGCTTGTGTTGGTTTGCAATGGTTCCTTAAAATGCGCGGGCCACCCCCTTCTCCCACCGTAAAGCCCCATCTTCCCTTCACACTGGAGTGTAAATTCCATACCCCTTTTCTCCCACGGACCGCCGTATTTCACAGCAGCCACACCCTGTATTTGTCTCTGTGGATTGGACTCATTATCAGCTTAATTTAGTGACTCTTAAACCACCATGATGGGACTTGCTTAAGCACGAAGCTTCTTTTCCTGTTTAGTCCTAGTGGTTAGTGTCGAAAGAGGAATAATCGAGGTTTCTTGATGAAACCTAGTGCAGTCCAACCTCTGCCTTTTTTCTGTTGTCTTTTTTCCTACTCCGGGCTGTTGGCGGTGTCAGCACCGCTGCTGGGGGCGGGGGTGGAGGGGAGAAAGAGTCGGGTTACCGAAGTGCGTCATTCCTGGCTCTAGCAGGGCCTGCTCGGGAGCTGCTGGTGTTTGTTACTGTCCTCGCAGCACTTTTCTGCCAACCTTCTCTCTCTGCGTATTGGTTAGGAGCAAAAGCAGGAGGCGGTCTCCTAATTCTGTCTGTAGCCTAGCGCGTTACGTTTAAGGGTATATGTGAACTTATTTTGTTAAAAAAAGGCCCTGGGAAGTGGATGCATTTGTTTAATGACATATAATTCAGGTAGTTTAGGCTTGCTCTCATATACTTTACGATGAACAGTGGGGTTAATTTTCAACATTTTCAACCACTTAACGTTAAAATGCCTGGTTTTCTTTCTACATTGATATCAATCTATAATTAGGGATCAGAAGGACCAGTTTAAGGTATATAAGTGTTCAGCAGTTTTTCAAGTGGTTGAATTGCAGTTTTGTGGCACATCATGTTAAATAGTCGATTTTTTTCGTTTTGAACTAAAGTGCCACGTTAAGTAAGTTAATTGCAAATGTTTAAGTTCGTTTTCATCACATTTTCCTATTTGTCTTTTTAGGTATAATTTTAAATATGCCCTTTGGGTTTTATGGACTTCGTTAAAATTCTTAAAGATGGTTATATCTTTGTGTTTAACTGAGTTCTTAAATTTATCACCTACCAAGGAATTGTGTAAGGCGGCTGTATAGTTACATTGTTGGATTTTGACTTCTTAACTTGCTAGTTTTTGATACTTTTGCTATCTCTGGGTAGAAGTGTACTTGGAGAACATAGCATCTTCCTCTTAATTATTTTTGAAGATAATAATGAGAGGAGGGAGTGGGTAGGAGGTAGGTGTGAAACAGAGGTGGCCTTGAGTTGATTATTGTAGCTGGATGAATACAGAAGCGCTCATTGTTACTATCATTCTCTCTACTTTTGTGTGTGCTGTTAAAAATTTCCATAGTTTAAGAGAATTTTTTTTTTTTCAGAATAATTTCCACATTGTCTTACAGTCTTGGGGGTAATGACTTAAGTTTATATTTACATGTCAAAATTAGTTGCATGGGAAGTTTAGCCTTGTGTAAGTGATTACACAATACTTGGCAAAACTTTCAAAAAAAAAAAACGTTTAAACAGGAACTAGTATAAAACAGGCAACATAAATAAAGTTCAACAAATTGGTTTAACTTTAAATGTTTATAATTTAGCCTGAATGTGCTCTACTTTTAGTTTCCTTTTTAATTCTTTGAAAACAGGAAAATTCCATTTGCAAATTTTGTAAATTCTGCTTGGTGTCTATTTCATGAAGTTGGAGTTACAGTGAGTCAGTATGAAAGGGATTTACTATTAATAGGAGGGGCTTTGGCAGTTGCAGTAAGTGACAGTGGAAGGGATTGAGGTACCACAGGGAACATTCCTGGTAGAAAGATCTAGGTAGCTGAATTCAGTTTCAGGATTTGGTGTTTAATGACTAGGTAGAGAAGCGGGTTGGAAAAGAAATGTACTTATTAGCTATTCCTTCCCACTGTGAAGTAACTATAGTATTCTAAGGTGTATCAGAGACTGGCAGAGAGGGTGGAGTGGATTCTTTTTTTTTTTTTAACTGATATGAAAATGAGTGTTTACATTTAAAATGGTTTAAATCACCCCACACCCCAAGGATCTGGTGCTATAACTAGTTAGAAGTTGATATGTAAAATATTTCAGTATTCTCTGTTAACATTCTGACCATTACCCATAAATAGTAAAAATGTGTTGCAATGAAAATCCTTGGTCTCCCTTAATTAGTGTATTCATGAACTGCTCCTAAAATCTGTTAAGGTAAGTGCCTTTTTTTTTTTTGGCAGTTTTGTACGTTCAGTGTCAGGTTTATTTTTCCCCCCAGGAGATACATTTTAAAAATATATGTCACAGTTCTGAAAGGAATCCAAAATAATGGATATATAATTTATAGCAAAATTTCACCCCAGTCTGGGAACAGACATTTTGTGACTGTTATCATTGGTCTGTTTGTGTATTTCATGTTCAGAATTTTAGCTTTAGAAGGATGTTCAAGGAAAATAGGTGACATATTTCAAATTTTTATTCATATACAAATATTCTTAGTAGATGGTAAGGATTGTGGCATCAGATTTATTTTATTGTGGTGAGGCAATAGCTAAACTAATACACCAACACATGATGACTTTGGTAACTTTCAAGTATATTTAGTTAGGATTTTTTAAAGCCCAAACGCTCAAATAAGATTTTCTTGAAATCAAATTCTACATTTCTTTTTCAACTTTATTGACTTCTGCGGTCACCTGAGGACTTATGAATTAAAATAAATGGGATGGGCTTGGGAGACAGGCTGAGGCTCAGATCTATTCCTTTGGGAATTTAGGGTTAGATGTGAAAATACGCAGTTTAGTAATACTTAATATTGTGCATGTTTAACTGATACCACCCACAGTCATATGTGGGAAGGTAGTAAACAGAGAATAGCATAATCTTTCTGCTTTGGGTTCTTTATAATAGATGGCAGACTTCAGTTTTTGATGCTGCAAGTTGACTTTTGAACTTAAACCAAAATCGGCCGGGCACAGTGGCTCACACCTGTAATACCAACACTTTGGGAGGCTGAGAGGCCGAAGTGGGAGGATCGCTTGAGCCCAAGGAGTTCAAGACCAGCCTGGGCAACATAGGGAGACCCTATCTTTACAGACAATTTAAAAATTAGATGTGGTGGTGCACACCTGTGGTCCCAGCTATTTGGGAAGCTGAGGCAGGAGGATTGCCTGAGCCTGGTAGATAGAGGCTGCGGTAAGCCATGATTGCACCACTGCACCCAGCCTGGGCAACAGAGCAAGACCCTGTCTCAAAAAAAATTAAAAAACTAAAACATACAGTTTACTATATAATGGAGTACCATTTTGGGAGTTGGGGAGAATAGCAGGGGAGAGGGATAGTCTCAGGTGTGGGCATCAGTATATACTGATGTTGGAGTATATGCAATCAGTATTGACTGATTGTTGGAGAGTAAGGAAGGAACTTTAAAGACAT
>NC_045445.1:30547704-30591484 GCF_002776525.5 Piliocolobus tephrosceles | reverse complement strand
GCCTCCCGGGTTCACGCCATTCTCCTGCCTCAGCCTCCCGAGTAGCTGGGACCACAGGCGCCGGCCACCTCGCCCGGCTAATTTTTTGTATTTTAAGTAGAGACGGGGTTTCACCGTGTTAGCCAGGATGGTCTCGATCTCCTGACCTGGTGATCCGCCCATCTCGGCCTCCCAAAGTGCTGGGATTACAGGCTTGAGCCACCGCGCCCGGCCGAATTTTTTTCAAGTGGCTGTTAGACTGAGGTGATTATATTGTCTTAATGTTGAAAAGCAACTTTCCTGAGGGCCACCTAAGTTAAAACAAAACTCTAAGATAAGCAGTACGTATTATTCAGGTTCCCTTTACCATTTTCTTTTTTTTTTTTTTTTTTTCTTGAGGCAGAGTCTCACTCTGTCGACCGGGATGGAGTACTGTGGCCGGATCTCAGCTCACTGCAAGCTCCGCCTCCCGGGTTCACGCCATTCTCCTGCCTCAGCCTCCCGAGTAGCTGGGACTACAGGCGCCCGCCACCTCGCCCGGCTAGTTTTTGTATTTTTTAGTAGAGACGGGGTTTCACCGTGTTAGCCAGGATGGTCTCGATCTCCTGACCTCGTGATCCGCCCGTCTCGGCCTCCCAAAGTGCTGGGATTACAGGCTTGAGCCACCGCGCCCGGCCCCCTTTACCATTTTCTTAGGAAGAAATGTGGATTGTAGAAATTTTTTTTGAGAAGACAGTAGAAAGAAGATGAATCCTTTTGTGACTAGGGAGAAGTGTTACTAGAAAAGAAAGAAAAAGATCCAGTTTAGAGACTTTTGAAGGTAAACTGATTCTGTAGCATAGTTTGAGAGTTAAGTCTTATAGAGATTGATATGTCATTTCATAAAATAAATATTCCTCTTTTATTGAGACTTTTAAAGCTATTTTATGTTTCTGGCCTGTTTATGCTTGTGCTGTCACCTCAAAAAATATTACTGAAGGTGAATTCAAATGTGGAGAAGTGATTTTGGCACAATTGTGGAAACAACTATATTGTAAACTAAGATCTTTTTTTTTTTTTTTTTCCCTTTGAGTGGGAGTGAATGGTAGTATCTGATCTTAAGGGCACTTCCAGTTTTGTTTTCATACTTGGCTATTTTAATAGTTCATTGAGCAATTTGTGTTTTTTTTTTTTCCCCCTAGCTGGTTGACGTTTGGAAGTTTTGTTGGTGTCACTATCATTAAATAGGTCCATTTAATTTTTAAGGTCTTTTATTTAGTTAATTGAAACCATTATGAGACAAGATATAGCTTGAAGGGGGACTGCATTTCTGACCATATGAAGGAATTTATGGCCTGTGTAGTGACTATGGGAGACAAAAGGTTATTTTGGGGAGATTTGATTTATTATATAAGATTAATGGGCCGGGCTAGGTGGTTCATGCCTGTATTCCCAGCATTTTGGGAGGCTAAGGCTGGTGGATCACTTGAGCTCAGGAGTTCGAGACCAGCTTGGGCAACATGGTAAAATGCCCCCTCTGCCAAAAATACAAAAAAAAAAAAAAAAACAAAAAGAACCCAATCAGCCTGGTGCGGTGGCGCTCACCTGTGGTCTCAGCTACTCAGGAGGCAGAGGTGGGAGGATCATTTGAGCCTGGGAGGCGGAGGTTGCAGTGAGCCGAGATCGTGACATTGTACTCCAGCCTGGGTGATAGAGTGAGACCCCCACTCAAAAAACAAAAAACAGTAGTAAAGAAATGCAGTTGGATTTTAAATACTATATTGGTGGTTTTTAAGCTGGGGTCCATGGGTGGGATGGAGATTTGTGAACCCTCTCAAATTATGTTCAAACTGTATACATGCATTTCATAAGTTTCTCTAGGGCTCCTTGTTAAAATCAGCTGGTATTTAAAGTACTTATGGGGGACCGGGTGCGGTGGCTCATTGTGCCTGTAATCCCAGCACTTTGGGAGGCTGAGGCAGGCAGAGCATGAGGTCAGGAGATCGAGACCATCCTGGCCAACATGGTGAAACCCCATCTCTACTAAAATACAAAAAACGAGCCTAGCATGGTGGCGCGCGCGTGTTGTCCCAGCTACTCGGGTGGCTGAGGCAGGGGAATTGCTTGAACCGGGGAGGCTGAGATTGCAGTGAGCCGAGATTGCGCCACAGCACTCCAGCCTGGCAACAGAGCAAGACTCCGTATCAAAAAAAAAAAAAAAAAAAAAGAAAAAAAAGAAAAAAATAGGCCGGGAGTGGTGGCTCACGTCTGTAATCCCAGCACTTTGGGAGGCTGAGGTGGGCAGATCACCTGAGGTCGGGAATTCAAGACTAGCCTGAGCAACATGGAGAAACCTCGTCTCTACTAAAAATACAAAATTAGTTTGGCATGGTGGCGCATGCCTGTAGTCCCAACTATTCGGGAGGCTGAGGCAGGAGAATTGCTTGAACCTGGAAGGTGGAGGTTGCAGTGAGTTGAGATCGCGCCATTGCACTCTAGCCTGGGCGACAAGAGTGAAACTCCGTCTCAAAAAAAAAAAAATACCTATGAAAGATGGGCTATACAGTGGTAAACTAGATTACATAGTCTCTGCCCTTAGGGAATATAGTCAGTTGGACTTTGTCACTACAGAAGTGTTAAAAAATACCTATTGAAATACTGTGTATTGGATTTACTCTACATTAAAGAATATTGGGCTAAAACCAGCCATCAATGCAGTTTTGACATTGTGTTCCTAATTTGAGATTAGTGACAAATACTGAAAAATTACGGCTTCACTGAAAAACTTTAGGGGAAAAATAACAACTGAGAAAACATACAAAACAACTGAGGGCTTTAACGTAGCCTTGGAATGCTTCAGTCTTTGGCGGTTGGTTGTTAATAAACTAAGTTAAAAGAGCCCATGATCATCTTTTTTTTTTTTTTTTTTTTTTGTGAGACAGAGCCTTACTCTGTTGGCCAAGCTGGAGTGTAGCGGTGCAATCTTGGCTCACTGAAACCTCTACCTCCCGAGTTCAAGTGATTCTCCTGCCTCAGCCTCCCAAGTAGCTGGGATTACAGGCACCCGCCACCACACCTGGCTAATTTTTGTATTTTTAGTAGAGAAAGGGTTTCACTGTGTTGGCCAGGCTTGTGTTGACCTCCTGAGCTCAAGTGATAACGCCTGTATTGGCCTCCCAAAGTGGTGGGATTACGGGCGTGAGCTACTGCGCCCGGCCCCATGATCATCTTATATATGCAGTTACTGTTACCCAAAGGTTGATACCTTCTTCTTTTTTTTTTTTTTAATTAGGCAAAGAACTTTATTAACCTTTGTTTCAAACTTGATTCCCAGGCTTCTTCGGCTTAATTAGCTGCAAAGAATGAATTGTGTATAAGCAAAAACTGAAAAGAGCTGCAGTGTCCAAGGGGCTTGGGCTTAAAAATATTAGAGATCTAGATTTTATCAGATCCATAAACAAAAATTTCTTAAGAAGCAGTCATAATATAAAATAGCAGTTCCCAGTAACTTCTTCAAGTTTTATCTTCAGAAATTGGCTCAATTCAGTTTGCCTCATTCTTGGAAGCCTCATCAAAATTTTCCACAAGATCTGGAACTTCATCATCATCATCCTCTCCAGTAGCAAGTGGTGCTTTTCCATCCACAGATTGTTTGGGCAGAGCTTCGGTCAGTCTCGTTAAACTAGTCAGACTATCTGCACCAAGCTGGTTTAAGATGCTGGGTAGCATTTCTGTCAGCTGCTTCGTCTCAGCATGGCCTGTAATGGTGAAAGTGTTCGCTGCCAGAGATGCCTGAACTTTAGGGTTGTTAAAGTGGATCACTGTTTCTTGGTTTGTAAACATATTCACCTCTTCAATACCAGAGATATTGTTTACCCCTAACTTCTTTAAGGAGAACTGAAGTTTTTTATCATCTGCTGTGGCTGTTCTATGAACTACCTTCTTTCTGCGAGCAGTTCCTTTCCCACCAATGCGCACTTGTGCTTGCAGTTTGGCGAGTTTTTTCCTGGTTCATGATTGTTTCTTTCATCTTGTCGGAGCGAATAAGGGGCCGCGCGGGGGACTAGGGTTGGTGCTTAGGGGGTCTTGGGTGGACCAGCTGAGATTAGGCGCACACACGGGGACGCAAGATGGCAGCTCTTTTTTTTTTTTGAGATGGAGTCTCGCCCTGTTGCCCAGACTGGAGTGCAGTGGCGTGATCTTGGCTCACTGCAACCTCTGCCTCCTGGGTTCGGGCGATTCTCTTGCCTCAGCCTCCTGAGTAGCTGGGATTACAGGTGCGTGCCACCACGCCTGGCTAATTTTTGTATTTTTTGTACAGACAGGGTTTCACCATGTTGGTCAGGCTGGTCTTGAACTCCTGACCTCGTGATCCACCCGCCTTGGCCTCCCATAGTGCTGGGATTACAGGCATGAGCCACTGCACCTGGCCTAGTCTATTTGATTTTCATTTCATTCACTCGCCCACACACCCATCATATAAAATGATTGAGGTTTGGTATACTTGAAGTACTTCCATTTCAGGATTGGGAAATATGATAATCTTTTTCCTTAGATTTCCAACCTTTTTCTCTTTTCAAAAGCAAGGAGAATTATTGCACTCACCAGTGTGTCTACTACCTTGTACCTAACTTGCAAACTTTATGGTGGCTAAATATTATTACAAAGAACGTGTTTAATATCTTCTTACAAAACTAGAGGCATTTTTTTGTGGTCTAAAGAGATAGTATTAAAGATAGGAACATGAACCTTTGAGAATTTCCCTTCTACACTATTATAAAGAAGAAGATAAAATGTAGGAAATATTATTAGCAAAACCATAATATTTTTCCTTTGGGATATGTCCCTCCCTGTTTCCACCACTCATTCAGGCCAAAAGACATTCCTCATACTTTACTCCTGGCAGGAGAATTGAGGAAGTGGTGGTAGTCATGGCTGGCAGGGAAACAGAAGCTTGAAGGTATGTTTTTGAAAAGCAAACTTGTCAATGACAAATGGATTTTTCCAGTTTTGAGTATATGTACTTTTTTTTTAGCCGGAGTTTTGCTCTTGTTGCCCGGGCTGGACTGCAGCCTCTGCCTCCTGGGTTCAAGCAATTCTCCTGCCTCAGCCTCCCGAGTAGCTGGGATTACAGGCATGTGCTACCATGTCCGGCTAATTTTGTACTTTTAGTAGAGACGGGGTTTCTCCATATTGGTCAGGCTGGTCTCAAACTCCCAACCTCAGGTGATCCGTCCACTTTGGCCTCCCAAAGTGCTGAGATTACAGGCATGAGCCACTGCGCCGTGCCATATATGTACTTTCTGAGTTTGATTAAATATCAGTGCATAAAGTGCTACTATTCATTAAGGAATATTCAGTAGTTATATTCATATTTGGGTATTCTAAATATGCTTGAAAAATTTCAGAGGGATCATTTGGACAATATGGGATTTTATTAGAAAAGTTCCTATAGTAGGATATTCTGTTCCTAATCCTTTTAAGGTAGACTGAAGCAGTTTTCTAAGTTACTACAGAAAAATAGGTTTCTGCCGCGAGCAGTGGCTCACACCTATAATCCCAACACTTTGGGAGGCAGAGGCAGGAGCCCAGGAGTTCCAGACCAGCCTGGGCAACATAGCAAGACCCTGTCTCTACCAAAAATTCAAAAATTAGCCAGGCGTGGCAGTGTACACCTGTAGTCTCAGCAACTTGGGAGGCTGAGATGGGAGGATTACTTGAGTCCAGGAGGTTGAGGCTGCAGTGAGCCAAGGTCGTGCCACTGCACTCCAGCCTGGGTGACAGTGACTCTTTCTCTTAAAAAAAAAAAAAAGATGAAATTAAATTAAAAAAAAGATTTCTAACTTGAGGCAATTATGTGTGCATGTATGTATATATAGTGTTTGAATGTACAATATTGGCAAATATCCAGATTTATCACTTATAACAAGATTGAACTTTTCAGTCTAGGAACTGTTTTCATCTGATTTTGAATCCTTGTTTCATTGTACAGTGTATATTATACAAGTTCTCAAATGGTAATTGAATTGAAACCTTTGATTTTTTTAAAGAAATGTAACCCTGCATTATAATTGCATTATTGGTATTCATATTTAAAAGCTGATGTTGGAAGAAAAATAGTTTCCCATAGTTGGTTTTGCATTAATGATAACGTTTGTATTGACAGGATTCCACTTACAGCATTTTCTTACTATATGACAAGTTGTACTAGGTTCCCTAACATTTAATTTTTTGTTTCTTACAGCAACCCTGTTGAGGTCATTTACTGAGGTTCCAAATTGTTAAGAGACTTGCCCAAGATCACTCAGCTAATAAGTGACCAAGCTTACTTTTTGAATCTAGTTCTGCCTAATTCTAGAACACTTCTTTACATGGTGATACACTGCCTCCCAGTGGGATGATTTATAGATTTCATAGTGATACTTTCCTTGGGGAAAGAGAATAAAAAGGATACAAGAACTCTAAATGGAAAAGACAGAGGAGGAAGTTAAACTTCTCATAGTGATCAGGAACCTTTTGGGGGATTAAGTAGGAGAAAAGCTTATTTTCAACCGAGAGCTGATGGATGTTTAAAGTTGCATGTGATATGTTTCATGTTTTATAATAAACATCAACTAGCAAGTAGAAAAGGCTTAGCGGCAGGGAGATGATAAAGTTTCTTACACTGTACTGATGATAAAGTTTCTTACACTGTACTGCTGTAATCTTGAGTAAAGTGGTATCTGAATTAATTTTAAGGAATTAACCTTTTTAGAAAATAAACTTTGAAACAAAATGTTAATCTAAAGCATTGTCTCCATAGTAAAGAACAATAATTCTAGTAAGAATAATCTGTTCAGGTAAACTGGTTCCAGCCTCCCTTTTCTGCTGCTTTTTGTTTTTTTCCTCCAGTATCTTTACAGTTTCTATAGTTCTTCATAAAAAGTAGAAATGTTTTGATGGTGATTTCCTTATTTTACTTTTATGCTATTACTGCTAACAGTAGACAACCTTATTTGTGAGGCACTGAAATAGAAGTGATTTCAAAAATTAATCCATTTTATGACTCAGAAACATTTCCTTTTAAAATAATGAAAAAAATAGAAAAATTAATGCATTTAAATTTCCCTACAAGCCTGTGAGGTGTTGGTGCTATTATTATTTTCTGTTTGTGTGTGAGGAAATGGAGGCATAGTGAGCCTAAACTTTTTCTAAGCACACACATACTTAGGAAGTGTTGGAGCCTTAATGTGAACCCAGGCAATCTGGTTCCCAAGTTTTTTTTTTTTTTTTTTTTTTTGAGATAGGGTCTCATTCTGTTGCCCAGACTGGAGTGTAAGTGGCACGATCACGGCTCACTACAGCCTTGACTTTCTGGGCCCAAGTAATACTCTTACCTCAGCCTCCTGAGTAACTGGGACTACAAGTGCATTCCACCAAGCCCAGCTTATTTTCATGTTTTTTTGCAGAGATGGGGTCTCACCATATTGCTTAGGCTGGTTTTGAACTCGTGAGCTCAAGCGACCCGGCTGCTTTGGCTTCCCAAGTGTTGGGATTACAGGCGTGAGCCACCGTGCCTGGCCACTACTGAGTTATTGTTTATTTTTTTTTTACTTTAAGTTCAGAGGTACACGTGCAGGTTTGTTAACGTAGGTAAACCTGTGGTTTGCTGCACAGATCATCCCATCACCTAGGTATTAAGCCCAGCTTCCATTAGCTATTCTTCCTGATGCTCTCCCCCTCTCCCACAGCCCCAGTGTGTGTTGTTTCCCCTCATATGTCCATGTGTTCTCATCATTCAGCTCCCACTTACAAGTGAGAACATGTGGTGTTTGGTTTTCTGTTCCTGAGTTCTTAATGCTACACTACCATACTGCTGATCAGTGGACAATAATGTGAGTGGTTTCTTCATCTTGGCAGTGTACTTTTAAGTCCTCTATTTAATTGTGGAGTAAATGTTTGTGCATCCTTATAGGAATTTTAGGGGATAGCAGAGGATTGGGCAAATCTCTGAGCCTCAAGTTTTCCCAGCTGTAAGTAATCCCATTTGCCTTATAGGTTATTTACAGAGACCGTATAATAATACAGGTTGAGCATCCCAAATCCAAAATCCTCCAAAATCTGAAACCTTTTGAGCATCCACATGATGCTCCAAAGAAATATTCATTGGAACATTTTGGATATGGGATGCTCAACTGGTAAGTATAATACAAATAACATTTTGGATATGTGATGCTCAACTGCTAAGTATAATACAAATAATCCCAAATCCAAACAATATTAGTATTTGGATTTTGGAATATTTATATTTGAAACACTTTTGGTCCCAAGCATTTTGGATAAGGGATACTCAACCTTTACTTTTTCTGGGATTTTTCTGTGTGCCAGACAATAGGCTGAGGGTTTTGCTGGCACGATAGGCCCCCCAGATAGCTCAGTAATTCCATTTGTTGAGTACATTGCATGTGTCAGATACTTGAGGTAATATACTACCTTAGTTATTATATGATAGGGGATATTATACCCGTTTTATGGATGAGAAAACAACCTAAAGAAATTCAGTAATTTGCTCAAATAGGTTTTTACTTTGTGGCCTTTGTACTTGGTGATCCCTCTGCCTGACTGGGTTACTCATTTCTCCAGGATATTTTGCTCAAGTATTACCCTTTCAGTGGAACATTCCTTGGCCATTACATATAAAATAATATCCCTTGCTTTTCCAGCCCTCCTTTTCCAGTTTATTTTGCTTAATATTACCATCAAACATACATTTACATGAGTTGTCTCTTTCCCCAATCTAGAATGTTAAGTGAGAGGAAGGATATTTGTCAGCTGCCTTTACATTGCTTTAACCCCAGCACCTAGAACAGTGCTTGGAGTGTAGTATTTAATATTTGTTGAGCTAATGCTTATGTGGCATCCAGAGATAGATATAGTGGACTTATTTGCAAGCTGATCCTGAAGTAAACTAATTTCATATTTAACAACCAAAATGGGCATTCCTTAGAAGGGAAATGCTGTGGCAGGTGTTTGGGCCTGTTTTGGTTGGGGATTGGGAGGCAATCGAGTCTCCTGTAGTTTTTAGAGGCCTGTTCTTATGAATTGCCTTGAGTTCCAGGAGGAGTATATGCCTTCAGCTCAGCTTCTGTGTTCTGCAGAGCCTTTTATCTGTTAGTCTCTTAAAGCTGCTGCTTCTTACTTAACTTGCAACCCCTCATTTTGCCTAAAGATTCTTTGAGTGACCATTTATAGTGTATTTGTGATGATCACAGCATGGAGCTTGATGTGAAGCAGAGGGTTAGCTTTGAGCAGGGGGATCCTAGCTTTGCCATTTATAATTTAGTAGGAGATAACATACATATGTACATTTCTAGGTACATAAATATGTGTGTATATTTTTAAAATGTGTTGTACTGAAACTTTCAATAATTATGTTTTGGTTAATACTTAATATTTTGATAGCACATAGTTTTTCTGACGTCTTGGAATGCGTACCCTTTCCTTTGTTTCTGCTTCTCAAAACATTTCTTGCAATAATGTATGTAGTTGGAACATAGTAGTAATAATATTTTACTATACTCTTGCATCCAAATGCAAGCTGATTTTGGAGAGAAAGAGACATTGGATTTTAGATACTTCAACCTTAAGTTGATATTATGTAACTGTGGTTCAGCAGAGATAAGAGCAGCAGATTTTTTTGGGATCATTATGCATAGTGTACATTGGCTTTTGGTGGGGGTGATTAGAAATAAAGAGCCGAAGGGTCAGTGGTGAAAACATCATGCTTAACTTGGCAGGAGGAAGAAGTAGGATCACTGATAAGAGTGGTCAAAGAGGTAGGAGAAAATTTAGGATAATATAGCATACAATCCATAAGCATCTCAAATTTGAAAAGAATCCAGATGGCATGTTCTCCCATCTGGGAGATGCTTTTAAATTGTATACAGTATAAAAACTGTTCTTCCAATTATGTCAAGTTAAAATTATCTTTAAAGCTGATATAATCAACAATTATCCTTATGTAGATTGTTTTCTTTGTCGCATCTCATGGGAATTGCGTTCTTCTCCCACACTGGGTCCCAGGTTACAAATAATAGGTTTAAGCTGGGAAGTGGTCAGGGACAGGAAGGGAAGGCATATTTGGCTTTATTGAATTCTACAAAGTCAAATACAATTGTATTGGAATTATTTTACGTGTGATATTGGTGTTAGTGTGGCTGATTAAAGAATTGATTGTACTTAAATATGCCAGTAGTATTAGGATAAAGCAATACTGCAATTTGATGTCCTCTTCAGAATAGCTCTGAAAAATATGATTGGAATTTCTGGAGTCTATTTTGAAAGGGAAAACTTTTTTCTTTTTTTGTGTGTAGGCAACTACTTTAGTTTCTTTAAGTTTTGTGTAAAAGCTAACTTGGGTAGGAATAATGCTGGAGATGAGTGTCTTATAAAAATCACTTCATTTTTCTGCTTGAGATAATATTTTACAGATAAATTATTATCAATATGAAAAACCACTCATAATTCTACTTTCCTCATTCCAGAAGGTTTTTTTTTTTCTAATTTTGGTAAAATATATATAAAAATTGCCATTGTAACCATTTTAAGTATACAGTTCAGTGGCTTTGAGAACATTTACATTGTTGTGCAACCATTGTCATCATTCATATCCAGAACTTTTTTTACCATCTCATAATAAAGCTGTACCCATTAAACAATAGGGCCTTGTTCCTCCCTCCCTCCCTCGCTGCCTCCCACCTCCCAGCCCCTGGTAATCACTGTTCTGCTTTCTTTGTATTTGACTATTCTAGGTATTTGGTATAAGTGGAATGATACAATATTTGTTCTTTGTGGCTGTTTCATTTAGCATGTGTTCTAGGTGATACATGTTGTAACGTTTATCAGAATTCATTCCTTTTTAAAAGTGAATAATATTCCATTGTATATATATACCATATTTTACTTATCTGCTCATCAGTTGACAGATACTTGGGTTACTTATACCTTTTGGCTATTATAGCCATTATTCAAGCATGAATAATGGTGACAGGAACATTGGTATACAAATATATCTGTTCAAGTCACTGCAGTGGATTCTTTTGTGTATATACCCAGAAGTGGAATTGCTCCACAAATTTTGAGTACCTAGTATATGGCAGGCACTGTGCTAAGCACTGGGGATGTAGTAGTGAAAAAGAGGGGCCTGGTTCTTGCCCTGGTTCTTGCCACCGTGCCTGGCCCAAATTTACTTCTGAATATGATGTGAGGCAGGGCTATACAGACTTTTGTCTTTTTTTTTTGCCATATCATAAACCAAAACCAACTACTTTCCTTGTACATTTGTCTGTTTCTTTATCCTCATTTTTAGGTAGCAGTACTTCTACAAGTAGCTTTTTCTTTTTCCCTAATTGTGTCTTTTTCCCTAATTGTGTCAGTTTTTCCCCAACTGTGTGTTGCAGTTAAGTGTGTTAAATGTTACAAAAGGGTTAAGCACAGAGTGCCATGTGTATGTTTCATATAATTGTAATAATATATATATTAAGCCAAAAGAGAATATAAAACATCAAATACTTTTCCCCATTCCAATATAATCCCCTGCAGCACCTCACTACCCCTGGCTGCCTACCACATGGAAATGTCTTCTGCTGCTTTTCTTCACATTTAAAAATGCAATGCCGCTGGGTGAGGTGGCTCACGCCTGTAATCCCAGCACTTTGGGAGACCAAGGTGGGTGGATTGCTTGAGGCTAGGAGTTCCAGAAGAGACTGGGTAACATAGCAAGACCCTGTCTACTGAAGAAAAAAAAAAAAAAAAGCCATAATGGCATGCACCGGTAGTCCTAGCTACTCGAGAAGCTGAGGCTGGAGGATCACTTGCTCCCAGGAGTTTGAGGCTGCAGTGAGCCATGGCCACACTACTGCACTACAACTTGGGTGACAGAGTGAGACCCTGTCTTTAAAAAAAAAATGCATCCAGAATTTACTTTTTTTTGTTTGTTTTTTTGAGATGGAGTTTTGCTCTGTCACCCAGGCTGGAGTGCAGTGGTACGATCTTGGCTCACTGCAACTTTCGCACCACTGCAACCTCCGCCTCCTGGGTTCAAATGATTCTTGTGTCTTGGCCTTCTGAGTAGCTGGGATTACAGTGCCACCACGCCTGGCCAATTTTTGTATTTTTAGTAGAGATGGGGTTTCACCATATTGGCCAGGCTGGTCTCGAACTCCTGACCCCAAGTGATCCTCCCGGCTTGACCTCCCAAAATGTTGGAATTATAGGCATGAGCCACCGTGCCCGGCCCGAATTTACTTTTGAATATGATGTGAGGCAGGGCTATACAGACTTTTGTCTTTTTTTTTTTTTTTTTTTGCTGTATCATAAACCAAAACCAACTACTTTCCTTGTACATTTGTCTGTTTCTTTATCCTCATTTTTAGGTAGCAATACTTCTACAAGTAGCTTTATCTTTTTCCCTAATTGTGTCCATCAGTTGGAATCACGCTGTCAATCAGCATGAACATTTTTAAAGCTCTTGGTAACTGAAGTTATATTGTTTTCTAATAGGGTTGTACTGATTTTACAGTGCCACCAGTGCTGTGATACATGGTAACCACATTATCCTTGCTTCCGAGATGTTATTTTAAACAGTCCGTGCAGTTCTTCAGATTTCTTTAATTTGCGTTTCTCTGATTACTAGCTGAAATTAGTATTTCCCCTTGTTTTTCAGCAAGGTATTGTGAATGTGACCAACAAACTTAAGTTTAACCTGAAAGGGCCTTATAATTATGAGTATACAGTAGTTTTTAGTAAATTACTAGCACTTTTTTTTTTTTAGTATTAAGTAGATGTATCTAATTCTTTTAAATTGAGTTTGTGTATTTTGTAATGTCTGTTCACCTTATTTGTGGTTCTCCTAGTTCATTTCAATTTACTGCTTAGGAAACCTGAAGTAATCTATCCATCCTCTTGTTTAGCCTAGTAGTGCTAAGTTGCATTCAGTGGATAGCCAATTCGTGGATGAGCTGAGTTCAAGTGTTTTGTAAATAGAGTATGAGAGAATCAGTGGGAAGAGCCCAGATGTTTTTTTTTCTTTACTGTAGTGTAATCTTTTTAGCAGTGAAGCCTATAGTGAAATGAGGTTTTTATTAGTAGCTTAGCCTGCTTCTCGATAGTAATGGTTATTTATAGTCATGAGCCGGATGGATAAAGTAAAATTGGCTGTTTGACATCATTCTTTTGAAAAATAATTACATAATTGTATTTATTGTTATGCCAGGTGGTAGTAGTCTACATAAACTACTTCCGGGTAGGAAGTCCATAGTATTCTCCTTTTGGGGATTTGTCAGTACCAAGGCATTGCAGAACCTATGGAAAAAGATATCCTTTATGATATCTGAGAATGTTCTGGACTAGCTAACTTTAGAGTGGTTAAAGAGACACTAACAACTTAGTGGTGAAAAGTTTTCCAGGTGTAGAAAGAGGAGTTAGGGGCAAATGAAAACATTCTATACAGCAGTTAATTTTTTTCCCTCTAACCTGTGTCAGAAAAAGAATAATTTTTTTTTTTTTTTTTGAGACGGAGTCTCGCTCTGTGGCCCAGGCTGGAGTGCAGTGGCCGGATCTCGGCTCACTGCAAGCTCCGCCTCCCAGGTTCAGGCCATTCTCCTGCCTCAGCCTCCGGAGTAGCTGGGACTACAGGCGCCCGCCACCTTGCCCGGCTAGATTTTTGTATTTTTTTAGTAGAGACGGGGTTTCACCGTGTTAGCCAGGATGGTCTCGATCTCCTGACCTCATGATCCGCCCGTCTCGGCCTCCCAAAGTGCTGGGATTACAGGCTTGAGCCACCGCGCCCGGCCAAGAATAATTTTCTTCTCTTTTTTTTGAGAGGGAGTTTCGCTCTTGTTGCCCAGGCTGGAGTACAATGGCGCCATCTTGGCTCACTGCAACCTCTGCTTCCCAGGGTCAAGCAAATTGCCTGCCTTAGCCTTCCCGAGTAGCTGGGATTACAGGCATGAGCCACCATGCCCGGCTAATTTTGTATTTTTAGTAGAGACGGAGTTTCTCTGTGTTGATCAGGCTGGTCCCGAACTCCCGACCGCAGGTGATCCGCCTGCCTCGGCCTCCCAAAGTGCTAGGATTACAGGCATGAGCCACTGTGCCTGGCCAAAAAAATAATTTTTAAACATCCTTTACAGATTGACTTATTTAGGAAGATAGAATGTATTATTTATAGTTTTGCTGAAAATGATCATGCACGTTACATTACATTTAAATGTAGTGAATGGAGAGCCCTGTTCCCCTTTCAGCATAGTCATCTTGTGTTATTTTCATGTTAACATTTACCAGTGCTTGGTATTTTCTTATTTTTCTTCCCCCTCAATAGACTTTAAGCTCTATGGGGGCAAAAACTTCTCTCTTCAGTGTTGTAAAGGTGGTGTCTCTAATAGTGCCTGATATTTAGCAGGGTCTCAAGAAATATTTGTTGAATGATTTAATTTAGTGCTTTATCTGGATACTGATTAAAATGTTTTATTTAATTTTAATTTTCTTTTTTGAGACGAGGTCTCACTCTGTCACCCAGGCTGGAGTGATCTCAACTCACTGCAGCTTCTGCCTCCCCGGGCTCAAGTGATCCTCCCACTTCAGCTTCCGGAGTAGCTGGGCCCACAGGCACGTGCCACCCCACCTGGTTAATTTTTTGTATTTTTGGTAAAGACAGGGCTTCACCATGCTGCTCAGGCTGGTCTCGAACTCCTGAGCTCAAGCAATCTATCTGCCCTCCTTGGCCTCCCAAAGTATTGTGATTACAGGCACGAGCCACCGTGCCCAACTTCTGATTAAAATATTTATAAATAAATTTAGTCCTAGTTGTGAATATAACTACATTTCTGAACTTATCAGTCAGATTTTTAAAAATGAGTCTATGAAGCAGGAAAAAGTTTTGAGACCCGAGAGCCTTGTCAGTATTACTATAGAATATAAGAAATTGGAGCTAAGATTAAAAAATACAGTCTGAAGCTCATTACTTTTTTTTTGCTGTATTTAACTATGTCTGAACTCATTATTAGCCTGTTTTCTTCTGATGGGTTATCTTCACAAGTTAAGACAACCTTTTATTCCTTTTTTTTTTTTGAAGCACGGTCTCGCTTTTTCATCCAGGCTGGAGTGCAGTGGCGTGATCACAGCTCATTGTAGTCTTGGCCTCCTGTGCCCAAGGGATCCTCCTGCCTTAGCCTCCTGAGTAGCTGGTACTACAGATGTCTGCCACCACCCCTGGCTAATATTTTTTTATTTTCTGTAGAGATGGTGTCTCACTTTGTTCCCCTGGCTGGTCATTCATTGTGTGCTTTAATCAAATGTAATAGTAGCAATGATTCCATGATAGTTTTAGTTTACATAGCACTTTCACTCTGTCTTCCTCATAATAATGATCCTTTAGAGAGGGAGGTCTTGTGGTATTTTTTATTTTTAGACAGGGTTTTGCTGTTGCCCAGACTGGAATATAGTAGCAAGACCATAGCTCACTGCAACCTCAAACTCCTGGACTCCAGTAATCCACCCTCTTCAGCCTCCTGAGTAGCTGGGATTACAGGCACGCTCCACCACACCAGGCTACTTTTTTTATTATTATTATTATTTTCAGTAGATACGAGGTCTTGCTATGTTTCCTAGGCTGGTCTCAAACTCCTGGGCTTAAGCCATCCTCCCTGCTCCACAGCCAGCCTCTTGTGGTATTCATGCTACTTTACAAACAAGGAATTAGCATTTCAGAGGAGCTAAGAAACTTGGCCCAGGGTTATACAGTTAGAATTAGTAATATGAACACTAGGACAGGGTTACACAATTAGAATTAGTAATATGAACACTAGGACATATATCCTGTGTTCTCTGGTTCTAGTTCTGTGTTTTTTAGAACCATAGAATTTTAGAGCAGGAAGAAACCTTGAAGAGTAGTACTCTAACTTCATATATATATATGGTAAATATTTATTTACAAATATATATGATGTTAATAATATCTATAATTAATTAACATTATAAAGCTGATATGGTAGAGTCAGGATTCCAACCCAGGTCTCTTCCTTAGATCAGTCCTGTGATCTTTCTAACCTTCCATGTGTTTGATTTTGGAGATGTGTATGCTACCTGATGAAATATCTGATAACAAAGGTATTTGAGTTTCTTTTTTTTTTTTTTGAGACGGAGTCTCGCTCTGTCGCCTAGGCTGGAGTGCAGTGGCCGGATCTCAGCTCACTGCAAGCTCCGCCTCCTGGGTTCACGCCATTCTCCTGCCTCAGCCTCCCGAGTAGCTGGGACTACAGGCACCTGCCACCACGCCTGGCTAGTGTTTTGTATTTTTTAGTAGAGACAGGATTTCACCGTGTTAGCCAGGATGGTCTCGATCTCCTGACCTCGTGATCTGCCCGTCTCGGCCTCCCAAAGTGCTGGGATTACAGGCTTGAGCCACCACGCCCGGCCTGGAGTTTCTTAATAGTTTTCTGTCACAAGTTTGTACTTGTAATGGTGAATAGCTTCCAAAAACTTTGAATTTATTTTGAGGCAGCTTGGGATAGTGTAAAGAACTTATGCTTTAGAGACAAGTAGATTTAAGAGCACCTATGACACCTTTCTTTATTGACTATGTGACCCTGTTGTTTCCTCATCTGTAAAATGGGCAGAATATCATCTGCCTTGAACTAAACGTAGTGTATTATGTTAAGTGTCTGACATAGAATGTGCTCGATAATGTTACCATTGTTTTAGAATATGTTACAGAGATGAGATGTACTTCATTACAGTATAGAAAGGGACAACTAAGATGAAAACAAATTTTGGAAAGCATTTGACCAAAGGTTTTATATCTGCATTCATACAGATTGATATGAATACCTGTTATGATTTTAAATGTTAGTGAACCTTTTTTTTTTTTTTTTAAGAATATCTTTTTTGAAACAGGGCCTGCGCAGGTTTCTCTCAAACTTCTGGACTCAAGCAGTCCTCCCACCTCAGCCTTCTGAGTAGCTGGGACTGGAGATGTGTGCCACCATGCCCAGCTACTTAAAAAAAATTAAAAAAAAAATTTTTTTTTTTTTTACAGGCGTGCACCACCATGCCTAGCTAATTTTTGTATTTTTAGTAGAGACTTTTAGTAGAGACAGGTTTCACCATGTTGGTCAGGCTGATCTCGAACTCCTGATTTCGTGATCTACCCACCTCGGCCTCCCAAAGTGCTGGGATTACAGGCGTGAGCTACCATGGTGTCGCCAGGCTGGAGTGCAATGGAGTGATCTCGGTTCACTGCAGCCACCACCTTCCAGGTTCAGGCGATTATCCTGCCTCAGCCTCCCGAGTAGCTGGGACTACAGGTATGCACCACCATGCCCAGCTAATTTTGTATTTTTAGTAGAGACGGGATTTTGCCTTGTTGGCCAGGCTGGTCTCAAACTCCTGACCTCAGGTGATCTGCCTGCCTCGGCCTCCCAAAGTGCTGAGATTACAGGCATGAGCCACTGCGCCTGGCCTTTACATTTTTTTGTGGTGATGATATTTCCCTGTTTCCCAGGCTAGACATCTGTCATTTTAAATTCTTCATAACTTTGCAAGGAATAGGTGCAAATCTCTGCATTTTACAAATAGAAAAAATTGTAGAGATGCATCCTGTCTTTAATCAAGAGCCCTAAAATAAATCTACTTGGGTCTAATAATGAGAAAATAAGGGATAATTCAACATAAAATCTGTACATAGGAAGCATTGTTAGTTATTACAATGAAGTGTTGGGGTTAGTCTTAATGTCTAATAATAAGTAGATTATCACATCTGGTGGAATCTCATAAAACTATTAGAAGTTTGTATTATGAATATTACAGAAGTGCCTAGAAATGCATATGGAGATGAAAAGTTATGTGCAGTTGTATCCATTTTGTGGTTATGGTTTTGAAAAATCTACAGAGTCATACAGGCATATACATGTGGACAAAGGCTGGGAAGGAAAATGAAAATAGGTGATTTATCAGGGTATTAGAATGCTATGTGATTGTTCTGATTATTTTTAAAGATAATTTTGTGTAATAAAGAGGGCGAAAACCAAGATGATATATTTCCCGTATAGTGTGCACTGAAGAGCATTGGCATTAAAACATTCAGGGGTTCCACTTAGATGATATGGCTTATAGTATATTGTATCTTATACTTTGGGGGAATTTTAATAGTCTCGACTACTGGCTTTTAATTTTTTATTAGTAAACTTTTAGCATACTATCATTCAACCTATTGCATTTTACCATGGAACTTCACTATTATTATTTTCTTCTTGTTCTTGAGAATTATGGCCACAATAAGTAGACTTCTATATTATGTAAGTAAATCTTAATGGACTTTTTTTTTTTTTTGAGAATTTTCAACTTCGTGTCATTAAAGAAGCATTTTTAAGCCCGAAATATATGTTCCATTGCAGTATTATGAGGGAAGTCATCCATTATAATCTTCTATGCCCATTGCTTTTTGTGTAGCTTGTCTTGTCAATCAGCAAAGCAAATACTTTACTGCTCTCTGCCTTCCAAATTACTTCATATATTTTATGGTTGATATACTTTATGGTATGTGTGTTCTTTTCTGTTTCATTGCTTTCATAAAAAAGACTGGTTGAGGTGTTAGTTTGATTTCTTCTCTTTTTCCATTCATCTGTGAGTACTACTGCAAGACACAGTGCACCATTGATTCTTGCATTCCTCATTTACATTCTGATTTTAAAAGAAGCTTGTTAAAAAGAATTTGCCTGGGTAAATGGTACTATAGTCTTGGTGGTTTGAAAACTTACAGAATGCTTTTTCAGTTGTTTCATTCCAGTTAAGCATATTGTTAAACTGATGAGGTTCATTCTCTCTGTGTGTCTCTGTCTGTTTCTGTGTGTCTTGCCTGTCTCTCCCACCACCTTCTCCCCGCAGCCCCCATCATTTTGTTTTAAACTAATCTTCAGGGAGTATGTCCGCAGTGAAACTATTGAGAGTTCCCTGTACTGTAATTCCTTGGAATGTTTGCCTTTCTTGAGGAGTTGTGTATTTTACAGAAGTAGTTCGTATCCGGTAGGCTTAATGAGTTTTGTAGCATGGTCTTCATATCTTCAAAGAGTTTTTGAATGTTTAGAGTATACTACTTCAAAAGAAGGAATAATTTTATTAATAATTGTATAAAAATAATGATCCCTGCCCATGGCAAAAATTTAGTACAAAAGGGGTGTAAAGTGAAAGATTTCATTTCTTCCATTCCAAGTTTTTAGAGGTAACCACTGCTGATAGTTTTTTGTATCCTAGAAATGTCCTAATCATAAACGAATTGAATTATATTTATATGTATTGCATTGTAACTTACTCTTTTCACTTAATTATAGTACCCTATATTTTACAAAAATAGCATATTTTAAAGTAGCATATACTTTGCATTTATAAATCTAATCATCCCCATGGCTTTTAGAAATGCAAAAATTTTATTAAAATATCATATGTATATGTAAGTGACTTAGTGTTTTTTCTTCCAGAAAAAGTGGTATTGTATAATTCTTTCTTTTTTTTCTTGCTCTGTTGCCCAGGCTGGAGTGCAGTGGCTCCATCTCGGCTCACTGCAACCTCCGCCTCCGGTATTCAAGCAGTTCTCTGCCTCAGCCCCCCGAGTAGCTGGGATTACAGGTGCCCGCCACCATGCCTAGGTAATTTTTGTATTTTTAGTGGAGACAGGGTTTCACCATCTTGGCCAGGCTGGTCTTGAACTCCTGACCTTGTGATCCACCCGCCTCAGCCTCCCAAAATGCTGGGATTACAGGCGTGAGCCACCACGCCTGGCAATTATTTCTTTATACTACGTTAGCCTAAACATTTTTTAGCCTAAGGTAGTAACATTTGTTACTTTGTTGTGTTGGGGATGTGATTTAAGGCATACTTTATGTTAAAAGTGTTACTGGTAGAGGGTCTTGACTGCAAGTTGTCCAGGTTCTTGGCATTTTGAACAAAGAATTGGACAAAACGCACATCAAAGCAAAGAAAGAATGAAGCAAGGAAAACAGAGATTTATTGAAGATGAAAGTACACTCCACAGAGTAGGAGCAGCTGGAGCAGTGGCTCAAGAGCCCTGGTTACGGGATTTTCTGGGGTCCAAATATCCTCTAGAGGGTTTCCGTTGGCCACGTGGTGTACACCCCATGAAAATGAAGTAGTGGCCTGTGATGGGTCTGATTGGTTGTGGCAAGCAAGCAATCAGGGGCTGAAGTGAAGTTACAAAGTTACACTCCTATGCAAACTTTGCAACTATACAAAGTTACACTCCTAAGAAAGGTACTTTCAGTTTTCCCTCTGCTACACAGAGGTACTTAGGTATGGAGAGTTACTTAGGTATGGAGAGTTGGGGTTTTCCCATTGATTGAGTTCTAGGAAGTCAGGGTGAATAGGTCTTATTCCAGCTGCCTCCAGACCCCATTCTCTTGCCTCAAAAGAACAAACTTTACTATGTACGTATTTTGATGGTGTCTTTTCAGAGTTGTGTTTAAGATGCAGTTTTTGTTCTCAATGTCCATGGTCTTAATATAGAGGGTAGCTAATGAAACAAAAATACTAAAATAGCGTCATTATTGTAATGATGGAAACTTATATAAAGTATAGGAACAGAAAGAGGTAGTGATTATCTCAGAGATTTCAAGGAGTGTGTCTTACAGAGGAGGCATAGTGATTGAGGTTCAGTAGTTTATCATGACATTCCAAACCACCTAACCTCCATCTCTCATAACTTTAACTGCTCTTCGTTCCTTGGGGACACGAGGCTGTTTGATGCCTAGATATTTCTTTGCTTGGGCTGTTTCTAATGCCTAGAATATTCCTGTACCCATTTGCCAGCATAACAGTACATGCCCTTCCAGATTTAGATTGAGGTTACTTGAAAACCATACCTGAGCTTTCCTTTCCCAGAAGAGCTACTTTCTGGTGCCCTGAGGCTTCCTAAGCATATTCATGCCAGTGTGCTTTCAGTGTACCCTATAGTAATCACTTGTGTGACACCTTCACTGTACTTTAAATTCATTGGGGGGAAAGAGTATGTTTTATTCATTTTCCCTGAACATTTTATTATGAAAAACTCCAACGTACATAATTGTATAGTGAATACTCATATACCTATCACCTAGATTTGACTTTTAGCAGTTTGCTCTACAGTCAGCCCTTCATATCCATGGTTCCCCATCTGTGGATTCAGCCAGTATTTGAAAAAACCTGCTTTAATCTGTACTGAACATATACAGACTTTTTTCTTGTCATTTTCCCCTAAGTAATATGGTATAACAACTTTTTTTTTTTTTTTTTGAGATGGAGTCTGGCTCTGTCGCCCAGGCTGGAGTGCAATGGCATGATCTCGGCTCACTGCAACCTCCGCCTGCTGGGTTCAAATGATTCTCCTGCCTCAGCCTCCTGAGTAGCTGGGACTACAAGCATGTGCCACCATGCCTGGCTAATTTTTGTATTTTTAGTATAGATGGTGTTTCACCATGTTGGCAAGGCTGGTCTTGAACTCCTGACCTTGGGTGATCTGCCCGCCTCTGCCTCCCTAAGTGCTGGGATTACAGGCATGAACCACTGCGCCTGGCCCAACAACTATTTTATTTTTTCTTTTCTTTTTTTTTTTTTTGCGACAGAGTTTTGCTCTTGTTGCCCAGGCTGGAGTGCAATGGTGCGATCTCGGCTCACCGCAACCTCCGCCTCCCGGGTTCAAGCGATTCTCCTGCCTCAGTCTTCCGTGTAGCTGGGATTACAGGGGCATACCACCACGCCCAGCTAATTTTGTATTTTTAGTAGAGACGGGGTTTTTCCATGTTGGTCAGGCTGGTCTTAAACTCCCGACCTCAGGTGATCCACCCGCCTCAGCGGGATTATAGTGCTGCGATTACAGGCGTGAGGCACGATGCCCGGCCCCAACAACTATTTTTATAGCATTTTCATTATATTTGCTATTACAACTAGTCTAGAGATGAGGAGGATGTACGTAGGTTACATGCAAATATTGGGCCATTTTATATAAGGGACTTGAACAACTATGGATTTTGGTGTCCTCGGGGTGTGCTGGAACCAATCCCCCATGGATACTGAGGGATGACTGTATTTGTTTTGTCAGGTACCATCCATCTAGCTTTTGTGCTCTCCATTTTTAAAAATGCACTCCAAAGTAAGTGCAGACATTCGTGTATGTCACCTCTGAAGAATTCAGCATTAAAATCCTTGATTTTATTTATTATTAACTCTTTAATCCTTTTTTACATTTGAAAATGTGTATTATTTTTATCATCAGGCCTACCACAGTGCTGGTACAGATGTGCTTAATTGAATTGAAATCTCTTTTAAAATTTTTAAATTTTACCTTATTTTTTTTAAATTTCTGTAGCCTTTTTACTTTGTGCACTTGAGTCTAAGTTTACTGCACTTGAAAGGATCAATTCGTTGAGGGCTGTAGTAGGGGGAGTTTTTCGTGGAACAAATATTATGTTTTTCTTGGAGACAGGGTCTCCCTCTGTCTCCCAGGCTGGAGTGCAGTAGCTCAATCTCGGCTCACTGAAACGTCTGCCTCCCGGACTTAAGCGATTCTCCAACATCACCCTCCTGAGTAGCTGCGACCGCAGGCGCACACCATCATGTCCAGCTAATTTTTGTATTTTTTTGTACGGACGGAGTCTCACCATGTTGCCCAAACTGGTCTCAAATTCCTGAGCTCAAGAGATCTGCCCGCCTTGGCCTCTGAAAGTGCTAGGGTTACAGGTGTGAGCTACTGCGCCCGTCCTATGGTTTTAACTGGTCCTTAAAGAATGATTCTGCATTGGGTACAAGGAGGTGGTTATGGTTACAGGCTGGAGAAGCAGAGATGGGAATGTGTACTTTCCGTGGAATAATGAGACAAACATTTCGATTGAAGTTGTAGGTTCAATTTTATTAATAGAAAAAGCAGGTCTTTGGTTTTTGCAGGGTCTTGTTGCAATTGATGATATTTAAATATAAGTGCCTGAAGATGATACCTTGTATTTTTCTTAAATGATACATTTTTCTAGTTGGGTAAACTTTTGTTTTGAGTTATTTAGACTAAAAACTGGGTGGCTTAGTGTTTCTGTAGAAGATAGAAAATTAACAGAGGAGCCGGTCACAGTGGCATCTGTAATCCCAGCCCTTTGGGAGGTTGAGTCCAGGAGTTCAAGACTAGCCTGGGCAACATGGTGAGACCTTGACTGTACAAAAAACAATTAAAAAAAAATTGCATTTAAAGAAAATGAATTGGGGAAGATCCCCGGGGTGAGTTGAAATCTATATGGAATGAACTTCCTGGAGATTTTCAATCTTGCTTAGCTTAAATTTGGGCAATATCTTTCAGGAAAGGTACTTTTTTTTTTTTTTTTTTTTCTTGTAGAAAGAAGAGCAGTGTGGTGGCCACTGGTGGCTTAGTCTCTGGAAAGCTTCTTAAGGACATTCTGGGGAAATGCATCATTGAGCTGTGGATTCCTGGCATTTGAGTGAATAATGTTCAGATGATTAAGTGGCCCAAGGCAGGAAGCGGGGAGCATGTTTGCTTCTCTTCCCTAGCTACTCATACCTTCTCTTTCTCTAAAACTGGGTAATCCTATATATAACAGGTTGCTGATTCCATGACTTAGAATAACTTTTCTTAAAGTGGAGTATGGATTCACCTATATTAGGGGATTTGTGAATAATACAAATACCTGAGACCTGTGTACAGATCTACTAAATGAGTCCTTGGGTGTCGGACCTGTGACCATGCAATTAAACAAGCATTTTATATGATTTTTGTGCATATTGGAATTTAAGAGAACTACTCTCATATAGGTGGAATTTTCCATAATTTATTTATTAAGCAACTACCTATAGGCATTATGGGGGAGCTACTACGCCTCTTTAGGAAGTATAATTACAGGCAGTAAGTGCTGTCTTAGTCCATTTGTGTTTTGCTATAACAGAACACCCGAGGCTGGGTTATAAACAAAAGAGGTTTTAGCTCAGTGTTCTACAGTCTGGAAAATAAGCATTGTACCACATCTACTTGGCTTCTGGTGATGGTTATTTGCTAGGCCCAAACATGGTAGATAAGGTCAAAGGGGAAGTGGACACATTCAAAGAGAGAACCCGAGGAATGGCTTGGCTTTAAAGCAACAGCCCCACTCTCTTGGGAATGAATCCATTCCCAGGAGAACTAATCCAGTCTCACCAGAGTGAGAACTCAGGACCTCACTCATTACCAGAAGAATGGCAACAAGTCATTCATGAGGGATCTGCCACCATGACCCAAACACCTCTGAGTAGTCCTTACCTCCCAACGCCGCCACATTGGAGATGAAATTTCAACATGAGTTTTGGTGGGGACAGACAAACCATGTCTAACCCATAGCAAATGCCTATTACTTTATAATAAGATTGATGGTAAAGTGCAGCTGTTAGGGATTTTCTGCTGCTCAAGATTTTGTAGCCAATTGAGTCAGGCTTCTTTCACTTAGCATAATGCATTTGAGATTCATCCAGGGTGTTTTGTGTACACAATTGTAAGGAAACTATTATTTTTATTGCATGTATTGAATGAAGAGTAAGATATTTCAGGGGTTTCTATGTGATAGTTTTAGACAGTTCCTTAAGTACAAAGGAAAGAAATTAAGACCTCTTATGTTTTGAAATTGAGTGATTCACAATACTTTAAGAGTGTAGTCTTATTTTTGTTCTGAAGAGCTATTATGTGGATTATCTTAGTAAGACAACTATATATTTGTGAGACAAACATGTAGAAGATGAATTCAAGCCCAGATTTTTGCCTCTTAGCTGTGTGGCCTTGGGAAAAACTTTTAACTTAAAAAAAAATTCAGTGTTGATTAGTATTTAGGGGAAGTTGATTTGCTGTAGAAACCATTTTATGCTATTACTTGCATAAGTATTTTGGTAACACTTCTGGTATTACCATGGTAGTATGAAAGCATTTTTTTCCCTCTCATATAATATAGAAACAACAACGTAAACAAAAAAAACTGCAAACTCCTATTTTTAGCACACTTGGAGACATAAAATGTGCAGATTACAAAAAATGTGTAGATGGGCCGGTAGGTTGTGCATCAAAGAAGTATGGAAAATAGTGAGCTGGCCCAGAGATGGTAGATCTCAGAAAGCTTGAGTGCAAAATACAGTAATATCCTTTGTACGTGACAATGGGACCAGGTAAAGAGATGAGCGGGCTACAAGATAAAGCCTTTATAGAAAAGGTTTAGTTACGACTAGGGAGATATGGTAGGGCTTTTGCACAAATAATCCGTTTTAGCAGGAAATCATCTCTGTGGAAGCAGTGGAGAGAACTTTTGACTTAAGAAGCCTGAAAGGCTATTTATCCTAACATATAAAGAGGTCTTTGGAGTCAGTAATAAAAAGATCATTAGCAGTGGGTCACGCCTGTAATCCCAGCACTTTGGGAAGCCCAGGTGGGTGGATCACGAGGTCAGGAGACTGAGACCATCCTGGCTAACATGGTGAAACCCCGTCTCTACTGAAAATACAAAAAATTAGCTGGGTGTGGTGGCGGGCGCTTGTAGTCCCAGCTACTCGGGAGGCTGAGGCAGGAGAATGGCATGAACCCGGGAGACGGAGCTTGCAGTGAGTCGAGATCGTGCCACTGCACTCCAGCCTGGGTGACAGAGTGACACTCCGTCTCAAAAAAAAAAAAAAAAAAAATTAGCTTGTTTAAAAAAAGGCAAACAGCATTTATGAAAAAGATATGAATGGTACTTAAATAAGAAAAATAGAGAAGTGCTTATTAAAATGACAGATATCCCTTCTTAGACCTGTTTTGTTCCTGATTTCCTTAGCAAGAGTTCAGATAGTGATTAATACTGCATTATCCAAATCTGTTTGGTTGATGTTTTGAGTAACAAGGGATTTATTGAAAGTGTATGCTTGGTTCCTGAGATTGTGAAGTAGAATTTGTAGGGAGGTTAATCTATATCCTAAATACCACTATTCACTTAGCAGATTGCCAGAAATCTCTCAAGTCTTGACAGCACTGTTGATGACTGTATAGAAACTGACAGATCCGTACATACATTGCTGGTGGAAGTATAATTTGATATAACCCCCAAATATGGAAGGCGATTTTGATATCTGTTAAAATTACAAATGCATATCGCCTTTGGCCAATGCCTTCAATCATGTTTCAGTCAGTATGAGGAACTACTTATATGTTAAATGGTTAAAACAATCCCAGCAACATGGAATTAAATATTAAATGTTATTCAGGTAACTGAAACAGATAGCTTTGAGGTTCCAATGTAGATGTTGATGAAATACATCAGAAGAAAGCATTTGAGTATGGCCAGGGGAACACTGATGGACATAAATTAAAAAAAAATTAAGATATTTACATACAGTCTAATTTACACTTTTTGGCAGATAGTTGTGGGAATTTTGACCAATGTATACAGTTGTCTAACCGTCACTACAATGAAGATATAGATCAGTTCCAGTACCCCTATATCCACATCCCTCCAATATTCCTTGGTAGTCCTTCTTTCCTTCCCAAACATAGCCCCTGGCAACCACTGATTTCTTTCTCATTTATATGTTTTTTTTTTTGCTCTTTCCAGACTGTCATATACATGGAATCATACAGTAAGTAGCCAATTGAGTCAGGCTTCTTTCACTTAGCATAATGCATTTGAGATTCATCCAGGGTGTTGTGTTTAGCAGAAATTTGTTCCTTTTTATTACTTAGTAGTAGTCTATTGTATGAGTATAACATAATTTGCTTATCCATTTACCACCAGTCGAAGGACATTTGGGTTGTTTCCGCTTTTGGTGACTACAAATAAAGCTGCCTAGAAGTTTTTATAGTTTTAGGTTTTTACATTTGAGTCTAGCATCCATTTTGAGTTAATTTTTGCATATGGTACAAGGTATGGAAAGGATTAACTTTTTTTGACATATGGATATCCAGTCATTCCAGCACCATTTGTTGAAAAGACTATTTTTCTTTATTGAATTACCTTGGCACCTTTGTCAAAAATCAAATGACCATATGTGTGTAGGTCTATTTCAGGACTTTCTATTCTATTTCGTTGATCTGTCTTGATCACCATTTACACTGTCTTACCGTAGCTTTATAGAAAGCCTTGACATCAAGTAGTATGAGTCCTCCATCTTTGTTCTTTTTCAAAATGGTTTTGGTTATTCTAACTCCTTTGCCTTTTCACCTAAGAATCAGCTTGCTGATTTTGAAAAAAATCTTAGTAGAATTTTTATTAGACAGATGTCTAAAAATTGTGGTAGCATATATGTAACAAAATTTTCTGTTTTAACTTTTGAAGTGCACAGTTTAGTGGCATTAAGTATATTCACATTGTTTTGCAACTATCACCACCATTTATTTCTAGCAACTTAAAAAATTTTCCCAAACGGAAACTCTGGACCCATAAACAATGACTCCCCAATTCCTCCACTACACCCAGCACTTGGCAACCACCATTCTACTTTGTCTCTTTGAATCTGACACCTTTAGTTACTTCATTCTGTATTTATAGAATAATAGAATACTTGTCCTTTTGTGACTGGCTTTTATTTCACTTAGCCCAATATCTTCAAGGTTCATCCTTGGGTTTTTTTCTTTTTTTTTTTTTGAGACAGAGTCTCGTTCTGTCACCCAGGCTGGAGTGCAGTGGCGTGATCTCGGCTCACTGCAGCCTCGGCCTCCCGGGTTCAAGCGATTCTCTTGCCTCAGCCTCCCAAGTAGCTGGGATTACAGGCCCCCAACACCATGCCTGGCTAAATTTTTTATTTTTAGTAGAGACAGGGTTTCACCACGTTGGCCAGGTTGGTCTCTAACTCCTAATCTCAGGTGATCTGCCCACCTCGGCCTCCCAAAGTGCTGGGATCACAGGCGTGAGCCACTGCGCCTGGCCCCTTGTTTAATATGTCAGAGTTCCTAATCTATTGTATGTATATACCACATTTTGTTTGTCCATTCATCTGTTGATGGATCCTTGGGTTGCTTCCACCTTGACTCTTGTGAATGATGTTGCTATGAACATGGATACATAAATATCTTTTTGAGTGCTTGGTTTGAATTCTTTGGGGTTTATGCCCAGAAGTGCAATTACTGGATCATATGGTAATACTGTGTTTAATTTTTTTTTTTTTTTGAGATGGAGTCTCACTCTGTCACCCAGGCTGGAGTGAGGTCGCACGATCTCCGTTCACTGCAACCTCCGCTTTCCGAGTTCAAGAGATTCTCCTGCCTCAGCCTCCTGAGGAGCTGGGATTACAGGTGGCTCGCCACCATGTCCAGCTAATTTTTTTTTTTTTTTTTTTTTTTTTAAGTAGAGATGGGATTTTGCTATGTTGGCCAGGCTGGTCTCAAACTCCTGACCTCAAGTAATCTGCCCGCCTTAGCTTCTCAAAATGCTGGGATTATAGGTGTGAGCCACTATGCCCTGCCGTGTGTGTGTGTGTGTTTAAGGAACAGTTATACCGTTTTCCACAGTTACATCCCCACAGTTTCAGTTTCTCCATTTCCTCACCAACATTTTAAAAAATCTGTCTGCCTGTCTGTCTGTCTACCTACCTACCTACCTACCTACCGGCCGTCCTGATGGATGTGAAGTCAAATCTTAATGTGGTTTGATTTGTACTTTCCTAATAATTAGTGCCCTGAGTCTCTTTCAAGTGCTTTGGATAGATTTTTAAATATAGTCTTAAATATTCTTATAAAAGTTGTATATGTACATTGTAGAAAGAAACTACAGATAAGTAAAAATAAGAAAGCAAAACCAGGCCGGACATAGTGGCTCATGCTTGTAATCCAAGTGCTTTGGGAGGTCAAGACAGGAGTATCACAAGACCAGCCTGGGCAACATAGCAAGACCCCTTCTCTACAGAAAATGAAAAAAAACATTAGGCATACATGGTGTAGTATGTATACCTGTAGTCCCAGCTATTCAGGAGGCTGAGGCAGGAGGATCACTTGAACCCAGGAGTTTGAGGTGACAGTGCACTCCAGCCTGGGTGACAGTGAGACTCTGTCTTTAAAAAAATAGAAAGAAAATAAAACCGTCCTGTTTTTATCTTTCAGACATTTTTCTATACACATTTATGTGCCATTAAAAAAAGAAACATCCCTTCAGAGTAGAGGCAGAGAGACATTATTCTATACATGGGCCTTTGTGTTTGTCTTGTCTTTTTCTTCCCTCCTTTTCTTCCTTTTTTATTTAGCTCCACCATTTCATGTCAATAACATTTTATTTTAATGCCCAGTCCACATTCACATTTCTCCAAGTATTCATAAACACCTATCATATCTGGTTTATCCAAACCATACATGCATTGAATCTGGTTTCTCTCTCCCTCCTCCTTCCCTCCTCCCTCCCCATTCTCTCCCTGTCTCTCTCTCAGACAGGGTCTCCCTCTGTCACCCAGGCTGGAGTGCAGTGGCATAATCATAGCTCACTGCAATCTCCCAACTTGTGGGTTCAAGTGATTCTCTGGCCTCAGCCGCCCAAGTAGCTGGGACTACGGGTATGTGCCACCATGTATGCCTAATTTTTTGTTGTTGTTGTTTGAGACAATCTTGCCTCTTGTCGCTCAGGGTGGAGTGCAGTGGTGCTGTCTCGGCTCACTGCAACAACCTCCGCCTCCTGGGCTGAAGTGATCCTCCTGCCTCAGCCTCCTGAGTAGCTGGGACTAGAGATGTGTGTCACCATGCCCAGTTAATTTTTATACATTTTGTATAGCCGGAGTTTCTGCGTGTTGCTCAGACTGGTCTTGAATTCTTGGGCTCAAGTGATCCACCCACTTTGGCCTCCCAAAGTGTTGGGATTACAGCCGTGAACCACCCTGCCCGGCCATATATATATAATAGATTTTTTTGTAGTGACAGGGTCTCACTATGTTACCTAGGCTGGTCTTGAACTCGTGGTCTCAAGTGATCCTTCCACGTGAATCTGGTCTCTTAAGCCTCAACTCTGATAACCTAGCACAGCTCACCCTCCTTCTGGATAAACTACAATCATGTGCTGAATAACAACGTTTCAGTCAACAATGGACAATGTACAGCATGATCGTCCTATAATATTATAATGGAGCTAAAAATTCCTTTCACCTAGTCATGTCATAGCCTTTATAACGTCTTAGTGCAGTGCATTTCTCATGTGTTTGTGGGGATGCTGGTGTAAATTAACCTGCCCTGCTAGTTATATAGAAGTGTAGCACATACAGTTATGTATAGTACATAATACTTGGTAATAACTATGTTCCTGCTTTACATATTTATTATACTATTTATCATTATTTTAGAATGTACTATTACTTATAAGTTGTAGCCAGGCATGGTGGGTGACGCCTGTAATCCCAACACTTTGGGAGGTTGAGACGGGAGGATCAGTTGAGCCCGGGAGCTTGAGATCATCCTGAGCAACATAGTGAGATGCTGTCTTTACAGGAATAATACACAAAAATTTAGCCGGACATGGTGGTGCGTGCCTGTAGTCCCAGCTACTTGAGAGACTGAGGCAAGAGGATCGCTTGAGCCAGGGAGTTCAAGGTTGCAGTGAGCAATGATCATACCACTGCATTCCACCCTGGGTGAGAGAGCGAGACCCTGTTTCAAGGGAAGGGGGAAAAAAAAAGGTAACTGTAAAACAGTCTTAGGTCCTTCCATTGGTATTCCAGAAAAAGGCACTGTTATGACAGATGACAGCTCCACATGCTACTGTCCCTGAAGACCTTCCAGTAGGACAAGATGTAGAAGTGTAAGACAGTTATATTGATGATCCTGACCCTATGTAGGCCTAGGTTAGTGTATATTTGTGTCTTAGTGTTTAACAAAAAAGTTTAAAAAGCAAAACAAAAATTTTAAAAATAGAAAACTTACAGAATAAGAATATAAAGAAAGTATTTTTGTACAGCTGTGCAATATGTGTTTTAAGCTAAGTTATAATTAGGAGTCAGTGTAAAAGTTTATAAAGCAAAAAAGTTACAGTAAGTGAAAGTTAATTTATTATTGAAGAAAAAAAAATTTTTTTTTTTTTTTTTTTGAGATGGAGTCTTGTTTTGTCATCCAGGCTGGAGTGCAGTGGCGCAGTCTTGGCTCACTGCAACCTCCGCCTCCTGGGTTCAAGTGATTCTCCTGCCTCAGCCTCCAGAGTAGCTGGGACTACAGGCGCGTGCCACCATGCCTGGCTAATTTTTTGTATTTTTAGTAGAGACGGGGTTTCACCGTGTTCGCCAGGATGTTCTTGATCTCCTGACCTCGTGATCCGCTCGCCTCGGCCTCCCAAAGTGCTGAGATTACAGGCATGAGCCACTGCGCCCGGCCAAAATATTTTAAAAAATACATTCAGTGTTTCCTAAATGTACAGTGTTTATAAAGCGTACAGTAGCATGTAGTAATGTCCTAGACATTCACATTCACTCACCACTCACTCACTGACTCACTCAGAGCAACTTTCAGTCCTGCAGGCCCCATTCATGGTAAGTACCTTATACAGGTATACCATTTTTTAATCTTTTATACAGTATTTTTACTGGACCTTTTTTAGGTTTATATATGTTTATATACACAAATACTTACCATTGTGTTAGTTGCCTACAGTAGTTAGTACAGTAACATGCTGTATACGTTTGTAGTCCAGGAGCAGTAAGCTATGCAATGTAGCCTAGGTGTGTAGTAAGCCTAGGCTATACCATCTAGGCTTGTGTAAGTACACTCTATGATATTTGCACAACGATGAATTGCCCAGTGATGCATTTCTCAGAACTTATCTCCATTGTTAAGCAACACATGACTGTATATTGAGGTATAATTTACATACAATAAACGTCACCTATGATATATACTCCCTTGTAACCACCCACCACAGTCAAGATAAAGAACATCATGGCTGGGTGGCTCACACCTGTAATCTCAGCACTTTGGGAAGCTGAGGCAGGAGTATCGCTTGAGGCTAGGAGTTTGAGTCAGGCCTAGGCAACAAAGCAAGACCCTGTCTCTACAAAACACACAAAAACACAAAAATATTAGCTGAGCATGGTGGGATGCAGTTACTGAGGAGGGAGGGTGGCTTGAGCCCAGGAATTTGAGGTTGCAGTGAACTGTGATCATACTACTGCACTGTAGTCTGGGTGACATAGGGAGACCCTGTCTCAAGACAACAACAACAACAAAACCCCATCTCCATTACCCTCAAGTTTCTTCTTGCCTCCTTTCTGTCAAGGTAGATTAGTTTGCATTTTTTATAATTTAGAATTTCATGTAAGTAAAATCATACAGTAGTAGGTACACCACAGTCTTCATAAAATCCCAACTCTTTGGGAGGCCAAGGCGGGAGCGTTGCTTGCACTGGGGAGTTATTGGTTAGAATATATCCTAGGTGATTTTGTATATTTGATGTTGTATCTTACCTGTAGATACGCTAGTGATGATAAAGTTAATTCCTGGCTTAGGGTGATGACTGTCCAATTTTCTTTTTTTTTTTTTTTTTTTTGAGACGGAGTCTCGCTCTGTCGCCCAGGCGGGAGTGCAGTGGCCGGATCTCAGCTCACTGCAAGCTCCGCCTCCCGGGTTTACGCCATTCTCCTGCCTCAGCCTCCTGAGTAGCTGGGACTACAGGCGCCCGCCACCTCGCCCGGCTAGTTTTTTGTATTTTTAGTAGAGACGGGGTTTCACCGTGTTAGCCAGGATGGTCTCGAACTCCTGACCTCGTGATCCACCCGTCTCGGCCTCCCAAAGTGCTGGGATTACAGGCTTGAGCCACCGTGCCCGGCCTGACTGTCCAATTTTCTTATTGTACTGCTAGGTTTTCACCTTGTAAGGAGAAAATTGCCTGTGTGGTTTTACTTGGGAACTAAAAGATGGCCGGTTCTGCGTCAACCATACACCTGATTTTTTTTTTTTTGTTTTGAGACGAAGTTTCGCTCTTTTTGCCCGGGCTGGAGTGCAATGGCGCGGTCTCGGCTTACCACAACCTCCGCCTCCCAGGTTCAAGCAATTCTCCTGCCTCAGCCTCCTGAGTAACTGGGATTACAGGTGCCCGCTACCACGCCCGGCAATTTTTCTTTACTTTTTTTTTCTTTGTATTTTTAGTAGAGACAGGATTTCTCCTTGTTGGCCAGGCTGGTCTCGAACTCCTGACCTCAGGTGATCCACCCTCCTTGGCCTCCCAAGGTGCTGGGATTATAGGCATGAGCCACTGTGCCCAGCCTGAAAAAATAATTCTTAATGAAAAGGTAGGGTAAATACTTAATTTTTTCCTTTAGTTACCAATTTTCAAATTAAGGTGTTAATTTAGTAACTATAATGATAACATAGATTTATTCTTTTATCTTTTTGGGGGGTTTATTATAGATTTTTATTGGTTTAATAGATTTTAATACACTATAGTCATGTGTATTTGTTTTTGACATATTTTAGAGATGAGTTTATATTGATATTCCTGATTAAACATTTTTTGTTAGGCCGGGCGCGGTGGCTCAAGCCTGTAATCCCAGCACTTTGGGAGGCCGAGACGGGCGGATCATGAGGTCAGGAGATCGAGACCATCCTGGCTAACACGGTGAAACCTCGTCTCTACTAAAAATACAAAAAACTAGCCGGGCGAGGTGGTGGGCGCCTGTAGTCCCAGCTACTCCGGAGGCTGAGGCAGGAGAATGGCGTGAACCCGGCAGGCGGAGCTTGCAGTGAGCTGAGATCCGGCCACTGCACTCCAGCCCAGGAGACACAGCAAGACTCCGTCTCAAAAAAAAAAAAAAAAAACATTTTTTGTTTTAACTTTTTTAATGGTAAAATACAGATAACATATACATTTGAACCATTTTTAAGTGTACAGTTCGGTAGCATTAAGTGCTTTCACGTTTGTTGTGTAGCCATCACCATCATCCATCTCTGGAACTTTATCTTTTTAAAAAAGTTTCTAGAGGTTCATATTTATTGGCATTTGACCTAGAGTCTTCCTCATGGGCAAGGTGCAGCCCTGGGCAGGACTATCAGCATCCTGCTCTCTCCTCAATTCTGTTAATCCACCAATCCTAATCCCTCCTAACCCTACCCATAGTCCAAAGAAGATAAAAAGTTCAGGGACATGATGTACTGCTCCCAAACTCTATACCCATTTAGCACTAATTTCCCATTTTCCCTAGCCCAAGATAACCCAACCACCATTCTACTTTCTCTTTGAATTTGACTCCTAGGTACCTCACATATATATTCCTATTTAGTGGAATTGTAGACTATTTATCCTTTTGTGACTGGCTTATTTCACTTAGCACTGTCTTCCAGGTTCATCCATGTTGTAGCTTCTGTTATAATTTCCTTCCTTTTTAAGTCTGAATAATTTTCCATTGTGTATATGTACCATATTTTGTTCATCCATTCATTCATTGATGGATACTTGAGTTGCTTCTACCTTTTGGCAATTGTAAGTAATGCTGTTATGAACATGGGTGTACAAATGTCTGTTTTGAGTCCTTGTTTTGCTTTCTTGCATTCTATTAAAAATGTTAAGGTTCTTTGCTTTTTACATTTTTTTTCTCTTTTATCCTCCTTTTGACTTTATTCTTAAAGTTTTATCTTGGTATAATAATTTATGGAATGTTGCAGAATTAGCAAGGTCCCGTGTGTCCTTCACTCAGGTTCTCCCAATGGTAACGTTTTTCATAATTACAGTACGACATCAAGACCGGGAAATGGACATTGGTACAGTCCACATACAGGTGTCCCTTGATATCTGTGGGGAATTGGTTCCAGAACCCTTGATGACATCAAAATCCATGGATGCTTAAGTTTATTAGACAAAATGGCATAGTGTTTTCACGTAATCTACACACATCTTCCTGTATACTTTAAATCATATCTCGATTACTTATAACACATAATATAATATAAATGCTATGTAAATAGTTATTGTATTGATTTTATTTTTGTTTTTGTTTTTGTTTTTTTTTTTTTTTGAGACGGAGTCTTGCTCTGTCGCCCAAACTGGAGTGCAGTGGCCAGATCTCAGCTCACTGCAAGCTCCGCCTTTCGGGTTCACGCCATTCTCCTGCCTCAGCCTCCCGAGTAGCTGGGACTATAGGCGCCCGCCACCTCGCCCAGCTAGTTTTTTGTATTTTTTAGTAGAGACGGGGTTTCATGGAGTTAGCCAGGATGGTCTCGATCTCCTGACCTTGTGATCCGCCCATCTCGGCCTCCCAAAGTGCTGGGATTACAGGCTTGAGCCACCGCGCCCGGCTATTTGTATTTTTTTATTGTTGTTTTTTTTCATTGTGTTTTTTCCCTGAGTATTTTCTTTCTGTGGTTGGTTGAATCTGAGCATGTGGAACCCATGGATATGGAGGGCTAACTGTATTTATTCAGATCTTGCTAGTTATACATGGACTCATTTAGATAACTATGTTTGCATGTTTTATGTGTATAATTCTGTGCAGTTTTATCATGTGTAGATAGGTGTAACCACTACCACCACCATCACCATCACCATCAAGACACAGAACTGTTCCATCATCACAAATATCCCTCACACTACTCATTTAGTTACACTCACTGCCCTACCCCTTCTCTCCTTCCTCTATTTTGTTTCTAATCTGTGTCAACCACTAATCTGTTATTCATGATTTTGATATTTTCATGGAGTCATAAATGGAAATCATACTGTATATAACCGTTGATACGTTTTTTTGTTTGTTTGTTTGATTTTGCATTTAGCATAATTTCCTTGGGATCCATCCAAGTCGTTATATTTCTTTCTATTGCTGAGATGTAGTCTGGGTACAGATGTACCACAGTTTGTTTAACCATATGCTCATTGAGGGATTTTGGGGGTTCGTATTAGTTTTTTAGGGCTGCCTAAAAAAGTAGCACAAACCGGGTGGCTTAAACAACAGAAATTGGTTGTTCTGGAGGCAAGAAGTCCAAGATCAAGGAATTGGCAAGGTTAGTTCCTTCTGAGAGAGAATCTATTCTGTCCCCCTCTCTTAGCTTCTGGTGGTTTGCTGGCAATCTTGGGTGTCCCTTGCCTGGTAGAAGCATTACCTCCCATCTCTGCCTTCATTTTCACATGGTATTCTCCTTGTGTGCATGTCTCTTTGCAAATTGTCCTTTTTAAATTAGAATACCACTCATATCTCATATTGAATTCTTCCCTAAGGACTTCATTTTAACTTGATAACTTCAGTAAAGATCCTGACTCCAAATAAGGTCACATTTTGAGGTACATGGGGATAGGACTTCAACATATGAATGTTTGAGAGACACAATTAAACCCATAGCAGAGTTGCTTTCAGTTTTTTGCTATTACAAACAAAGGTCCTATGGATGTTTATGTACATGTTTTTACGTAGACATAGGTTTTCATTTCTCTGGGATAAATACTCAGGTGTAAGGTGGTTATGGCAAGTGCATGTATGGTTTTTAAAGAAACGTCTAAGCTCTTTACCAGAGTGGCTGTAATTTACATTTCCATCATCAGTGTGTAAGAATCAGTTTCTCTGCATCTTTACTATTATTTGGTGTTGTCACTATTTTTTTATTTTGGCAATTCTTACAGGTGTAGTGATACCATGTTGTGGTTTTTATTTGCATTTTCTTCTGTTCAGTTTAACATGTGTTTTAAAAGTTTGTTTGCTAATTATCTCTTTTATACTTAATATCTTGATTCTTAGTGTCATTAACAAAATTGCTTGCTTTCTGCTATAGTATAAAGAAAATAACTTCAGAAAAACAGAATTAGTGTAGCAGACAACAGAAGTAAGAAGTTTAATTTTCTTTCCTTTTTTTTTTTTTTTTTTAAAAAAAATAGAGACATAGTCTTGCTCTGTTATCTAGGCTGGAATGCAGTGACCTAATCACAGCTCACTGCAGGCTTGTACTCAAGCGATCCTCCATTCTCTTTCTCTCTCTCTCTCTCTCTCCGCCCCCCACTTCCCCTCCCCCTCCGCCCTTCCCCCCCTCTACCTTTCCCCCTTTCTTCCCTCTCCCTCCCTCTCCTTTTTTGTAGAGACAGGTCTCACTATGTTGACCAGGCTGGTCTCAAACCCCTGGCCTCAAGCGATCCCCCGAACTTTGGCCTCCCAAAGTGCTGGGATTACAAGTGTGAGCCTTCACATTCTGCTTTAAATTTTCTTCTTTTTGTCCTTGAAATTCTTCCCACTAAGGATAAGCAAAGTGTGTTCTCACCTCACATTATATAAGTACCTTCTCTGTATGCCTGTGTTATTAATTTGATGTACATGATAAGGTTTATTTTTCCAATTTGTCTTCAATTTCAGACATTTAAAAAATTCTGTTTTTATGACAGTGACATAACCTAACAAAATTCAGTTTCACTTGAATGAGTATGACATTTTCCTTATTCAAAAGTTATAATTATATGCAAAGGTATATATAGAAGTCTTCCACAGATTCCTGCCGCCTATATTTCTTTTATCATCCCCTGCTCCTTACAGACAACTTGGAAAAAGTGTTTCTTGTTAATCCTCTCAGTATTTTTTTGTGCAAACAAATACATCCATTCATATACGTGTTCTTATTTTGTGAAAGGCATCACACTTTACATTACATAATTTGATGTAAACTTAGATATTAAGTAGCAGACCTAACAGAAGACTTTCAGAGTTGTGTTAATGCTGTTATTTATGTGGTGAGAGTTGAATCTGCTACACTGACTTCCACATTATTTTGTGATCTATAAGTTATGATCAACATGAGATAGTAGGTTCACTAGTAACTAAATTCAAGTATATAACACTGGAAAAACTGCTTGTTGCTTTATGACTTTGGGCAGAAAAACAGGTGAAATGTAGTTGAATACTTTGTAAATTATGGTTAGCCAAAGTAGGTGACACAGGACTAACCTGTGAAAGGGGACATAATGAAGTTAAACATTCAAGTAAAATGACATGATAATGGCATATTTGGCAAACATCTTCAGAATAGTTTATATGTAGAAGTTGGAGGAGAAAAGTTTTTCCCTTTCCTAGTTGCAAGTTATTGTTATTATTAATTTTTTTTTTTGAGATGGAGTTTCACTCTTGTTGCTCAGGCTAGAGTGCAATGACGCGATCTCGGCTCACTGCAACCTCCGCCTTCTGGGTTCAAGTGATTCTCCTGCCTCAACCTCCTGAGTTGCTGGGATTACAGGCATGCGCTACCACACCCGGGTAGATTTTGTATTTTTAGTAGAGACGGGGTTTCACCGTGTTGGTCAGGCTGGTCTGGAACTCCCGACCTCAGGTGATTCGCCTGCCTCAGCCTCCCAAAGTGCTGGGATTACAGGTGTAAGCCACTGCGTCCACCCCTATTATTAATTTTTTAGAAACAGGGTCTCGCTGTGTTGCCCAGGCTAGTTTCAAATGCCTGGGCTCAAGTAATCCTCCTGCCTCAGTCTCCCAAAGTGCTGGATTAGAGGCATGAGCCACCGTGCCAAGTCACTAGTTGCAATTAATTTATTAATTAGGATAGCTAAGCACAGTCATTTATGGTGGGTAGGGGGAGACAGAGGGAGAGGGAGATTGTGTTTCATGATGAAAAGATCATTTTGAGTATTTTTGCCAAAATAATAATCATAGAATAAGATGGAGATCCTTGCATATGAATAATCTTTTCAGTCATGGTGTTCTCAGTGTTGCTACGTTATTTGGCAGATAACTCTTTGTCTGGAGGATCATTATAACACATTTTTTTTTTTTTAGAGAGTTTTCTAATTGAGAAGTTTCTTTCCTGACTAATTACTTAATAAACCATTGTTACAACAAATTATATCATAACAGCAAAGTTGCAGTAACTATGAATCTAAGATAGTTTCAAGTTCTCTGTAGTAGAGTGTACTTTCAAGTCTATCCAAAACAAAAACGTTAGCTCTAGTATATATTTGTTTTTAATAATATATTGCTCTTAATATTAAATATATATTGAGTCATTTCACCTCCTTTCTTAGCATCTCGATAGTTCTTTTGGGGATATTGATTTTGCAGGATGCTTTAATGTATTTGTTGTTGTTTAGAAATAAGGCAGTCTTTTGTCGTAGTCTTTTGTCATAGTTCTAGGGAAGGTTTAAAAACTTCAGTCATCTTAGAGTTCAGATTGAGTTGGTCTGTTTGGATGGCGTGCTAAAGTGTATGAAATATGCTCAGTTACAGGACAAAATGTGGGAGTCCCCTAATGATATCTGGTACCAGTAATCTAACCAGATAGGTAGGTAGGTAGGTGGGTGGGTGGGTAGATAGATTAGATAGATAGATAGATAGATAGATAGATAGATAGATATCTCTTCTTACTGGATCTTATGCCGTGTGCTCCCTCTCGAGTTTAATGGAATCAAGTGTTGCGTTTTAGGCTAATTTCTAAATCTTAGTGTCATCACATGAGGCCATTTAGTATACTAACTGTTGGATGCAGTTTGTTTGCATTGCTGCTGGAAGATTGTTGTTGCTTTTTACCTTGGCTTTAAGTTGTGTGCTCTTGTGGGTAATTATGGGACTTGACTTGTACCGTCATATTTTGAACAAGCAAAAGAAATGTTGAACGTTTGTTAAATAGGTTTCAGCGACAGCTTTCATATTCTATGGTGAGCAACTTAAAAAATGTAGAGTTAGCTCCGGTTGTTCAACCAAGTGTTTCCATGTTTTTTGGAAAAGCTAGATTGTTTATTTTGATATTTTGCTGTAAATTTAACATAAGCTTTGGTGCATTTTACCTTATTAAACAGGAGACAGAAAGTCTGTCAAAATATTCTGAGTGTAGATATCAATGATTAGTGTCTTAATTTACAAAATGACATCTCAATAGATCAATAGTTATATGGTATGTGATATGCTTGTTTAGTGGAAAGGTGTTCTCAAATGATCGATGATTTAAGTAAAATCCTGTGAGTTTATACCATATGAGAGAAGCTTGCTTGATAAAAGAGGTTTCAAATTTAAGTTTTTGTTGTGGTAAATAACAACATTTAGCCATTTTTTTAAGTGTGTAATTGCGTAATGCTAAGTATATCCAACTGCTGTGAAAACAGATCTACAGAAATTTTTCATCTTGAAAGCCTGAAACTGAATACATATTAAACAACAACTCCCATTTTTCTCTTCCCCTAGTCCCTGGTAACCATTATTCTACTTTCTGTTTCTATGAATTTGACTACTTCAGATAGCTCATAAGTGGAATCATATAGTATTTTTCTTTTTTGTGACTGGCTTATTTCAGTTAGCATAATGCCCTTAGGGTCCATCTGTGTTGTAGTGTAGTACAGATGTTCCTTCCTTTTAAAAGGTGTGTATTTCATTTTATGTATCTATTTTGTTTATCCATATCTGTTCTATTCCATTGGTCTGTTTGTCTTTATGCCAGTACCTCACAGTTTTGATTACTGTAGCTTTGTACAGTAAGTTCTCACTTAGTGCCATTCTTAGATTCTTGGAAACTTGGGCTTTAAGCAAAACGATGTACAGCAGGTCCTTGAATAATATCAATTTGTTCAATGTTGTTTCGTTACAATGTTTATGAGGAAAAAAATTGGTTTCACGTCATTTTGCTTAACATTGGAGTTTCCAAGAACCTGTTGGTGATATTGAGGACTTTCTCTAAAATGCTTTGAAATTAGGAAGTGTGAGTCCTCCAACTTTGTTCTTTTCTTCCCAAAATTGTTTGGGCTCTTTGGGTCCCTTGAGATTCTATATGACTTTTCAGCTTAATTTTTTCATTTTTGCAAAAAGTGCTATTGGGATTTTGATAGGGATCGTGTTGAATCTGTAGATTTCTTTGGGTAGTATGGACTTCATAATAATATTAAGTCTTTGAATTCATGAACACAGGATGCTTTTCTATTTGTGTCACCTTCCATTTCAGCAATATTTTGTAGTTTTCAGTGTACAAGTCTTCTACCTCGGTTAGGTTTAGTCCTAAGTATTTTAAGCTTTTTGATGCTGTTGTGAATGGAATTGTTTCCTTAATTTCCTTTTCGGATTGTTAGTATATACGAGAATTTTGTTTGTTGATTTAATATCCTGTGACTTTATTGAATTTGTGGTTATTAGTTCTAAGTTTTTATGTGTGTGTAAACTTTGGGATTTTCTACATAGAAGATTGTGTCATCTGGGAACAGAGATAATTTTACTTCTTTCTTTCTGACTTGGATGCCTTTTATTTATTATTTTTCCTGTCTAATTGCTTTGGCTAGGCCTTCCAGTACTATGTTGAATAGACACGTGGTGGGAGTGGGCATCCTTGCCTTGTTCTGTATGTTAGAGTAAAAACTTTCAGTCTTTTACCCTTGACTATAATATTAGCTATGGGCTTTTGACTTTTATTATATAGAGGTAGCATCTTAGTCCATTTTCTGTTCCTTACAACAGAATATCTGAAATTAGGTGCTTTATAAAGAAAAATAATTTATTTCTTACAGTTAAGGAGGCTGAGAAGTCCAAGTTTGAGGGTCCACATCTGATGAGAGTCTTCTTTCTAGTGGGAACTCTGCACAGTTCCTAGGTGTTGCAAGGCATCACATGGCAATGGGACTGAGCATGCTTGCTCAGGTCTCTTTCTCTTCTAAAGCCACCAGTCCCACTCTCATAACTATTAAATCATTAACCCAGTAATCCATGAATGGATTAACCTATTCATGATGGCAGAGCCGTCTTTACCCAATCACCTATTAAAGGCCCCACCTCTCAATACTGCCACATTGGGGATTAAATTTCCACATGAGTTTTTGAGGTGACAAATACTCAAACCATAGCAGGTGATTTTTTTTCTAGTTTTTACTTGTTGAGTATTTTTTATAGTGAAAGGGTATTGAATCTTCTTGTCAAATGCTTTTCTTGTGTCAATTGAGATGATCATGTGGTTTTTGTCCTTCATTCTGTTAATGTGTTGTGTTACATTGATTGATTTTTTGTATGTTGAAACAGTCTTGCATTTCGGCAATGAATCTCACTTGGTCATGGTGTATAATATTTTAAATGTTTTAAATGATGAATTCTGGTTTGCTAGTATTTTGTTAGGAATTTTTGCATTAATATTCAGGGATATTGGTCTATAGTTTTCTTATAGTGTCTTTTTCTGGCTTGAATTTAATTTTTAAAATGTAATTTGCATGCTTTACTCTTTGTCTAGGAATGTTTAAGATTAGAGATAATTAAAATAATTTTAGAGTACCACATATGTGTCTCCCATTGTTACCACTGCATGGAATTACCAAGTGAAGAATCAAACTCTTAGATCTGAAATACGAATTGGAAAGTACCTATAGTGTGTTGACAAACTGAATTGTGAAAGCATATTTGATTTCTGAACTTGAATATGCATGTAATTCAAACCTATGAATTGTGTACTGTGGTTGTTAGCTAAAAGGTTAGTGGGTAATATCAAGTGGCTGGTAATGCTAAATATTTTAATAAGGTCAGCTAATCAGAAGTGCAAGGAACAAAAAAATTGGACATGTGACATATATGTGTTGTTGTATAGTCATGCTAAAATGAAAAAAGAGGCATTGTATATTAATAGTCACCACAATTTTAAATATCAGGTTAAAATTTTTCATTATTCTCTATAAAGTGGTTTCTTTTTCACTTTGGTTTTACTGTTTTCAATCTACTGAATTGTTTTTTTGGTTACGGTTCTATCTTCATTATCATGCACATTAATAAAATTCAATAATTCATTGAGATACTTTTTACTACCTTGAGTAAATAAATGTGGAAACTTTTGATGTAATCTATTCAGAGTATGTGAAATGAAAATTTAGATTTCCCCCAACATCAAGCAGGATTGTCCTGTGTTCATCTACTCTTCTATGAAATCTGCCTTTTTTTGAAATTTGCCAGTGAGCCAGTGATGCCCAGTGTGAAATGGTTTAGATGGCAATAATACATTGTGCTTATATCATGCTGTATACTATTTAACCCGTCTTGTAAATTTGATTTTTTGATCTGGATATTCATTTATACCAGCTAATACGGTCTCATTGGAAATGTTGATAGCCACTACACCCAGTTGTAATTACCCATGTTTATTTGTTTTGTCTTAACATCGCAAATTTACATCACAGGTTACATCACAAAGTTATGTTAATAAGATGAAGATGTATACACATGCACGCACACACGCACACACACACATGCACACCAGTCCAGAAAGCTAACTGTAGAGTGTGGTATTCACATATAAGTGAGATGAAGAGTGGATAATGACAGTATTAAAACAATTATTAGCTATTGACCTTGGCAGACTGAGAAATGGTTTTAAGGTGATAGTATATGATAAAACAAATATCTGTTTTGATATTTGTCTTAGGATAGAGCCAGATAATGTCTGGTCAGCTGCAGCTTATTGGGGCTGACTGGGGAAATAGTAGTCTTCAAATTAGATAGCAGATACATATCCAATATGTCAACTATAATATGGTATCCAGTGTAGAGCAGCAGCCAATGCCAGTATGGTCAGACAGATGAGAGGACAATATTGTAGCATTCAGGTTAAGGCAACTTGAGACAAATGGAGACTTTTTAGGGTGGGTTTATGGGCAGGATTCCAGTACCAGAATGAAGGTAGATGTATTACAGCAGGAACATGTCAGACAGCATAGGATCTTTGGGTGATTCAGGTACAGGTTACAACTGAGTACTGAGTACAAGTTGACTCTGCGGGAATAGGACATAAGCCTTTTCTTGTCTCCCTCTAACTCCTAACTAAGGGGGTTGCTAAGTTCACAAAGTGTGCTAGGTTTTTTTTTTTTTTTTTTTTGAGACAGAGTCTTGCTCTGTCACCCAGGCTGGAGTGCAGTGGCGCGATCTCGGCTCACTGCAAGCTCCG
>NC_045445.1:30542401-30547604 GCF_002776525.5 Piliocolobus tephrosceles | reverse complement strand
CCCAGCTAGTTTTTTGTATTTTTAGTAGAGACGGGGTTTCACCGGGTTAGCCAGGATGGTCTCGATCTCCTGACCTCGTGATTCGCCTGCCTCGGCCTCCCAAAGTGCTGGGATTACAGGCTTGAGCCACCGCGCCCGGCCTTAGGTTTTCTACAGACATCAAAACTGGTCATCGAGAACTGGGACAACCAGTATGTAGGTTTGTCAAGGTGATCACAGTTGTGGTGATGGCTCGAGTCATGTTTTGAAAGTATTGGGGAAAGTGAGTAGACAAGAAAACTAGGAAGATTGCTGAGTACCTACTATAATAAACTTAAAAATAGGAAGGGAACAGGTGGATGTTTCCCGTTTTGTAAATTTTAGTTTTTGGCAGTGTGTAGTGATGCCATATCTGTAGACTGCCCCAGCTTGCTCCTTCCCCTCTTCCTGAAAATAAAAGTTATTTTTGCATTGTTGTGGCCTTAGGCCTGTTCAATTTGTCTACTTAGTTATTTTAGAAAGGCCTTTTACTTTGGCCTCCTTCCGTCCTTTATATGTATGTATATATAAATTTTTTTTTTTTTTTTTTTTTTTTTTTTGAGATAGAGACTTGCTCTGTTGCCCAGGCTGGAGTGCAGTGGCATGATATTGGCTCACTGCAGCCTCCACCTCCTGGGTTTAAGCAATTCTCATGCCTCAGCCTCTGGAGTAGCTGGGATTACAGGCCTGTGCCACCATGCCCAGCTAATTTTTGTATTTTTAGTAGAGATGGTATTTCTCCACGTTGGCCAGGCTGGTCTGGAACTCCTGGCCTCAAGTGATCTTCCTGTCTTGGCCTCCCAAAGTGCTGGGATTACAGGCCTGAGCTACTACACCCGGCCTGTCCTTTATATTATTTTTAAAGTTTGTAAGTATAGATTTCCTACTTATTAGGAAATATAGACAGGGTCATTAATCTTCCTACATATGCAGATTTCTTCCAGGCGTACCTTCTCTGGTTTACCTACTCCTGTACCAGAGCAGGGACTACCATTAGGAATTCTGTAGGACTCCATTCAGGTTTGTGTAAAAGAAAAGATATTTACGAATGATACATGTGGTAGCTGTAATGTGAGTGTGTTATTAAGAAACTTTTAGGTTAAGATTTTACTACTGGACTGAGTACACATGATCATTGCTTAGTTTGACATACTTTTCACCATGTCATTTACTTAGAATAGTATAGCATAAATTAGGGAGATTAACAGAGGGAGGACAAATATTTTTTAGGTAAGAAGAATTTTTTTTTGTTTTTTTGAGATAGAGTCTTGCTCTGTCACCCAGGCTGGAGTGCAGTGGCATGATCTCGGCTCACTGCAACCTCTGCCTCCCAGGTTCAAGCGATTCTCCTGCCTCAGCCTCCCAAGTAGCTGGGATTACAGGTGTGTGCCACCATGCCCGGTTAATTTTTCTGTTTTAGTAGAGATAGGGTTTCACCATGTTGGTCTTGAACTCCTGACCTCGTGATCCGCCGAATTCTTTTTTTTTTTTTTTTGAGACGGAGTCTGGCTCTGTCGCCCAGGCTGGAGTACAGTGGCCGGATCTCAGCTCACTGCAAGCTCCGCCTCCCGGGTTTACGCCATTCTCCAGTGGCCGGATCTCAGCTCACTGCAAGCTCCGCCTCCCGGGTTTACGCCATTCTCCGGCCTCAGCCTCCCAAGTAGCTGGGACTACAGGTGCCCGCCACCTCGCCCGGCTAGTTTTTTGTATTTTTTTAGTAGAGACGGGGTTTCACTGTGTTAGCCAGGATGGTCTCTATCTCTGGACCTCGTGATCCGCCCGTCTCGGCCTCCCAAAGTGCTGGGATTACAGGCTTGAGCCACCGCGCCCGGCCCCGAATTCTTTTTAAAGATTGTTACTCATCAAAGGGGCATTAGTTTTTTTCTTTTTGAAGGTAGGTATTTATATCCACATTTTGGGTTAGCTTTTCATTTTTTGCCCCATGTACATCATTTGACATAGAAATGATAGTAACTTTCCTGTTTGGATCAAATGTACTACTGCAGGAAGTAGTCTACCTTTTAGCATTCACAACCTCAAACTAAACAACAGACTTCTGTATGCTGTCTCCTAAGAAAGTACATAGTCCAATAAAAGGAACATACCTTTGGGTCTTGTTGTCAGGAGCCTGTAAGAAAGTTTATGTTCCCTGCTAATCTTGAGTTGGCAAATATAATAAAGGTAATTTTATGATAGAACTCGAGTTTTTGTACGTTTAATTTTATATGATTATGAACATGAAATATGAATAGATTTTAGCAGCATAGTTTTGTAATTCCTCAAGTAGTTTAGGTTTTTAAACAGTTTTTTTTTTCCCCTCCTGAGGGAGGGTCTCACTCTGTTGCCCAGGCTGGAGTGCAGTGGTATGTTCTCAGCTCACTGTAGCCTTGACCTCCCAGGCTCAAGCGATCCTCCCACCTCAGCCTCTCAAGTAGTTGGGACTATAGGCTTGTGCCACCCTGCCCAGCTGGTAGTTCAGGTTTTAATAGAATACATTAAAAACTAAATTTCCCCTTCATAATTTCCTTTTTTGTGCTAACAGTAAGATTGTAAATAAAAAATTAAAAAATTACCCACCCTGAAATGTTATTGTTTTCCTTTGCTTCTTTTTTGTTGTTATTATGTCCATTTACCCACATTGGTACACAGTCATAAATAGTTTCAGTGTATGAATATTACATTAATTACATTGATGTACTATCAGTGGTACTTGGTTGGATGAATTTTTAGTATTTAGAAACTTTAAAAATCATATTTCACTAGGATAGGGAGTTGGCCAGGTCAATAATTTTTTCTGTTTCTATCAGACCTTGACACAACATTTTTTTCTTTTAAAATGATATGTACCTGTCTGGGCGCAGTGGCTCACACTTGTAATCTCAACATTCTGGAAGGTTGAGGTGGGCAGATTGCTTGACCCTAGGAGTTCAAGACTAGCCTGAGCAACATAGTGAAACCCTGTTTCTACAAAATACACAAAAATTAGCTGGGCGTGATGGTGCTCGCCTATAGTCTGGATAGTGGGATATTTCAGTAATTTCTAATTTTAAGTGTTTGTATTATAGTGATGGTGGCATTTTAGAAGGGTGTATACTTTTCCTGGTTGTGATCCTTATATGTAGAAGTACGGGACCCTTTTGGGAGGAGTGTAAAGGGTATGGCATGTGGTGTGTGAATTTGCCAGCTTTTAGCAGTTGAATATTTCTGCATTTTTATTTTAGTGAGAGAATTAAAATACCAGCTACTTAAGTGTTCCCCTCCCCTGTGCTCTCCAGTAATATATTATTAATATATGGATTCTGAGGAACCTTCTTAGTGATGACTTTGTTGGTAGCTTTTTATTTTTTTGTCTTGAGACCACTTGGGATTGAATTAAATACCTTTTTTTAATGGAGACGGAGTCTCACTCTGTTAACCAGGCTGGATTGCAGTGGCATGAGCTCGGCACGCTGCAATCTCCGCTTCCCGAGTTCAAGCGATTCTCCCGCCTCAGCCTCCCGAGTAGCTGGGACTACAGGTGCGCACCACTGCGCCCCGCTAATTTTTGTATTTTTGTTTTAGAGACGAGGTTTCATCATTTTGGCCAGACTGGTCTTGAACTCCTGACCTTGTGATCCGTCTACCTCAGCCTCCCAAAGTGTTGGGATTACAGGCGTGAGCCACTGTGCCTGGCCCCTAAATTAAAGACCTTTAAAAGAGTAATTCTTTTAGGGGAAAAAAAATGATACCAAAGCAAGGTATTAGGATGTTTTGTGTGTGTTTTTATTTTGTAGGGGGGTACTTTTGATGAATGTAGGAAGTCATTCTTTTTTGGAGTTGCAAAGATGCAAGCATGATCATAATTTTTGTATTAATATGCTATAGTAATAGGTATCTGACACGTGTTTCTTGTTATTGAATTTAACTTGTAATCTAAACTTTGAGTAACAGGCCATAAGCATATACTAATTATAGATAACCTGAAAAGTTATGGTGATTAAGTTTCAGCTTTTACGTCTGTTTATATTAAAAGCAGTGTTACTTGAATTTAATATTTAGAATTAGAAATACATGATCATCTGTTACTTTTTAATCTAATAATTAGCAGCCTTTAATGGCAGCACACTATGCATGTGAACCCAAGAAAGTAGTTTTACTTTAATATGTATTGTTTAGCTTATCTACAAACGGAGTTGCTTGGTTTTCGGTAAGGAGAAGCAGAAGCTAGTTGTTGCTGGATACGTTTTTTTCCCAGAAGGAAAATAGTGATTGAGACTTAATGCAAATTTTATTTCTATGCTTCATCCTCCAAAGCTGTTAGAATGTTAACTCTTTTATAGTAGGTATAGAGAATTGGTACATATGATAAAAACCTCAAAAGTTTTTTCTAGACACTAGGAGAGAGCTCCACCTTGTGATCTTTGAGCATATTTTTTAAAAAAATAACCTGCAATAGTACAGAAATTGTGTGGTGAGTTTGATTTTTAAACTGATACTTTTCTTTGAGCGTTACATGTTTTTATAGTTTTGGGTTACCCAGCTGAAGTCAAATGGTATTAAGCACATTTGAAGATACTATGAATTTATTAATGTAAGTCTATGGGGGAAACAAATTGGATGGATGGATGGACGGACTGAGTCTTACCCCATTGCCCAGGCTGGAGTGCAGTATTGTGATCATGGCTCACTGCAGCTTCTACCTCCTGGGCTCAAGCAATCTTCCTGCCTCAGTCTCCCAAGTAGCTAGGTCTGTAGGTGTGTGCCACCATGCCCGACTTATTTTTAAATTTTTTGTTGAGATAGGGTCTCACTGTGTTGCCCAGGCTGGTCTGGAACTCCTCGGTTTAAGACATTCTCCTGCCTCATCCTCCCAAAGCACTGGGATTGTAGGTGTGAGCCATCATGCATGGCCTGCCAATTATATTTATTTGCAGCTGTAGACATTTAAAATAAAGATGTAAACATTCTCAGCTCTTCCTGTAGATTAAAGTTTACATTTAGAAACTACTAATCCCAACTCAATTACAAAGCAACTTTAATATTTGTAATTTTTCTTGAGCTATAATGAACTGTTTTTATGGCAAATAAGTCATTTAGAGAATGACTAGGAAACACTTGGATACGTGGAATTTAGCCTTTTTTTTTTTTTTTTTTTTTTTTTTTTTTTTCTTTTTCTTTTTCCCCCCCGGGGGGGGGTCGTGGGGGG
>NC_045445.1:30520114-30542301 GCF_002776525.5 Piliocolobus tephrosceles | reverse complement strand
TGGATACGTGGAATTTAGCCTTTTTTTTTTTTTTTTTTTTTTTTTTTAATAGCGTCTCGCTCTGTCGCCCAGGCTGGAGTGCAGTGGTGCGATCTCGGCTCACTGCAAGCTCTGCCTCCTGGGTTCACACTATTCTCCTGCCTCAGCCTCCCAAGTAGCTGGGACTACAGGCGCCCGCCACCACGTCCGGCTAATTTTTTTGTATTTTTAGTAGCGACAGGGTTTCACCGCATTAGCCAGGATGGTCTCTATCTCCTGACCTTGTGATCCGCCTGCCTCGGCCTCCCAAAGTGCTGGGATTACAGCCGTGAGCCACTGTGCCCGGCCAGCATTCTTATATTTAATAATATTAAGTAGCAAGTAGGTACCTTCTAGTAGAAATAATAATCACATTTCTTAACAGGTATTAAGGACAAGGATCATTGTTCTCCTGTTCACTATTGTATTCTTATTGCCCAGCACTACATTTGGCACATGGTGGATACTTTTACTTGGTTGGATGAATTTTCGCAGTTTAGAGACTTTAAAAAAATCATATTTCACTAGGATAGGGAATTGGCCATTTCAATAGTTTTTCTATCAGACCCTGACACAGCATTTTTTTTTTCTTTTAAAAATATATGTACCTGGCTGGGTGCGGTGGCTCACACCTGTAATCTCAGCACTTTGGGAGGCTGAGGTGGGTGAATTGCTTGAGTCCAGGAGTTCAAGACTAACTTGAGCAACATGGTGAAACCCTGTCTCTACAAAATAAGAAAAAATTAGCCGGGCCATGGTAATGTGTGCCTATAGTCCCAGCTACTTGGGAGGCTGAGGTGGGAGGATCACTTGAGCCTGGGGAAGTCAAGGCTGTAGTGAGTTGTGATTACCCCACTGCGTTCCAGCCTGGGTGACAGAGTAAGACCTTGTCTGTCTGTCTGTCTGTCTCTATTTTTTATATAGATATAATACACACACACGCGCATCTATCTTGTCTTGAGAGATACATCTTATATCTTTGGTTTTGCTTTTGTGTTTGCTTTGGTTTCTAATTACGAAACACATGTTAGTATAGCCTATGCTTTGCAAAATAATTTGGCCTGGGAATACTTCTTTTACAGTAGAAATTAATTTTGTGCTATTTAGAAGAATCCAGTATATCACACAATATTCATTTTATTTAGTATTCTCTGCTTTTCAGAGCTTTATATTCATCACCTGTGATTCCTTAGGTGACTGGATTTATGAACTATCTTCAAAGTATGCTTAGAAACTATATTGAAGGAAACTATATTGAAGGAAAGCAGCAACTTCGGTTTTTATGAAATGCTCAGAGAGACAGACAGATGCAGCAAAGGATCACATGACCACTTTTATTTTCATCTTGCCGTCTAGATGACCTGACCTGTTTGTTAGACTTTATTAGTTCTGTACCTCTCCAGTTCCTTTTAAAGAAACAAAATAATTTTCTTTTATAAATAAGTTAGCATTTTAGGAGGTGAATGTGTGTCCTACATATGATGACAAACTTCAAAAAAGAAAAAATTAGCAGGATGTGGTGAGTACCTGTAGTCCTAGCTACTCAGAAAACTGAGGTAGAAGGATCTCTTGAGCCCTGAAATTTGAGGCTACAGTGAGCTAAGATTTGTGCCACTGCACTCCAGCCTGGGTGACAGAGTAAGGCCCTGTCTGAACAAAAATAAGATTTTAAAATTTATGTATGTATGTATGTATGTATGTATGTTTGAGACAAGAGTCTCGCTCTGTCACCCAGGCTGGAGTGCAGTGGCATGATCTCAGCTTACTGCAGCCTCCGCTTTCCAGCCTCAGCCTCCTCAGTAGCTGGGACTACATGTGTGCGCCACCACACGAGGCTGATTTTTGTATTTTTAGTAGAGATGGGATTTCGCCATGTTGGCCAGGCTGGTCTCGAACTCCTGACCTCAAGTGACCTGCCCGCCTTGGCCTCCCAAAGTGCTGGGATTACAGGCATGAGCCACTGCGCCTGGCCAAAAACAGGATTTTAAATTCTGAGTATCTTTCAGAAAAAAATAAAGTGGTGGTATATATTATTTGATTATTCAGGATTTAATTTGTGGATTACTCATTCTTGTTTCTCGTATTGCCTCTTTTGTTATTTTGCTGTTCACAAAATATAAAATTAGTATTTCGCTGTTTTAGCTTAAGTAAGCTAGGAAATACAGTCTTTTGAACTTTGTATATTAAGTACTAGTAGCCATTGATGATGTTTTCTAGAGATATAATATTACTAAGAAAAACTGAGCTGTTTCTTGTGTGATGTCTAACCTACTGGGAGAAATCATTAGGAGTTTGTCAGTATGTTATATTTGAACATTTAATATTAATTGGATATGTTTAATCTTACCTGCTTTTTCTTTAGGTGGCTACCGAGTACTAAATTCACTTGGGAATAAAAGAAAAACATAAAGAAAATTATAAGAGAAAGGTATACATAAGACTAAGAGCTTTAGACTTTAGCTTCAGCCTGTTTTTGACTTTCTTGTTTGCTTTTAGGTCATTTTCTCATTTAGGAAATGCATCCTTGACTTTCAAAACATAGACATAATACCCTTTCTGTCTGCCATTTTTGCATGTACTTTGGTCAAAAATGGCATTCATCTGTTGTTCATATGACATTATTGGCGTTTAAATTGATCATAAGTTCCTTGAGGGGGAGGAATAGATCAGATCTAACATTGTTTCCCCTTTCTCTTCTCAACACAGTTTGTTATCATGAAGTGGTTATTTATTTAATAAGCCAGGCTTTGGACTGTATGTTTCCAGGGCTGAAAAACCTGTTTTAAAATTATATCTTAGGTTTTTTTTATTAGCTCCTTTTAACTGTGTGTGTATGATATCAGCGAAAGGTTGTATTTTCAGGCATCTCATATTATGGTTTAAAGTTCTCACAGGGATTTCAGGACCAGTAAGAGTCATATCCTGTTTCTATTTAGGATGTATTAATGTATGTATACATAATGCCAGGTGGAGAATCACAAGAAAATTTAAAAACAGTTGTTTTATGAGCTTCTTTTTCCCCTATGTGTTGTTACTGTGGGGCTGCGAGTGTTACAACAAATCTATATCTACTAAGCAGTCATGGTCAGGCACGGTGGCTCATGCCTGTAATCCCAGCACTTTTGAGAGGCCGAGGTGGGTGGATCGCCTGAGGTCAGGAGTTTGAGACCAGCCTGGCCAGCATGGCAAAACCCCATCTCTACTAAAAATACAAAAATTAGCTGGGCATGGTGGCCTGCGCCTGTAATCCCAGCTTCTCGGGAGGCTGAAGTAGGAGAGTCGCTTGAACCTGGGAGGCAGAGGTTGCAGTGAGCCAAGATCGCGCCACTGCACCCCAGCCTGGGTAACAGAGCGAGACTACGTCTCAAAAAACAAGCAAACAAAAAAACCCCAACAAAAACAATAAGCAGTCAAATGCAAGGGAACGAAATCCTTATTTACTAAAACACATTAGTAGGCACTGGAGAGTTTAGCTTTTGAGTATGGATATCCTTTCCCAATATTTTTGGTTCGTTTATAGTAGATGTCATTTTCTCCTTTTTCAAGGAATTGTCTTAGAAGAAGCAAGCCATCATTTTACCCACGTAAATATATGAATATATTTCTGACATTGAGGTGTTCCAGAAGATGATAAAGAAATGATAGCAGCTCCAGAAATACCAACTGATTTTAATCTATTACAGTAAGTAAATTATATTCTAATAATTTTTAAATACTTGTTTATTCCACAGAATGGGGAATACATTAACTTCACTTAAATTTCCTTCTGCTTGAGAAGATCTAATATATAAAATAGTTGTATGCTTTGCAAGAGTTTATATCACCACTCATCAAGGCTCTGTAATAATAATTATGATGTACTTTTTTGTTGTTGCGTTTTAAATTTATCTTTTAGTTTACATGCTGCACAGTTTATTATTTTTTGTTGTGTAGTTCTGAGTCCATACTTGGTTTTGCAATAGCAACTGTTTTGAGAGAGCATCATACATTTCTTAAAAATTAAGTTTTCTCATTAGTGAGGTATACCATGTGGTAATATTTAGGATGTAATGTCAGATTTCTGTTACAAAATCAAATGATGATTGCAGAAATAAGTTACATGTATATTGGTCCAGAAAGTGGTTTCAACGTAGGTATCCTCTTTACCCCCATCTAAAAAGCTAACTGTACTCCTTAGCTTTCATTCTAATTACTGCTTGGTTTTGAAAGATTTTGAACTACTCTATGTAACAGTGATTTTCATACTAAGGTACAGTTTCATGAGTTGCCTCAGTGAAAAGCGAACTTTTAAATTGCCTGTGAATTCCTTTATTTACCCACCCCACCACTGTATTTTTTATTAGGATCTTTATGAGACCTGACTTGAAAAGATAGTTTAGTTGCTAAAAATTTTGAAAACAACAGACCAGTACCTTTGTACATAATGGCAGCAGTGTCTACTTTTGATCGTATGTAGATTTTCATACTTTTAATAATTTTATTATCTTTAGTGGAGATTATGAATCTTCTGGGACCAAATACATTCAGGTTCCCACAAAACAGCATTTTTAGTGAGGATTTTATGTATTCTAAGTCTCATATCTTTGTAAAAGTTAATTATTACCTTTGTTAATATTAAATGTCTGCTGTATACAGGATGTTATATTAGATCCTGTGAGGAATTAAGTTAGTACTTCCTGCTGCCTTTATGAGTTCGTATTTTAAAGATATAAAGAGAAGATTATGAAATTTCTTATATACTTGATTAGAGACTATAAAAAAGGTCTATATTATGGACTGGACTATTAACTATTAGAATATCTCACATAATTAGGACCTGAAATAGGATAATGAATAAAAGAGAATTGATGTTGTGGGGGTAGAACAGACCCAGTATTTGATTGGGTATGTGGGGTGGGGGGCACAGTAAAGAGGAATGGAAGATTCAGTCGTGTGATAGATGACTCAGGATGTTTCAGGTCACTGAATGGTTAATACAGTATGTTTAATAAACATAAATGTTTTTTTACCTAGGGTAGTTTTGTTGTTCTTTTGATCTTTAAAAACACAGGAAAGCATTGAAGAACGGCTTAGGAAAGTATTTCTTCTTTGGTTGGGAGTATTTTAGACTTTCATTCTGATTACTCAAGCTTTCTTCAGAAAGTTTTTCAGTAAGTTACCAAACCTCTAGTGGTTCACTCTTAGCTGGGATAACTTGGAGATGAGTATTAAGAGGATAATTGAGCCCTTGATTACTGTGGCCATTGGAACATTGTGAAGAGTAGTGATTTTCTTCAGACTTACAGCAGTTACTTAGCTCTTTAAGAGAGCTGGTGTCCCACAAAAGGCTTGGGAAGAAATAAATATTACTTATACATCAAGATATTTTAAATTTGCTGACGAGTTGATGGGTGCAGCACACCAACATGGCACAAGTATACATATGTAACAAACCTGCACGTTGTGCACATGTACCCTAGAACTTAAAGTGTAACTTTAAAAAATAAAAAATAAATAAAAATAAATAAATGAATTTTCATTTTTTTTGCAAGGCCATATAGACATGTGAGAAGATTATTGATGACAATAATCTTCTTAAGATGTAACAGGCATGAGCTTCAGGGTTAATATTATAGTAGTCATTCAGTTTTTGGTGCATTAACTCTAGGGAATGGTATTTATTACGGGCCCTTTCCTCTCAACATTGTAGGATATAGTTAGGATTGCCATCACCTTCCATACATTGTTTAAATTACTTTGTATGTAAGTGCTATGTAAATAGTAATTTTTTTCCTGCTAACGTCTTAATCATTATTTTAGATTTATGAAGTATTCCTACCTCACAGCCTCTGCTACCTCATAGCCTCTGGGCAACTGGTTATTGTAGCAATAAAATGGAAATAGAAGAAATCTAGATTGAGAATACTAGTTTTATAAAGATAGTCTTTCACTTCAATTCCATTTATTTTAAGCAGAGCTGGTGCTAGGTTTACACATTTAGGATGGAAAAACCTTTATCTTTTATGGATGTGGCTCAATTCTAAAATCCAGTGTGACCCAAATACTAATATAAGTATGCCTTGCTTTAAAGCATTTAAATGAGGATATGTTACTACTATTTAGATAGACTCATGTTTACTCATTTGGAAAGCATCACACATATTTATTTAAATCAGTGTGCTTCCATATGTTTGTGAGAAAATCCAGATTATACAAACTAGCCTTACCCCCACCCAGAACAAGGGACAGTTGTTTAGGACTATAGATTCATATGTTGGAGATTGTAGAGACTTTAGAGATTTCATTCTTTCCTGCATATATATTATTTATAGATGAGAAGATTGAGATTGTCACTTGTATAAGATCCACAGTTACTTAGTACCAAAACTGTTCTCCTGACTATAGCTCATCACCTCTTTACTTCATAAAGGATATTGATCACTTAGCATAATTCCCTAGTGTATTTCAAATGATTTAGTTTATAAAAAGGTTTTATAAATACCCTTTCAGGAATACATGTTTTGTATATTGACTCACCTAGATTTATAAATACTTTTCGAGTGAGGTAGGAGAGGCCAGAGGATCCATAATCATAAAACTCCCTAATAAAGTTCCTTCAATGCCTAGTATTAAAATACAGTTTTTCCACAGCACTGTGATCTTTGAAGTAGGAAATGGAACCAGCCATTACATGGAATACCATAGTTCCTAGGGTTAAATTTTAAGACCCACTGGATTAGTTTTCGTACTTTGGTTAAAAATTAACAAAAACGTTTAGATATTTGTACTTTAGTTATTATTTTACTATATATAACTATAGTTATATAGTATGATGTTTTTGGGAAACATCTTAATTACTTATAAGGCTAATATGAAGATTTGTTGGTAAGTTAACCAAGCCTTTCTTTTAGAAAATATGGCAAAAATTAGAAACTATATATAAATTTTAAGGAAGGTTTTTTTTTTTTTTTTTTTTATTATACTTTAAGTTCTAGGGTACATGTGCATAACGTGCAGGTTACATATGTATACATGTGCCATGTTGGTGTGCTGCACCCATCAACTCGTCAGCACCCATCAATTCATCATTTATATCAGGTATAACTCCCCAATGCAATCCCTCCCCCCTCCCCCCTCCCCATGATAGGCCCCAGTGTGTGATGTTCCCCTTCCCGAGTCCAAATGAGCTCATTGTTCAGTTCCCACCTATGAGTGAGAACATGCGGTGTTTGGTTTTCTCTTCTTGTGATAATTTGCTAAGAATGATGGTTTCCAGCTGCATCCATGTCTCTACAAAGGACGCAAACTCATCCAATTCTTATCTTTCTGTCACAGGGAGTCAGAAACACATTTTTCTTCTGACACAGATTTTGAAGATATCGAAGGAAAAAACCAAAAGCAAGGCAAAGGCAAAGTATGTATCAAATATGTGACTTTATTTTGTATCCTAAGATCTCTCACACATACAGATTTAGGTTATGTCTCAGATAGTTTTATCTTTTAAAAATGACTTTTTAAAGGGGTGGGGACTGATTGGTATGGTAAGCCTTCTGAATAAATGTAGTCGGTGGGGACTGATTGGTATGGTAAGCCTTCTGAATAAATGTAGTCCTTTTGTCTTCTAGACCAGATAGCTTTTGGGATATATTTACACTGCTATAAAGTTGCAAATAATAATAATAATAATAATAATAATAATAATAATAATAATAATGCATCATTGTTTCCAGTAGTTTATTTTGTAAAGCACAGTATGTTAAGCAGAATGCAATGTTCTGTTGGCTTTATTTTTGTTTTCCCACAAGTAATAAAATGTCAAGCAAAGTAATATATAAAATCTCTTATTCTAAAGCACTCTAAAAATGTAACATACAACCAGTTTAAGGCTAATGGGTTACAATTGACAATAGTTTTACTCTTTATAAGTAATATGAAAGATAAAAAATTACAAAGTTAAGTTTTGAGTCAATATAATGTAAGTTTAGAGTGTGAGTGGGTTAGCAGTTAGCCTGAGCTGCAGATAACTTGGTGAATGGTTAAATTATTTTGTTGTTTTGGAAAGTACATTTGACTCTGCATGTGTGTAAATACATTATGCAAAAGATAACTTGTTTTTGTTGTTCAGCATTTGTTTTTCAAAATGAATTTTGGATTTATATTGTCTCATGACATACTTTGAAAAAGTCTTAACAATACAGAAGTTTACGATGACCAAAGTGAAATTTTTCCATAACCCTATCACCCGGAGGTAATTTATTCTTTAAACATTTTGATGCACATACTTTTATTCATACACCTATGTATAAACATGATTATAACATTTTATTTAAGTGGAGTCATAATATGCAGTTTAACGTGCTTTTAAAACTCAATGTTATGTTGTCAACAACTTTCCCATAAGTGAACGTAAAACTCTGTAACTTATTTTTTTTTAATTTTTAAATTTATTTGTTTTTTTGGAGATGGGGTCTCTCTATGTTGCCTAGACCGGAGTGCAGTGACTATTCACTGGCACAGTCATGGCACACTACAGCCTCAAACTCTTGGGCTAAAGGAATTATCCTGCCTCAGCCTCTTGACTGGACTACAGGCACCACAGGCCTGTGCCACAATGCCTGGCTTCTCTGTAATTTCTATTATTTTTTATTTTTGTAGAGATGAGATTTCACTATGTTCCCCAGGCAGGTCCTGTACTACTGGGCTTAAGCAGTCCTCCTGCCGCAGCCTCCCAAAGTGCTGGGATTTACAGGTGTGAGCCACCGCGCCCAGCCATTCTCTTTTGATTTCTAATTGTGGCACAGCATCACATTTAATGTATGGAATATAATTTTTAATGCTTGGAATATTTTTTGAGTGCTCATAATTCATGTGTTTCATAATTTTGTGTGCTCTTATTTCCTTAAAAAGATTTGAGAGAGGGATATGAATAGAAATGTTAACTTAACGGCTATTCAAAGATAACCTTAATTCTGTTGGACAGCATACATTAATTTATTAGAAAATCATTTTTTTCCCCCATTAACCTACTTTTGCCTTTGATTTAATTTACAAGTTTGGATAAGATTCTTGGTGGCACCTGAGTAGAGGACTCTGAAGTTTTTGTGCCACAGTTTGGTTAAGGTTGTATAGCTACTACTGTGGGTGAGGTGTTGGGACAGATCAAGGATTTATTATAATAATAGCAACTGCATTTTGACACTATACTATGTATGTTCCATGTGTTGTGCTAACAGTTTCACATGTTAATCTAATATTTGAACAACTGCGTAGATGAGAAAACACCATTATTTTATAGGTAGGAAACTGAAGTCCAGAAAAGCCCAATGGTTAAAGGATTTGAGCTCAGGTCTGTGCCCTTAACCCTGTATACTATACTACCTCCTAAAGTCTTCATGTAGAAATTTTTTTCTCTCCAAGATTGTACACAGGTTAGGATACTTGCTTTTTGTATAATGCTTCCTTTGTGTTATCACTCCTTGCACATTTTTTTTTCTAGCACAGCATACCCATTCTGCCATTTTAATTGTCCCAATTAGTTTTTCATACTGACAGGGACTATTGAGGCATTTATTTGATAGATAAACTGCAAATATATAGCTCCATGTTAATTAATGTTTTATTTTTTACTAGTCTACTCTGTTGTAGTTGATCTTTTCTTTCAACCTTATCTCTGAAAATCCTTTTACTGGGGACAAAAGCCTTTCATTGTACAATTAGGAATTAATGAATTAGGTTCACAGAGACTGAATCTCATTTACAGAATATAGCAGTCCCCCTTATTCTCAGGGATACATTCTAAAACCCTGAAACCCCCAGTGGATGCCTGAAACTGTGGATAGTACTAAACCTTGCATATACTACATTTTTTCAATATGGTAACCAAAATTGGCTAGTAAGTGACTAATGAGCTGCGGGGATATGCTGGACAAAGGGATGATTCACGTCCTGGGTGGGATACAGCAGGATGATGAGTGATTCTATCATGCTACTCAGAATGGCGTGCAATTTAAAACTTTTGAACTGTTTATTTCTGGAATTTCCTACTGAGTATTTTTGGACTGCAACAGACCAAGGGTAACTGAAATTGAATAAAGTAAAACCCAGGGAAGGACTACTGTATTGCAAATTAACAAGTAATATGTTTCAGGTGTTGGGAAGGGGTTTAAAGTAACTGTTAAGAGTTGAGTAGTTTTGGACTCTTGGAGGAAGAAGGGACCCTCTAAGGAATAAAGTACGTAAATACCACAGGCTTTCAGTGGAAAGAAATTTGTAGGCATGGCTATAGATCAGAGGTCCACAATCTATGGCTTGTTTTTGTATTGTCCAGGAGCTAAGAATAGTTTATATATATTTTATTTTTTATAGAGATGGGGTCTCGCTCTGTTGACCAGACTTGTCTTGAACTCCTGGCCTTAAGCAATCTTCCCATCTCAGCCTCCCAAAGTATTGGGATTACAGGTGGGAGCCACCGCTCCCAGTCCTGTTTTAATATTTATTTATTTATTTTTCAAGATGGAAGTCTCGCTCTGTCGCCCAGGCTGGAGTGCAGTGGCATGATCTCGGCTCACTGCAGCCTCTGCCTCCTGGGTTCCAGCAATTTTCCTGCCTCAGCCTCCCTTGTAGCTGGGACTATAAGCGTACGCCACCATGCCTGGCTAAGTTTTTGTATTTTAGTAGAGACAGGGTTTCACCGTGTTGCCCAGGCTGGTCTCGAACTTCTGAGCTCAGGCAGTCCGCCCACCTCGGCCTCCAAAAGTGCTAGGATTACAGGTGTGAGCCACCATGCTGGGCTGTTTTTATATTTTTAAATAGTTTTAAAAATAAAGAATATGCTACAGAGACTGTATGTGGCCCACGAAGCCTAACATATTTACTATCCAGTACTTTACAGAAAGTTGGCCAATGCTTGCTCTCTAGATCGTAGAGATGTGTTGGTCTAAAAGAGACCTTTAAGAAATCACCAAATCCAGGGGTCAGAATACCTTTCTGTAAAGTATTTTAATTCAACCCTGACATTTGAGAAATGAGGACTCCAAGTTAGGTAATGGCTTGTTTTCTTAAACTATAAGAGCTGTGGGAGGTATTTTTATAGCTTAGGCATATAGGGAACCCTTTCCCTGATTTTTTTGATCTCCCCCCTGCCCCAAATACTGACAACTTTTGTTATAATGGGCTTCATTTCCATAGTTTTCATTAATTGAATTTTCATGATTACTAAATGTTGGAGGGAGGCCTAAAACAAGAATGAGATTGATAAACCTACTCCCAATGTTCAGAATTCCTTGTTCAGAGCACTGCAATGATTTCTAAGACTAACAATGCAAATGAAATGTTGAACTGAGTATAAGGTACATATGTGATAACGAGTTTGGTTATTCTTGCTGCCCACTTCAGTCTGCATCCAAAAGCTGCATAAGGGAGTAATAAAACTTGGAGACAACTACCTTGATTTACTATGCCCTTGAGATTTCTCTGATTATACTTGAGAGATATTTTTGCAGTGTTTTTCAAACTTTGTTGATATTTTGAGGGCTTTTAAGTCTGTGATTTTATATTACTTTTCAAAATAGATTCAAATCTGTATTTTTTGTCATTGTTTCTATTGGTCTTCCTACCAGATTAAGATTCATGTAACATTTACTGAACTCCTTTTGACATAATTTTTTCATTTTACAGTGATAATAATAGCTGACATTTTTTGACTTTATTAAATGCTGGTATGTTGCTAAGTACTTTGTGTTTTCATTGTCACAGCAACCCTATGAGGTAGGCACAGTTTTATCCTCACTTTACAAATTAGAAAAACATCACTGAAACACAGTGTGGTTAAGTAGTTTGCCTAAAATCACTCAGCTAATTGTAGCAGAAATTTGCACCCACAGTCTGTCTGTCTCTCTGCAGAGGCTATGCTTCTAACTAGTATGTCGTGTGACACATGGTAGTATACTTGAAAAAATGGACAACACAAAGAGGCTGTCACAGTTATATCATTTTGTTATAAGTAGATGGAATTCTTTAGGGCAAGTTTTTAAGCATGTTATAATTATATACCCTATCAGCTACTTCTACTGTAGCTGTGTTTTGAACTCTCAAGGATAGTAATGTAACTTAACCACCTCGTATTTTTTTTGCAGACTTGTAAAAAAGGCAAAAAGGGCCCAGCAGAAAAGGGCAAAGGTGGAAATGGAGGAGGAAAACCTCCTTCTGGTCCAAACCGAATGAATGGTCATCACCAACAGAATGGAGTGGAAAACATGATGTTGTTTGAAGTTGTTAAAATGGGCAAGAGTGCTATGCAGGTAAGATTTATGTTGTTCTTTCCAGTTTATTTGTACATTTTAAACTTTAATGAGTTATATAGAGTGTAGCTCTGATTTTTCTAACTGCATTTTAAACATACACTACTTATTAGAAAAAAGCAACAAAATCAGAAAACTCTTGGGATGTATTTCTTCATATATAAGACTTTTATGCTGTGTCTTGATTCATTTTCCACTGCATTTTTTTTTTCTTTTTTCTTTTCTTATTTATTTTATTTTATTTTTTTGAGACAGAGTCTTGCTCTGTTATCCAGGCTGGAGTATAGTGGCAAAGTCTCGGCTCACCACAACCTCCACCTCCTAGGTTCAAGCGATTCTCCTGCCTCAGCCTCCCGAGTAGCTGGGGTTACAGGTACAAACCACCATGCCTGGCTAGTGTCTTTTTTTGGTTTTGTTTTGTTTTGTTTTGTTTTGTGGGTATTTTCAGTAGAGACGGGATTTCACCATGTTGGCCAGGCTTGTCTCGAATTCCTGGCCTCAAGTAATCTGTCCTCCTTGGACTCCCAAAGTGCTGGGATTACAGGTGTAGGCCACCATGCCCAGCCCATTATTATTTTATTATTATTTTTTTGAGATGGAGTCTCACTCTATTGCCCAGGCTGGAGTGCAGTGGCACGATCTCTGCTCACTGCAACCTCTACCTCCTGGGTTCAGGCGATTCTCCTGCCTCAGCCTCCCGAGTAGCTGGGATTACAGGTGCCTGCCACCACGGCTGGCTAATTTTTGTTTTTTAGTAGAGACGGGGTTTCACCATGTTGGTCATGCTGGTCTCAAACTCCCGACCTCAAGTAATCCACCTTGCTCGGCCTTCCAAAGTGCTGGGATTATAGGCATGAGCCACCGTGCCTGGCCCCAACACATTATTTTTTTTTTTAATGGCATAAGGTAAAATATAATTTGGTCAAAAATACGCTGATGTAAACCATGGCTATGAGGTCTCAATTTTCCCTGAATTTATATAGATGCCATTAAAATACGAAGTCTTCTACCTATATGGAATTCCTGGTTGAGTGACCTAATATAATTACTATCCACTTTAGTGAATTGAATTATTCTGGTTACTGTTGTCTATTATAAATTTTATTATTTGTGCTTGTTTCTTAATAAAAAGTTGGAGGCATATTAATGTCAAATCATTCGAATTATGTTTTCTCTGCATACTTTTATGACAGTAGAAACATTTAGGCTTTATAATATTGGCTAAGCCCATATGGTTTTAAAAAGTGGACTAAATGCTATACTCAGGGAATATATATGCTTAATAAAGTTTTAATTTAATTTATAAAAGCTACAGGAAATAGTTTTTTTTGTTGTTGTTTAATTTCAACTTTTAGATACAGGGGTTACATATACAGGTTTGTTACATGAGTATATTGCACCTAGGAAATGAGCGTAGTATCCAGTGGGTAGTTTTTCAGTCCCCACCCCCCACCCCCAGTAGTCCGCAGTGTCTGTTTCCCACATTTGTGTTCACGTGTGCTCAATATTTAGCTTCCGCTTACAAGTGAGAACATGTGGTATTTGGTTTTCTGTTCCTGCGTTGAATCACTTAGGATTATTGCCTCCAGCTCTACCCATGTTGCTGTGAAACACACAATTGCATTCTTTTTTATGACTGTGAGGAATAGTATTTCTTCATAGAAATAACTTTAATCAGTGATGGGTGCACATGAATGGTTTTCTGAGAACTATCCATTCAGGCTTTTTGTTAATAAAAACTGACACAAAAACCTTGTTTAGAAATACAGAATTAGCTTATTAATATGTGTGGTTTTGTAAATAAAATGTATCAAATGAGACTAATAAAGAACAGTTTTACATGTAAAATGTGAAAATACTTGTTAATTGTTTGAACTTTCACCAATTTTACGGAGCAAAGAACTTAAAAGGTGCCAGATTTATTCATACCATTCTAATGCACCTTTTTTAATCCGTTTATTAATGTTTGCTTGTATACCATGATTAGAGTGTGGATTCTTTTTCTTGTTTAATGTTTTAAATTACTGTTTTGAATATGTTTGGCTTTTAAGAAATAAATAATGTCTTATTATATTACTGTGCTATGGTTTATTTAGTCATTCCCCAATTTTAAAAATTACTTTTCTCTCTCTATTTCTCCTTTTGGGTTATTTTTATCAAGAGGATAAATTATTTCAGTTACATTATATTGCATTTCATTACTTTCCTTCTTATTTTTATATTATACATTTTCTCTGTAATAGTTTGTTCTAAGTAGTTAAATGCACTAATCTTCTTTCTGCTGCTATCTTTTTAACATCAGTGTCTTAGTCCATTTGGGCTGCTATTGTAAAAAACCGACATAGGCCAGGTGTGGCAGCTCACATAATCCCAGCACTTTGGGAGGCTGAGGTGGGTGGATCGCCTGAGGTCAGGAGTTTGAGAGCAGCCTGCCCAACATAGTGAAACCGCGTCTGTACTAAAAATACAAAAATTAGCCGGGCTTGGTGGCTAGCACCTGTAATCCCAGCTACTCGGGAGGCTTAGGCAGGAAAATCACTTGAACCCGGGAGGCGGAGGTTACAGTGAGCTGAGATCGCGCCATTGCACTCCAGCCTGGGCAACAAGAGTGAATCCCTGTCTAAACAAACAAACAAAAACAAAAACCCAACATCAACTAGGAGGCTTATAAAAAGCAATTTTATTTCTTACAGTTTTGAAGGCTGGGAAGTTCAATATTAGGTGCCTGTAGATTCATTATCTGGTGAGGGCCTGTTTTCTGGTTCATAGATGATATCCTCCTACTGTGTCCTCACATAGTAGAAGGGGCAAAGCAGCTCTCAGGGGCCTCATGATCTAATTGCCGTCTGTGGGCTCCACTTAATACCGTAACATTGGTGGCTACAATTCAACGTATAGTTTGAACACAAAACCCTGCAGACCACAGCTATGAGAAATCGTGACTCATAATCACTATCAGGCTATTCCATTTTTATCTAAAAATGAATATTTTCTTTATTTTTGTGTTGCTTATGGCTTGTCATATTAAGATTGTACCTCTATCTGTGCCTTGTTTTTTTCTTTTTTTTATTTTAAGATGGGGTTTCACTATGTTGCCCAGGCTGGACTTGAACTCCTGGGCTCAAGCAATCCTCCTGCCTCAGCCTCCCCAGTAAGTGGGACTACAGGCACATGCCATTGTGACCAGCTTGGTTTTCTGTTTCGAAATGTGTTTCCCTCTTAAGAGAGAATGTCTGCACTATCTCTCTATTGATTTCCTGGAATCCTTTAGACAATTTTATTTTGTTATATGTGTTCCCAGTTGTGTTACCCTTTTTAAGACCAAATTTGATGGAGGAAGTCCTCTATTTAGAAACTTCCAAGGGTTCTTACCTAAAATTTCTAGCCCAGATTTCCTTATGCTATATTTTCTGTCCTCCAGTCACAGTATATACTCAGCCCCTAGGCTTTTCTTTTTTGTTTTTCTTGTTGTTTGCAATAGTTTTCTTTTACTCCCCCCTTGCATATCAAATAGGACTGAGTGAATCAAGTGTCTTCTGAAAAGCATTCTCAGACACTACTACTTTTCCTTTCCAATGTGTTTTTTACCCTTATCTGTTCATTATATAGCACTTATACTGTGCCTGACTTTGATTTTGATTACTAATTTTTTGATCAAGGATCATGTATTATTCATTATTTTTGCATTGCCAGGATATACTTATCTCAGTAGTAGTAGTTGTTATTATTGTTGTTGTTGTTGTTATTATTATTATCATTTGAGACAAGGTCTCACTTTGTCACCCAGACTGGAGTGCAGTGGCGCGATCTTGGCTCACTGCAACCTCTGCCTCCCAGGTTCAAGTGATTCTCGTGCCTCAGCCTCCCAAGTAGCTGGGATTACAGCTGCATGCCATCATGCCCATCTAATTTTTTTTTGTATTTTTTGATAGAGACTTCATCATGTTGGCCTTCATCATGTTGGCCAGGCTGGCTTTCTCAGTAATTATAAGTGATAGTCAATAAATACAAGAATGGCTGTTGGTTTAAAACTAATTGTTCTGTTTTAAGAATGGAGAAAGTATGCATGTGCCCCCTAATTTTATTATATAACAGATGTTGAGGCCGGGCGCGGTGGCTCAAGCCTGTAATCCCAGCACTTTGGGAGGCCGAGACGGGTGGATCACGAGGTCAGGAGATCGAGACCATCCTGGCTAACACGGTGAAACCCCGTCTCTACTAAAAAAATACAAAAAAACTAGCCGGGCGAGGTGGCGGGCGCCTGTAGTCCCAGCTACTCCGGAGGCTGAGGCAGGAGAATGGCATAAACCCGGGAGGCAGAGCTTGCAGTGAGCTGAGATCCGGCCACTGCACTCCAGTCCGGGCGACAGAGCGAGACTCCGCCTCAAAAAAAAAAAAAAAAACAGATGTTGAATTTTGTTATATAGGTTCTCAGCGTACTATTTGATTAAAAATTTTAAGCATATTTCAATAGCTCACATCATTTTTATTATAGCAGACATTTTCCTAGTGAAAACTCTACTTGATCTTCATGAATTACTTTTTAATGTGATGTAGTGGTCTCTTTGTAAGAGTTCATTGAATATTTTGCATCTTTATTGATGAGAGTAGCCATGGTTCCAGTTATCTATTGATGATGCATAACAAACCACCCCAAATTAGTGATGTGAAACAACAATCATTTTATTATGCCTAATGATTCTTTGGGTCTGGAATTCAGACAGAACTAAGTGGAGATGACTTGTCTCTGCTTTATGATGTCAAGGGCCTTAGCTGGGACCATTTGAGTGCCTGGCACTAACACAGTTAGGGACTATAATCATTTGGAAGCTTCTTTACTCATGTTTAGTGCCTGGTCTGTAGTGATATGAAGGCTGGGCTTAGCCAGAACTGTTAGTATACTTACAAATGGCCATTCTATGTGGCTAGGGCTTCTTACAGTATGGCGTCTGGGTTTAGAGAGAGTGTCCTGAGAGTAGTATCCAGTTTGCTAGTGCTCCAAGAGACCAGTGCAGTTGCTGCCTGGCGTTCTGTGGCCTAATTTTGGAAGCATCACTGCATTCTGTACTAGAGAAGATGACATAGACCCTCTTACTGGGGAGCAACGTCCAATAATTTGGTGCCATGTTTTAAAACTGTCATAATCTCTATGATATATTCTTTTGCTGTTTATTGCCTATATCATATTTGGGAAAAATACTGAGCACATTTCTTTTGTTAATTATGTTGATTAATATAAACAAGCTGTTGTAAATACAAAAAAGTAGAAATTAAGTAAAGTTTTAGAATAATTCCAGTCTATCTGAACCAGGTATTTCTTAGATATTTTTCCTCGATTTATCTTTATTGTGTAATCATAGTATCTTTTTTGAACATTAAATTCTACATATTTTAGTCGTTGTTTGTACTGGATTTCCTATTTATTGGTGTGTAACTTAGAAACATTTCCCTCTCCTAACCTTTTGTTTTTTACGCTAGCTCTTGTTTATCATCTTGATTTTATTTAATTTGCTGTATTTAAAAATTGTTTTTTGTTGTTGTTTGTTTGTTTTTTGGAGACAGAGTCTCGCTCTGTTGCCCAGGCTGGAATGCAGTGGTGCGACCTCGGCTCACTGCAACCTTCGTCTCCCCGGTTCAAGTGATTCTTCTGCCTCAGCCTCCCGAGTAGCTGGGATTATAGGCATGCGCTACCACACCCAGCTAATTTTTGTATTTTTAGTAGAGATGGGGTTTCACTGTGTTGACCTAACTCCTGACCTCAAGTGATCCGCCGGCCTCAGCCTCCCAAAGTGCTGGGATTATAGGTGTGAGCTACCGCACCCGGCCTAAAAATTTAAAATCAGTTTTGTCATTCCCTCTCTTGCCCCCAAATGAATAAAGTATTCCTTTTATTTTTTAGTTCTAGCCTATTTTCTTTTTAAAGAAATAACCATATTGAGTTATATTTACCATACTATAAAATTAACCCTTTAGAGTGCAAATTCAGAGTTGTACAGCCTCCATTAGAATATAATTTTAGAATATTTTATTTATTTTTATTATTATTTTTTGAGATGAAGTCTCACTGTGTCGCCCAGGTTGGGGTACAGTGGTGTGATCTTGGCTCACTGCAACTTCCACCTCCTGGATTCAAGCGATACTCCTGCCTCAGGCTCCTGAGTAGTTGGGATTACAGGCATGCACCACCACGCCTGGCTAATTTTTGTATTTGTAGTAGATACAAGGTTTTACCGTACCATGTCAGCCAGGCTGGTCTCGAACTCTTAACTTCAAGTTTTCCACTCACCTTGGCCTCCCAAAGTTCTGGGATTATAGACATGAGCCAGCACACCTGGCCTGTATTAATTATTTGAAATTCTCTCCTTCCTTTAATGTCACTGAGAAATCACAAGTAATTATACTTGATAGAATTGAGTTCCATAGTTTCCACATTCTTTTCAATGCAAAATAAATAGAATATTGATATGTCATTTTGTGTTATCAGATAGTTGTTTTACTGAATTCGATTCTATTTTATTATTGTTAAAATTGAACTTTAAATTTCAATGTGTAAGTATTTATATTAAAGTAATGTGATACTATATAATCTTAAATTTTATGACTTTATCAGACTTAATTGATTTTGAGAAAATTAGGAGAAGCCAATGATTTTATTTTTTTCCCTCTACTGTAGTCGGTGGTGGATGATTGGATAGAATCATACAAGCATGACCGAGATATAGCACTTCTTGACCTTATCAACTTTTTTATTCAGTGTTCAGGCTGTAAAGGTAAGATATATTTATTTTGAAATCAGCAGCTCTCAAATAGTCACTTCATTGTTCCACCTAAAGAGATGTTGTTAGCACTTTACATGGTAAATAACGCTAAGGCATTATTTGCATCATATCCATACAAAATTTATAAGGAAAAAAGAGCAAAGGACAAAGTAAGAGAGAAAGTCTATTGACAAAGTTTTATTCATATGTGAAAGTTATCTGAAAACTTAGCAGTTTATAATTGTTATGTTACTTTTATTAGATGTATTTCCCACTTTCAGCATCTGGTTTTAGGAACAAAGAAATGGATTAAGAAGGGAGGAGGAAGATAATGAAGAGATACAGGTTCAGATGACAGGGAATTATACAGTGTAGGGAGTTAAAAAGTGCCATGAATAACAGTGAGTAAGTAAGTTACATTAAGTAAGTTAAATAAGGTATTGATGAAATTGACATTTCTTCTAAAAGGTAAAGAAATTTTGTTGTGTGTAGTGGTGTTACTTTAAAAACATTTGGAACTGGGAATTATGAAAGTACAAAATACAGAAATTTCTTCCCTAAGACAGAAGTATTTAGGACAAACATTTGGCAAGGGGACAAAATTATGTAAGTTGGGGAGTCATATATCCTCACGGATCAATAAATGAGTCAGTCAAGATTACGGGCAGGTTCTGATGTATCTGGTGTCTTCTAATACTTAGCTCATCCTTGAAATTTCAGATGATGCCCAGGCAAATACATTTTATGGAGATTTCTGGGTGTATTTTTTTTTTAAATGAAAGTGGCATCAAAAACATTAGAGCATTAGAAATTGGGAGAGAAGGTTGCTTAAAAATAGATATAAAACATTAAGGTGGTAAAGAATGATTTATTTAAACAAATGCAGAAAACGAATTGTAAGAAGCAATTCAATTCTGCAGTATTCCTTTAAAGATACCGTAATATCTTTGAAAAACAAGTAACATTGGCATTTTGAGTTTGATCACAACATTCAGTGTAGTATGTGTATTAAATGTTACCTGTCTGTGAGGCCTGAAAGAGACAAATATATTAAATTCTTGAGCCTGTGATCTTTATAATGTCACTAAGGTGTTGAGAAATGTAAAAAATTGTCTTAATCATAGCGTATAGAGAGCTGCCTAGTTTACTTCATTTGCCTTAAAAAAGTAGCTTTATTTCAATATTAGAAAATTCAGTTGACTTCTGCTCAGAGGAGATGTTGTTGTGATGTTACTGTGGTATCCTTAAGGTTCTGAACCAGGTTGACTGTTTAAAGATGAACTCTACTAAAATTATTTTTGCCTATATCCAGTCATTTTTTTCTGGGGTAGGATGGATACAAGTACCTGCTTGTTGTGTCATAAAATCAAGGGCTATGTCCTTTCTCATTAAACTCTTTGCAAATGGAAGGTTGAGTGCATACAACTGAACAGGGGCCGGAAATAATGTAACGAGTTGAAATTTTAAACCTTAAGTCTCCCCTTTTATTTTATTTTTTTATTATTATTATTTTTAGATAGTCTTATTCTTTCACCCAGGCTGGAGTGTAGTGTCGTGATCATGGCTCACTGCACCCTCTACCTCCTGGGCTCAGGTGATCTCCCACCTCAACCTCTCCTGGGTAGCTGGGATAATAGGCTCACGACAACACGCCCAGCTAATTTTTTGTTTTTGTTTTTATTTTTTGTGGACATGGGATTTTGCCATGTTGCCCAGGCATCAAATTATCCTCTTGCCTCATCCTCCGAAATAGCTGGGGCTACAGGCGTGCACCACCATGCCCAGTTAATTTTTATTTTTTGTGGAGACAGATCTGGCTATGTTGCCCAGGCTGATCTTCAATCTCCTAACCTCAGGCAGTCGTCCCACCTCAGCCTTCAAAGTGCTGGGATTACAGGCATGAGCCACCTTACTGGCATGAGCTATTTTTTTTTTTATTTAATTTTTTTTTTTTTTTTGTAGAGACAGGTTTTTCTCGTTGCCCAGGCTGGTTTCGATCTCCTAGCCTGAAGAAATTGTCCTACCTTGGCCTCCCAAAGTGCCAGGATTACAGGTGTGAGCCACCACTCCCGCCTGAGTTTCTTAATTAGGCTTCTGAGTTGTAGTTGTTTTTAAAACAAGGCCACAGAGCATGTTTCCTTTGTCAAATTCATTCCTGTTTTGGCATCAGTTTGTTTACAAATCAGGAGCTTGCTAACTCAACATTTGGACCTTGTCACAAGTGAGTTTGTCAAGATTTCTAAAAACTTAAGGTATTGAAAACTTAAATTGTAAGGTAAATTTGAGCACAGCTGCAGTATTTATCTTGGAATCAGGCAATCTCCATGAAGGGGAATTTACTATATAATCAAAGATAAAGCCATTAATTACTTATACACACAAAAAATTATTTTGATGTAATTCTTTTATAAATAACTTAGAAACTTCTTTAAGTATACTTATTGTAATTTAACATTTCCTACAGACCCAAGGTTGTTACAAGCATCAGTTATTTTTCTATAATACAGTGGTGGCTTCTGCAGCTGTTGAAGCATGGAGGGATGTTTAGCCCTATGCTGCTCCTGACTGCTCGGTGGTGATTCTGTAGCCAGTGTTTTCTTCTTTTTTTCCTAGTCAGCTGTCACTTTTCTTTTTTTCTTTCTTTTTCTTTTCTTTTAAGACAGTGACAGGATCTTGCTATATCACTTTTAGATTTACCGGATTTTAGCAGTCTTGGTAAAAAAAAGTCCCCCACATTTTTAAGGCAGCAGGCTCTGGCCTTATGTCCTAATGGTGGCTTCATACCTGCCTCAAAAGTTAAATGAATGGAATTTGTGATAGCTACTTTCTATTCTGCTTTGAGGTCTTTTTCTGCTTGTTTTTGGGTTTCTGGATGTCTTGTCGTTTATGAGAAGGGGGAGGAGCTTTAGAAATGAGGGATTGTTGAAAAGTATGCAGTATGTTTGCTTCGAGATATATTTATATGTAGATGTTAATTTCACAGAAATGTTCAGGCCTTTAGTTACTTTTCTTTCTCTAGCATTCCCAGGTATACGGCACCTGGGTATGAAGTATGGGAAGGTTTTGAAGAGATATACATGATTCTAGATTAAAAACAAAGGCCTTTCAAAAGGTTTTTGAGAGTGTCTGTCTC
>NC_045445.1:30492520-30515114 GCF_002776525.5 Piliocolobus tephrosceles | reverse complement strand
TGTTTTTTTTTTTTTTAAGTTGTGGTAAGTAAGGATTCTTCTAGGGTACCACTAGAAATTAATCTTACCCAGATAAGAGGGTGGCAGCATGATTTAGGTAAATAGTCTCAGACAAATTATTTAATTTCTTTTAGCTTTAGCCTAAGCCTTAGTTTCCTCATCTGTGAAGCTGGGATTATGGTTTTACAGCTATGTATATACACAGGCGTGCGCACACACACACATGCATGCATATACAAAATATTGCTCTGGTCAGTTGAAAAAAATCTATGTTAATTATATCTAGTTCTTATTTATAAATCTCATCTTCCTGTACCAAGACATTCTTCTCTTAGATATTACTATATTTATGGTATTTCTACTGAGAAGACTGGTAAGCAAATAATTCAACAATAAAAACAGGATTTTGAAAATCTAGTATTTACGTTGATTACCCCTGCCCCCATCTCTCTATTTCTCAGTCTGATGCCCCATCAGTGGAAGTTCGTGTATATCTTCTTACTGCACGCTAGAAATTTCCTTTCTGATGTTTGGTCTCCACCTGACTAATGTTTTACTGTTTCTAATGTGCACCCTTTCTTTTTTCCTCTCCCATCCTCCTGTGTAAGATTCTAAAGGTCCTTATCAAATTGTTTCTCTTTGACATAGTTCTTGATTTTCTAGCTTATAACGTGTGGTTTTTCTGGTGGGAGTGGAGTCAGAGCTATAGCATTTCTTTGGCATTTCCACACATCAGGGCATCGGTTATGTACTACCTTTGACAGTTTACTTCTTTTTCTTTTTGGTATTCTTTAGTTTTAACTTTTAAGTAGATTACAGGCATCTAGGTGGGTGGGAACTACAATTTACTACTTAACTCTTTTAGAGGATGTTAGGATATAGGTACCTTACACGCAATAGTGCTTAATAAAGAAGCTTGACTAAAGTGAACTCTAGCTTTTAACTCTTTTCCTTGTCTTCAGCTTCATCCCCAAGGTTTTAAGTGTTATACTAGATGCTATCTCACTCTTGATAACATATGGTTTATGTTAAAGAGACAAAGCCAATATAAATATTACAGCATGAGTAAAGTAAGTCAGGTAGAAATGGCCAAAGTTAATTGTGTTAGGAAAAAAGATCTGTCAGAAGTGTGGGGCTGTTTTCTTGTGCATATTGAGAATAGATAGCATTTATTTATAGATTAGAGTATCATGGTGAAGATCATTAGATGATGGTGGAAGAAGTATGCCTTTTATTGTGTGACCATAGACTTCTTAGTGTTAGAGACTTACTTGGAAGTTTTCTTTATTTTTTTTTTAATCACATCATATATTAACTTCTGACATTTGCAAATTTCAGGAGTTGTCACAGCAGAAATGTTTAGACATATGCAGAACTCTGAGATAATTCGAAAAATGACTGAAGAATTCGATGAGGTAACTTACTACCTTAAGTGTTTTGATAACTTATACATGTTTATCTTGACTTATTTTTGAAAGTAGTATTAAATTGTAAGCATTAGGCTGGGCACGGTGGCTCATGCCTGTAATCCCACACTTTCAGAGGCCGAGGCAGGCAGATCACCTGAGGTCAGGAGTTCGAGACCAGCCTGACCAATATGGTGAAATCCTGTCTGTACTAAAAATACAAAAAAATTAGCCAGGTGTCGTGGTGTGCGCCTGCAGTCCCAGCTACTTGGGAGGCTGAGACAGGAGAATTGCTTGAACCTGGGAGGTGGAGGTTGCAGTGAGCCGAGATCACGCCACTGTACTTCAGCCTGGGCAACAGAGCGAGACTCCGTCAAAAAAAAAAAAGAGAAAAAAAATTGTAAGCATTAATGTTGTAAATAAGAGCTTTGGCATTAGATTTAATCAAATGATGCGTGTGCGACCTTTGGCAGGTTGTTGTCTTAGTATCAGTTTTTTGTTTTTTTTTTTTTCTTTTTTCCTGATACAGAGTCTCGCTCTGTTGCCCAGGCTGGAGTGCAGTGGCATGATCTCGACTCACTGTAACCTCCGCCTCCCAGGTTCGAGCAATTTTCCTGCCACAGCCTTCCAAGTAGCTGGGATTACAGGCATCCGCCACCACTCCTGAATAATTTCTGTATTTTTAGTAGAGATGGGGGTTGAGTGGTGTGGGTTTACCATGTTGGCCACTCTGGTCGCGAACCCCTGACCTCAAGTGATCCGCCCACCTTGGCCTCCCAAAGTGCTGGGATTGCAGCAGGTAGGCGCCACTGCGTCTGGCCAGTATCAATTTCATTATCTGTAAAATGGGCCTAATAGTACTTTACTCATAAGGCTGTTACGAAGATTGAATTGAGTAATGTTTGAAAATTGCTTAACATTTTACAGTTCCCAGAACATAGCAAGAACTTAATAAATGGTAGTTATTATTGCCAAAAATGAAAATTTCAAGGAAGAATATAAGAACATATCCTGGAATGTTGTAAAAGGAAGATTTCAGCAACATTTAGGGAACCTGATAGCTAGGGCAAAGGAGTATATAGATATTTTTATTGTTTAAAAGCTCTTAAGAACAACAAAGATTACCTATTAGACTGAGTTGTCCCCCACTTACCTCCCTAGGGCTAGATTGAGTTGATTCTTTATTACAGTGAGCTCTTTGAAGTATCGTTACCAATAAATACATATATAGATTTATTATAAATTAAGCTTCTTCAAGGAAGGAATTTGGGCTTGTTTGGGTCACTGCTGTATTTCAGCGCCAGTAGCTTTACTCTTCCAAAATTTTTCACTGTGGGTTTTCAAGTAGAAAACCTTGTCTGATTTGAGTTTTATTTGGTCTTTTTTTTCCTGCTTACTCTGATGAAGGAGCGTTGAACTATTATTCTAAGAGATAGATGAGTTAAAATGGCTTTGATGATCCCTATGTGCTATTAATCACTCCCCAAGTAGTTGAGAAGTAATTTTGAATAGTGGTATTTTTTACCCTTTTAATATTAAATGTTTTAGTGAGAACTTTCTCACTAAAAGGAAACAGCTATTTGAGATGATTGTCCTGAAATATGATTTGAAAATGTCAGCAAACCAAGTTGCTAACAATTAAGATGCTGTATTTCAATATAGTCACTAAATTAGCTAATCAGAAAATACCAAGAAAACTCTTTTGTGGAATATCAGGACCTTGTTCTCAGATGAGACTCAACTGCAATGTGACATGACTTAAGATTTTTAAAAATGTTCTGTTAACAAAAATTAATTTTTAAAATTTACTAAACTGTACTGATAAAATTACCTTACATCTCTAGGATGCTCTTGTCAGAGACCATTACTTTTAGATGTTCTATATGGTATTGGTCTCTGCTTTTATTTCTGAGTATTTTATTGTTTTTAATGACTTGTGGAGAATCTCAATTTACCCTGAGACTAGAGAATGCCTTCTTGTGCAAAGGAAAACCAGAGTACCAGTCTTCCAAGGCATTACTAGCTACATTTCCATTTCTTTAAAAAATTATGATTGTTTATATCTGTTGACTGTGTGATGTATTTGAAGCTAATGTTTTGTTGATTTATATATCACATCATTTTATTAGATTGAGAATATGATTTCCATCATTTTGAATCTATTTAAAAATATAATTTTGGTTTGGTTTGGGTTTGCTTTTGCTTTGTATCTGTGCTTATCACAAGGATGTTTTGCTTTGATGAGGGAGGCTTTTAAAATTTTTAACCTGAGTAATTAGTATATATTTTCATTGGTTAAAGTGAATTCAGAATACCTATTTTGATCTTAAAGAGCCAGAGTATTCAGAGGTACCCCTACCTTTATATATTGTTCTCTTGCCTACTTTGAGGATTTATCGGAGAAGAAAGGTGAGAGATACTTTTCATGCTTTTGTCTAGGGTATTTCAAAAGCAAGTGGTATGTTAAGTCATGCATTCTAAATGAAATTGCTGTTTTAAATTTTTGTTTTAGGATAGTGGAGATTATCCACTTACCATGGCCGGTCCTCAGTGGAAGAAGTTCAAATCCAGTTTTTGTGAATTCATTGGTGTGTTAGTACGGCAATGTCAATATAGTATCATATATGATGAGTATATGATGGATACAGTCATTTCACTTCTTACAGGATTGTCTGACTCACAAGTCAGAGCATTTCGACATACAAGCACCCTGGCAGGTCAGTATTTAGAAATTTCGTCTTAGATTTGAGATAAAAAAGATTCTCATTGAAAGAGAAAGGAAATAACAGAGATACAAATTAATTAATTTTATTTATAAAGTGACCACTAAGAGGACAGTCCCCTCATCCCTCCTGCGAATTACTGGAAATGGGATGGTAATTTCAGTTTCGATTTTGTGAAGGTATACTATAACTAGTATATGGTGATTTTCTTGTATACTATGCATACTGTGCCACAGCAGGGGAGAATGGGACGATAGGTATGCATTGGATTATTGAAAAATACTATGCCACAAGAAGGGAAAATTGGATGATAGGTATGTATTGGGTTTTTGAAAGATATGTCACCAGGGAAGATATTGACAGCAGATTTGGAGATATCATCACAGTCATTTTGGATATGTGATCCTGATGACCATATAGTTTGTCTTTGGTGTGCATTGCCTCTCCAGGTAGGATAGACCCTACTGGATGATGCCTATTCTTTCAGTCACACTGCAAAAAGTTGATTTCTCTTAGTTTCTGGGTAACTTTAGGCTGGGGCAAATTCTTTGTTCTTTAAAGTTTAATTAAATGAGGTATATTTTTATACCTCATAAAATCTATTAGTTTCTCTTTTGTGCTTAAGGTGAAATTGGTGATACACTGTTTTTGAATATGTTGTTTTTGAGTTTCAATAAATAAAATAGGCACTGTTATGATAGTATTCTGAATCTTCTGAATCTTAATGATATTTTGATTTTTAACTAAAAAACTTCATATTCTCTGTGGTTTGTTTTTCATTTAGAAGATTTTCTCAAATGATTAAATCTATGATTAAAGATATGCTTCTAAGTCCTTCATTATTAAAGAGAAAATGCAGTTTCCTATATGTTGTTTTTGTTTTTACGTTTGAAGTCAGAAAACATGAATGTGATCTTGCTTTATGCACTTAAGGTAGCAATGTCAAGAACTTGATGGCTAAAGTAAATTGAAACAAAGATTATGGTGCAAGATGGATACTTGTAGATCAGAGTGACAAACTGGATTGCTGGGAGCGTGAAATTAACTTAGAGCAGAAAATTGGGAAATCTTTCTTTAAGAGAGCCAATAGCCACAAATTTAAGATGCAATTTTATTGTTGTTATATCGTGCAATGCACTAAGTCTGAGAAGTAGTCTGGAGTAAGCTAAAGAAAGCAAAAAGTGATCAGATCTTTCAGTTAATAAATTTTAAATCCCAGGCAATAAGAATCTTTTATCAGGAGTAAGAGTTTAGTAACAGAAGGTAGAGATCTGGAGGAAGTTTTATGAAAAAGCACTTTAATTAAGTGACATTTTGCCCTTTATACTTTTGACTTTCCATGGAGATCTGTTCACAATTTCATCAGTCATGTTATAGAGTAAAATGAAAGGAAAGCAAATACTGATAAAATTCCTCAACATTTTCATAAAATATAATTTGATGTAAAGCCATCAAGTTCCTTTTAATTACTGAGATAGCTAAATAACTTCTGTGTGAACTAAAATTTACTTTAGAAGGTGAATTATGATCTATGAAAATGATTATTTTAGGGAACATATTATAGAATAATGGAATTTAAGGATAGTCTGGAGTCAGATTGCCTTGGTTTAAATCCTGGTTTGACTGCTTATATGAACTGAGGCAAATTTTAAAATTTCCCTGAGCTGTGGCCGGGCGCGGTGGCTCAAGCCTGTAATCCCAGCACTTTGGGAGGCCGAGACGGGCGGATCACAAGGTCAGGAGATCAAGACCATCCTGGCTAACACGGTGAAACCCCGTCTCTACTAAAAAATACAAAAAAACTAGCCGGGTGAGGTGGCGGGCGCCTGTAGTCCCAGCTACTCCGGAGGCTGAGGCAGGAGAATAGTGTGAACCCGAGAGGTGGAGCTTGCAGTGAGCTGAGATCCGGCCACTGCACTCCAGCCTGGGTGACAGAGCAAGACTCCGTCTCAAAAAAAAAAAAAAAAAAAATTTCCCTGAGCTTCAATTTTGCCATGAATGAAATGGGTATAATACTTTTGAGAGGGCCATTGTGAGGATTAGGAGATAATTCCTGAAAAGTTGTTTTATTTTTTGTTATTTTATTGTTGTCATTTGTAGCAGCTGCATCTTTCTTTTGTTAGAAAGCAGATTAGCTCATTTCTGATTAATTTTTCTATTTGATCTTAAATTGTAAATTTTTGTATCTGTTAGATTAATTTCACCATACTTTGACTCTTTAAAAAATAGCTATGAAGTTGATGACAGCTTTGGTGAATGTGGCACTAAATCTTAGCATTAATATGGATAATACACAAAGACAATATGAAGCAGAACGGAATAAAATGATTGGAAAACGAGCCAATGAGAGGCTAGAACTCCTTCTACAAAAGCGGAAAGAGGTAAACTTTTATATTGAATATTTAGGCTATTGTGTGACCAACTTGGTCACCATTAATTAGGATATAACTTTGCTAGTGGCTCAGATAACTGTTTTTGAAATATTTAAATGTAAATAACATTTTAAACTATTTGCCCAACAAAATTCTGATGAATATCCATGCCAACAATACTGTTTTCTTATTTTCAGTCTGCGTGGACTACTATTAAGGGTAATGGGCTTTTTAAGTAAGGGGACTGGGGTTAGTCTGACAAGTTGTTTTAAGCTTTAGTATTATTCATCTCTACGGTGAAAAACCTTTTGTCAGGATGAAAAGAGGTGTCACAATTAAAATCACTTTGAAAAATAAAATCACTTTGAAAAATAGCATAAGCTGTTTATTACTATCTAAATCAGTGTTTTTTTATACAGTAGAAGGCATTTGTTTAACATTAATGACTGACCACCAAATTCAACTTTGAATGAGGAAAATAATTTTTTCAGCCTTATGCAAAATAACAGTAAATGAAATCTTTTGATGCTGCGGCTGTAATTTAAATTCTTTCTTCATTGGTGATAAACTATTTTGCTATCTCATAATGGAGATGTTTGTTTTCATATCAAATAGGCAAAGTCTGATTTTTCAAAAATATTAGTAATGCAGTTGAGTTCAGTAGTTATCGTGGTAATCTATGAATTATTGACCTGATTCTGAATTTTTTTTGGGGGAGAAGTTAGTAGCTAATTTTAAATTGGTTATTTCCAAAATAGTTAATAACTTTAAAACATATCCAGACTCAAGAAAACTAAGAAAAATCATGCTCATATTTCCCCCATGTCTAAATTCCTCATCTTTTTCATATAATTTGAAATAAAGTATTGATACTTTTCCCCTTAATTTATGTATATGCTATATAATAAGTGATATGTAGTAACAATAAACTATAGATATCTTTACAGTGCTTTTTTTTTTTTTTGGAGGCAGAATCTCACTCTGTGCCCAGGCTAGAGTGCAGTGGCACTATTTCGGCTCACTACAACCTCCACCTCCCAGGTTCAAGCTCCTGCCTCAGCTTCCTCAGTAGCTGGGATTATAGGCTTGTGCCACCATGCCTGGCTAATTTTTGTATTTTTAGTAGAGTCGGGGTTTCGCCACTTTGGCCAGGCTGGTCTCGAACTCCTGACCTCAAGTGATCTGTCTGTCTTGGCCTCCCCAAGTGCTGAGATTACAGGCATGAGCCACTGCATCCGGCCTTCTTTACGGTTCTTTAGTGGAAATTTATGAGCATTAGGAAAAAAAATTAATCTACTAGCTAAATATTAAAATCCCATTCAAGTATTTCAGGTATTAAGGGACTTTACCTGATAATATAACTGTTAATTTTTCTATATGGTTACTGTTGTCTAGTAAAATTCAAAATTCGCCAGAATACTGGGGAATTCTGCTTTTCTCGTGCTTATAACAACTTACAGGTGTTCATTTGGTTGTCTTCCTTTACAATTGAAAAGAAATGATGTGTTTTTTACAGCTTCAGGAAAATCAAGATGAAATAGAAAATATGATGAATGCAATATTTAAAGGAGTGTTTGTACATAGATACCGGTAAGTTGTGACAGTTTTTTCTTAAATAGCACTATATAATTTCTACTCAGCAAGTTTGCATATTTAGTGGTGTAGGGCATCTAAATTAGTGGGAAGAATGTTACAGTAAAATCAATGTTAGACTCTAAACTGTGCCACTGAGTCACTCTGGGCAAGTTATTTAACTCCTGTGAGTTTGGTGTTTCCCATCTGAAAAGTGGATAATACTTAGCCCATAGAAGTTACTGCTATTTGGAGTCAGGCTACACAATACTTAATTGCCTTTGGATGCGCTATGTTAGTAGAACCAGCACATGCTGATTCTTGACTCCATTGAATATCAGTGGGAAAAATTGGATAGGTTAAAGTGAGATGTTTTCTTCTGCTGTTTTGAATGAACAGAGGAAAGAAATAGTAATCTTATTAAATTTCTGCTGTAACCTATTAAATTTTGGTAGTATTTTTATTCAGCTTCTTTCACATATCCTCAACTTGGCAGTTACTGAATCAGGTTAATGTTTGCTTTGTAATGTCTCCATGTCCATTCTTACCTTTTCACTTCTATTGTCACCATTACCTTAGTCTGTTTCCTCATTCTCGTGCCTAGAGATTATTGCAGTTTTGCCAAAATATCCTTTTATAGTGTTATTCCTCTGCCTTCCATGACTCACCAGTACTTACAAGATAAATTTAAAATCATTTATTCTAACATTCAAATCCCAGTTGAACTTGGCCTCAGTGTAATGTGTAAATAATTCTTACCTGGAAATTATGCTGTAGCCAGACAAATGTGCCTGCTGTCTTCTGAACACACCATGCCCAGCAGGTGTGAGCAAAGACTGGGATATGCTATGGTATAAAAGGTGGGGATGGGATTTTGTTTGTAGTTTTATATAATTTTAAGTATTTATGTGTTGATAATTATGCTTTGCCATCTAGACTGTAAGCTTTTGGCATTCAGGCCCATGCTTCATTTATATATTTTTTTAATCTCTAGTAATACTTAAGATAGTGTCATATTCATAGTAGATCTGAAGTACTTGGCATCTCTTGAATAAACCATAAGTTTTGTGGTATATTGGCACTAATTATGCATCGTTTTTCCTTCCTCCATTCAGTGATGCGATAGCTGAAATTCGAGCTATATGCATTGAAGAGATTGGCATTTGGATGAAGATGTATAGTGATGCCTTTCTTAATGACAGTTATTTAAAATATGTTGGTTGGACTATGCATGATAAGGTAAGATGTGCCCTTCAGACTGCTTCTTTCTACACATCGGCGTGGCTGCCTGCAGCTCTCATTCATGAGTTATCTGCCTGTCTGTATACCTGGTGACACATTTCTGTAAGCCTCCCCTTTATTGTTTTCTATCTTCTCTGTAAAAACTTATTTTCTGTCACATAAAGTCTGCTAGATATTTTTGAATCCTGGCCACTGATTTAAACATTAATGGTGAATCAGTTTTTTGCTGAAATGTTACAATCATGAAGGTGGTAGGAGTGAGAGACATTTCTTAGGGCACAAAGAAGAACCATTACTCTGTTGTTATCTGAGAGCTATATACTTAAAAAAAATTCTTCATTTTTGATCTTCTCTTTTGACAAACCTGTATCTTAGCCAGATTATACCTTACAGCTTGGTTTCTGACGTTTTTAATATGTTTTCATTAAACTACCATTCTCTTAGGCTGCCTCTTCACTTGCCTTGAAGAAGTTAATTGTATATCATTCTTTCCAAACATTACTTTCCATAGTGGAAAATATACTGTGACACATGCTTCTATTGTTTTTCATAATAGTTTTGTTCTGAACAAATTTTCAAAAATTATCCTTTGAACTTCAGAAACAGTAACCCCATAGGTATTTAGTTGTAAATGTATGTACTGATTACTATTTTTGCATTATCAAAGATGATAGTTTCTGAAGGAATGCTATGGTATGAAACGTTTAAAATTTTAAAGTAGAAAATATTGTATACATCTTGAATATTGAAGTTGAGAATACATAGAGTTTTAATTCATTGTCTCTCTTTTTTTTTTTTTTTTAGCAAGGTGAAGTAAGACTCAAATGTCTTACTGCTCTACAAGGGCTTTATTATAACAAAGAGCTTAATTCCAAACTGGAACTTTTTACCAGTCGGTTCAAGGTTAGTATTACTTAAGAATTTACAAATAACTTGTCATTTGCAAACACTTTTCTCTTTCTTTTTAAAAATATTTTAATTTTTTTGTCCTTAGGATAGAATTGTGTCTATGACCCTTGACAAAGAATATGATGTTGCAGTACAAGCAATAAAATTACTCACTCTTGTTTTACAGTAAGTATGTATTTGTTGCGTATTTGCACTAATGTTCAGATATCTTTTTTTTTTTTTTTTTTTTGAGACGGAGTCTTGCTCTGTCGCCCGGGCTGGAGTGCAGTGGCCGGATCTCAGCTCACTACAAGCTCTGCCTCCCAGGTTTACGCCATTCTCCTGCCTCAGCCTGCTGGGACTATAGGCGCCCGCCACCTCGCCCGGCTAGTTTTTTTGTATTTTTTTTTTTTTTTAGTAGAGACGGTGTTTCACCATGTTAGCCGGGCTGGTCTCGATCTCCTGACCTCGTGATCTGCCCGTCTCGGCCTCCCAAAGTGCTGGGATTACAGGCTTGAGCCACTGCACCCGGCCAATGTTCAGATATCTAAATAATACATTAGAGTATTTGGTTCAAACTCATCTAGGTCTAAATTTTAGTAATGGAGTTTTACAGCTAGAAGTTGAATTTTTTCATGTATAGCTGAGAAAACACAGGAAGAAGGAACCGTAGAATATGGAAATTCTAACCGAGTTAGGAATTCATGTGTTCCCATTCTCTTGGCCGATTTCTTTCCTATTTTTCTGTTTCTGATGCTCTTGAAATAAGTTAAGCACATCAGTGTATTAAAAAACATGCTTATTACATTTTGTTACACTTTTAGAGTATGAGCATTTATAAGAATGTCTCTGTTATACTTCTCATAGCACTTTTAAACAATCTGAATTTAAGACCTATTCTATGTTAATATCTGATAGTGATGTTATGTTATTCATATTTTTCCTTTTTAAAAAATGGTAGTAAAATACAGATTATGTAAAATCCACCATTTTAACCATTTTAAAGTATGGTTTACTGGCATTACCTACATTTACGTTGTTGTACAACTGCCACCACTATCCATCTTCAGAACTTTTTCATCACTTTATTCTGGAGCTCTGTACCCACTAAACACTGATTCTCCATTGTCCCCTTCCCCCAGATCCTGGTAACCACTGTTTTATTTTCTGTCTCTATGAACTTTCCTATTCTAGATATTTCGTATAAGTGGAATCATACAATATTTGTTCTTTGCATCTGGCTTATTTCACTTGGCATAATTTCTTCAAGTTTCATACATTATTATAGCATGTACTCCTGTTTATAGCTGAATATTTCACTGTATGTATATTCCACATCTTATTTATCCATTTTTGCATTGATGGAGATTTGGACTGTTCCCACCTTTGGTTATTGTCAGTAATGCTGCTGTGAACATAGATGTGCAAGTATCTGTTTGAGTCTCTGCTTTCATTTGTTTTATGTATACGCAGAAGTGGAATTGCTGGATCATATGGTAATTCTGTTAAATTTTTTTTTGAGGAACCGCCATAATACTTTCCACAAAGCTTGGACTGTTTTACATTCCCACCAGCAATGTACAAGATTTCCAATTTCTTTTCTTTTCTTTTTTTTTCTAAGATGGATAGAGTCTCGCTCTGTTGCCCAGGTTGGAGTGCAGTGGCATGATCTCAGCTCACCACAACCTCCACCTCCCGGGTTCAAGCGATTCCCCTGCCTCAGCTTCCCGAGTAGCTGGGATTACAGGTGCCTGCCACCACGCCTGGCTAATTTTTGTTTTTTTAGTAGAGACGAAGTTTCACCATGTTGGCCAGGCTGGTCTCGAACTCCTGACCTCAGGTGATCCACCCGCCTTGGCCTCCCAAAGTGCTGGCATTACAGGCGTGATCTACTGCACCCGGCCAAGATTTCCAATTTCTGTACGTCCTCACCAGCACTTGTTTTCTGCATTTCAGGATAAATATTTATCAGGTGATGTCTCTATACCAAGCACTTGGGTAGTATGTTGAGAGAGTTAAAAATCAGAGTCTTCTCATTTCAAAATAATACAATTTTTAATAAAAATATCTAGAAATAAGAAATCTACCAGATATATGCAAAGAAACATTAATAAAATGCAACTAAGGGACATAAAAGAAACCTTGAATTTGGAAAACTCACCTAAGAAAACTCAGTATTTAAAGGCTTTGTAATCTTCCTATTCTGTATATTTACCACAATGTAAATAGTAAAGGCAAAGGATTTTTTTTTTTTTTTTGCCATAGCAAGCAAATTGTGACATTTCATATGGAAAATTTATCATGTAAGAGTTGCCAGAAGAGTATGATACAAACTAATGAGTGAGGACTAGCCCAATATAATTTTAAGTCATGTATTATAAAATCATAGTAATTTAAAAATTTTGGTCCTGGTGCATGAATAGACAAAAAAGATCAATGAAGCAGAATAAAAATAGACATAAACACATATGCATCAATAAAATGACCATGTAAGGCTTTTATGAGCATGACACAAAAGCTAGATATAAAAAGATCAGTGAATTAACTATATAAAAACCTAAAAATGTCTGTATGGCATAAAATACCGTAAACTCAGAAAACTCAGATTGGGCAAGATATTTTTGCATCAAAGGAGTTAATTTCTGCAAATCAATTAAAGAAATCTGTAATAATAGGAAAACAGTCAAATATTATGGATCAGATCATTGATAGAAAAGTACGAATTTAAACATGAGAAGATGTTGGGCCACACTTATAAACATATATATTAAAGTGAGACTTTTAAATCTGTTTGCTTGGCAAAGATAGAAAGTGTTTGGTAATTACACTATATTGTTGAGGCTATGCCATAACAGGACCTTTTACATTGTCGATGGGAGTATAAATTGGTCTAAGCTCCTTGGAGAAAAACTTGACAGTATCTGTCAGAATTTCAAATGCTCATGTTCTCTAACAAAGCATTGTTTGTAATAGCAGAATTTTGAAAACAACCAAGGGTGCATATCAATAGAGGAAGAATTGGCCAGGCGCGGTGGCTCACGCCTGTAATCCCAGCACTTTGGGAGGCCAAGGCGGGCAGATCACGAGGTCAAGAGATCAAGACCATCCTGGCTAACACCGTGAAATCCTGTCTCTACTAAAAAATACAAAACAAATTAGCCGGGCATGGTGGCGGGCACCTGTAGTCCCAGCTACTCGGGAGGCTGAGGCAGGAGAATGGCATGAACCCGGGAGGCAGAGCGTGCAGTGAACCGAGACCGAGCCACTGCACTCCAACCTGGGTGACAGAGCGAGACTCCGTCTCAAAAAAAAAAAAAAAAAAAAAAAGATAGAGGAAGAATTAAATTAGTATGTAAGATGATAGCAAATATAAGCACTTTATATGGATAATTTCATTTAATACTATATAGCTCAGTGAGATGGTAGTAGTTATTCCTATTTCTGTGAATCGGACAACATTGGAGTAATTAAAAAGAAGGTAGTTCTACAGATATTGACAATTCAGGGAATTCACTTACCTTGGAATTTCTTGAGCAGTCAACATGTTAACTGTTGCATTCTTTCTTTAATTTTTAATTATATTTTAAAATCATGAATGTTATATACACATGTTGTATATAAAATTTTTGAAAGAATTCTGAAATAAAGTAATAGTATGCTACATATATTTCTATAGCTTCTTTCCCACCATCCTCCATAGTACACTAGAAGCATCTTATTTCTGATTTTTTTTGTTTGTTTGTTTGAGACGGAGTCTGGCTCTGCCGCCCAGGCTGGAGTGCAGTGGCCGGATCTCAGCTCACTGCAAGCTCCGCCTCCTGGGTTCACGCCATTCTCCTGAGTCAGCCTCCCGAGTAGCTGGGACTACAGACGCCCGCCACCACGACCGGCTAATTTTTTGTATTTTTAGTAGAGACGGGGTTTCACCATGGTCTCGATCTCTTGACCTCGTGATCCGCCCGCCTCGGCCTCCCAAAGTGCTGGGATTACAGGTGGGAGCCACTGTGCCCGGCTTCTGATACTTTTTATCAAAGATAATAGACATAGCCATTCATGTTGATTTTCAGCCATCTATATACCTAATTATTTAGATTTCTTAGAAACGTTCCTTTTCAAAAAGTTAAAATGAGTGAACTTCTGTAGAATTACAATACTTTAACTTGTTTGATTCAGTGTTTTTTTGTTTTGTTTTTTAGAGACAGGGTCTTGCTCTGTCACCCAGGCTGGAGTGCAGTGGTGTGATCACGGCTCACACTCCAGCCTCGCCCTCCCAGGCTCAATCCATCTTCCCACCTCAGCCTCCTAAGTAGCTGGGACTATAGCTACTATAGTCCCACCATGTCCGGCTAATTTTTTTTTTCTTTCCGTTTTTTTGTAGAGATGAGGTCTCGTTGCCCAGGCTAGTCTCAAACACCTGGGCTCAAGTGATCCACCCACTTCAGCCTCCCAAAGTGCTGGGATTACAGGTGTGAGCCACCACACCCAGCCTGATTCAGGGTTATTTTGTTAAAAACACACGAGTTATTTTTCCAAGAACAATCTGATATTATATAAAGAGCAATTGAAATCAATGTGCTTTTGAAACTTGAATTTTAACAATTTAGTATCTTTTTCTCTCAAAAAGAAGTAATATTTCTTAGACATCAGACTTCTGGAAGCTTTCAGCACAACAGAAAACCAAAAAGAGGATCTGTGTGCTTCAACTATCCAATCTTCTTAGGCTTTTTTCCTCTGGCAGTGGTCCTATAATTTGAATTTATATATAATGGTAAAAACCTAGATTATATATTACAGTAGACTAGAAGCATATTGGGAGAGAAAGACCTGCCAGGGGCCAGGAATCTAAATGCAGTTGCAAGGGAAGAATTCACAGCGTTTACCCTGGGGTACTGTGGTTGATGGGCCTTAATAATGATTATGATTATCAAAAATATTTTGTTAGGCTTATTTTGTTCTTTAAGGATAAGAAAAAGAAAATGAACATTACATTTTACTAAGATATTTTTTCCCCCAGTGATTGCAATTAAAGATCTTTGGCACTTAGATTTTAGTTATTTGGGAAAACCACTTGCATTGCCTTATATGGTGTTCAGTACATGGTGGATGAAGCATTCTTGATGGATGTGATATAAGTGAGACATTAGTATATTTTGATGTAATGTTGTGACTTAATATTACTATGAAATATAAGCAAAGTATTATATTATCTGTGATTTTTAACTCTAAGCTCTTAGCTTGCTGCCCCTTTACTTTCTATATCAGTTTTCATTATTTTGTCTTCCTCTTCTGTTAGCATCCATGTGACATAATTCTCTTAAATGTTTGTTTACCTTCTGCATTCACTTTTAATTTTACCTGCCATTTATCTTTGATAGATTTTGGTAGATGGTGATTAAATAAGCTTGATTTTTTTTTTTTTTTCCTTTAACACGAATTTGTGAAACTTTACAACTTTTTAAAAGTATGAGCATAAATTTTGGTACTGTTAATATGCTTAGAATTATGACGTTACTAAAAGCACCTGTTACTGCTTATTTCTTAGGAGTAGTGAAGAAGTTCTTACTGCAGAAGATTGTGAAAATGTCTATCACCTGGTTTATTCAGCTCACCGGCCAGTAGCAGTAGCAGCTGGAGAATTTCTCTTCAAAAAGTAAATCTATAGTTCTGTTACTCATTTTCTGAGGCATACTTTCATAACAGTAATTTGTTATGTTACACTTGACATTAAGATTTTATATATATATAACTTATTTTAAAAATTACTACAGATCATATCGAAGCTTTCACATTTTGCTTTTTCCTTTAAAAGTTTAGATTTCTCCTAAGTTCTTTGATTTATTTAAGTTAGATCTTTAAAGGGAAATGTACCCATGTCTTTCAGTGAACATGGTTAGAAAGATACCTAACTATATTATAATATTAAGGCTGACCTCTTCCTAATTGTTTACCCTTCTAATACCTGCTTCAGCTTCTAAATATTGCTTATGCTATATTTAGTCTTTTTCTTTTTGAGACAGAGACTCTCTCTGTTGTCCAGGCTGGAGTGTGCAGTGGTGCGATCTCAGCTCACTGTAACCAACCTCTGCCTCCCAGGTTCAAGCGCTTTTTGTGCCTCAGCCTCCCGAGTAGCTGGGACTACAGGCTATATTTCGTCTTCAAACTTATTTTTCCTTTTGCTTTAGAAAATATTAAAAGGTTCTTCAAGTACTTAATAAAGTTTGACATAAGAATCCCAAGAATTCTACAGTCTCTTTACTTTTATGATCCTATTTAACTCAGATTAGGTAGTATGAGTAGAAGTGTGAATATCTGATCACAGAAAACACTCAAAGATTGTTATATAATGGCTTTCAAAGAGACCATTTTGAGCCATATAGATTAAACTTTTCTTGTTGCTATGATTTTATTAAAATGCCTGTTGGGGGTGCAACAATTATTAGAAAGAGTAGGTGGCATAAAACATTTACACTACAGTTTTCTATGCATTGCTGTTTAGTGTTAATTCTCTTGTTGATTATGAGGAAAAATGCTCATGCTATCCATAGTAAAAGGACAGTAAGTTGGGGTAATTTTGCAAGAAGGATGGAAGGAAAGTGTATGTTTTGTTTTCAAGATGAATGTGTATCATAGATTTTTTAGCATAAATGGTGTAGCTTTGTCAATGTACTACTTTACTTCTATGAAAGGCAACAGTTACATAAAATACAGTAAGGTTTTTAAAAACAAATAATTTATGACGGTACAATTAACTTGAGAAATTAGTTTAAAAGGACTTAGAATTACCATCAAACGTCAAATGAAAAAGGTTTATAGCAATTATTTGCGTGATGTGCCATAATGTTGGATGATATCGTACTCACCCAGTTCTCCTTTACTCCTTTGTTAGATCCTTAGATATGAAATCTGGTTAATTTTTTTTTGATTAGGATTTTTTTGTTGTTGTCATAAAATAAATACTTTACTTTTTTCACAGGCTCTTCAGTCGTAGAGATCCAGAGGAGGATGGAATGATGAAAAGAAGAGGAAGACAAGGTCCAAATGCCAACCTTGTTAAGACGTTGGTTTTTTTCTTTCTAGAAAGTGAGGTTAGTTGATAGTATTTATTTTATACTTAGGTTCAAAAAATTTTGGAAAAGGGGTTAGAATGAGGCGCATTAAGAAAATATATATTCCTTGTAGCACAGTAAATTGTGAATAGAATGGAGATCTACCCACTCCCCAAATTTCTTTAAAAATATGCTTTCTACTTTTTTTGTTTTTTGTTTTTTTGAGACGGAGTCTCGCTCTGTCACCCAGGCTGGAATACAGTGGTGCCATCTCGGCTCACTGCAGCCTCTGCCTCCCAGGTTCAAGCATTTCTGCCTCAGCCTCCCGAGTAGCTGGGCTTCCAGGTGTGTGCCACCATGCCCAGCTAATTTTTTGTTGACTAGGCTGATCTTGAACTCCTGACCTAAGGTGATCCGCCTGCCTTGGCCTCCCAGTGTTGGGATTACAGGCGTGAGCCACTGTGCCCGGCCGCTTTCTACTTTTAGTAAGATGTTCAAACGGTCGGATTTATGTATAGTGCTGAGAATATTAATTTTAGAGTTCAAAATCCTATTTGTCAGTTGGACTACTCTGCTTACTATTTGTGTGATCTTGGTTTAGCTACTTACTCTTTCTAAGCCTCAGTTTCCTAGTAAAAAAGATGAGTAATAAATTCTTAGTTAACACTGAAATAATCTGTATAAAACTTAACACAGATCTAGAACATTGTAAGATCTCAAATGTTGGTAACTGCCATTGCAATTGTAGATGTGGACTTAAACTAGTCTCCCTAAAGTTGGAAACCTACAATGTTAGCCAGATTTTGAGAGGGCTCAAAATTTATTTTTGGTATTCATATTACATATTATTTGATTAGTGATCGGGCCTTTTAATTTTCTAGTTATTTCTATATATGGATATATAATTGGTTTTTTATTCTTTAGGATTTTCTACGTTATACCATCAGGTCATTTATAAAGAAAGATAATTTTCCTTTTCCTTTCCAGCATTTTTTTTCATTTTTTTTTTTTTTCTTGCCTTACTGAATTGGCTAAGACCTTCAGTAGAATGTTGAGTAGGGCCAGCTGCGGTGGCTCACGCCTGTATTCTCACCACTTTAGGAGGCTGAAGCAGATGGATCACTTGAGGCCAGGAGTTTGAGACCAGCCTGGCCAACATGACAAAACCCCTTCTCTACTAAAAATACAAAAATTAGCCAGGCGTGGTGGTACATGCCTGTAATCCTAGCTACTTGGAAGGCTGAGGCACAGGAATTGCTTGAACCAGGGAGGCAGAGGTTGCAGTGAGTCAAGATCGTGCTACTGCACTCCAGCTTGGGTGACAGAGCAAGACTCTGTCTCAAGTAGACATCTTTGGATTGTTCCTGATCTTTTGGGAAAAGTGTCCAATATTTCAGCATTAATTACCTTGTTAGCTATAGGTGTTTTGTAGCTATTTATAATCAGATTGAGAATATTTCCTTTTATCCTTTCTTTGCTGAAAGTTTCTAACATGAATGGAAATTGAATTCTGTAAAATGCTTCTGCATTCCTTGAGGTGATTGTTTTAATTTTATCCTTTACTATGTTAATGTGTTGAGTTATGTTGAATGACTTTTTAAATGTTGGATCAACCTACTTGTTTATGATGTTATTCTTTTTATATATTGTTGGATTCCATTTGCAAATATTTTATTTTATTTATTTTTTTAAGAGACCATGTCTTGCTGTGTCCCTCAGCCTGAAGTGCAGTGGCGTAATCATAGCTCATTGCAGCGTTGAACTTCTGGGCTCAATTGATCCTCTTGCCTCAGCCTCCCTAGTAGCTCCGACTACAACTGTGTGCCACCACACCCGGCTAGTTTATTTTAGAATCTTGTAGACAATGGGGGTGTCTCGTGTCCCAGGCTAGTCTTCAACTCTTGGGCCCAAGCAGTCCTCCCTCCTTGGCCTCCCAAAGTGCTGGGATTACAGGCATAAGCCACAGCACGTGGCCCGGTTTGCCAGTTTTTGAGGATATTCCATGTTCATAAAGCATTTAGATTTAGATTTTTTTATTATTTGTAATTGCTTTGACAGATTTTTTTTTTTTGTATAATTATTATGATTTGCACGCCCCCTCCTCCCCCCGCCAAAGGAGTTGGGAAACAGTAGGGTTTTTTTTTCTTTTTTTTGATACAAAGTCTCGCTCTGCTGCCCAGGCTGGAGTGCAGTGGTGTGATCTCGGCTCACTGCCAGTCTCTGCCTCCCACGTTCAAGCGATTCTCCCACCTCAGCCTCCATAGTAGCTGGAATTACAGGCACGCGTTACCACACCTGGTTAATTTTTGTATTTTTAGTAAAGACAGGGTTTTGCCGTGTTGGCCAGGCTGGTCTTGAACTCCTGACCTCAGGTTTTCCACCTGCCTTGGCCTCCCACAGTGCTGGGATTACAGGTGTGAGCCACCATGCCCAGCTTTTAAGCTGGGCCTTTTAAGGGTCTTTTAAGCTTCACATAATGAAGAGAATGATTTGCTTATACATTGAATTGACAAACATACATTTTGTGTTTTAATTAACCGTTATCACTCCCATTCAGGTAAAGTAAATTCATAGCATACCTAAGAATTGAGAGTAGCCAACTGATATAATATTAGGTCCAAATAAGCAGTATGTATGTAATTTCTTTATAAAATACTTTTCAGGGCAGGTGCGGTGGCTCACACCTGTAATCCGAGCACTTTGGGAGGCTGAGGTTGGCGAATCACCTGAGGTCAGGAGTTTGAGACCAGCCTGGCCAACATGGTGAAATCTCATCTCTACTAAAAATAACATAAATTAGCCGGGCGTGGTGGTGCATGCCTGTAGTCCCAGCTACTTGGGAGGCTGAGGCAGGAGAATCACTTGAACCTGGGAGGTGGAGGTTGCAGTGAGCCAAGATCGCACCACTTCCCAACAGCCTGGGCGAGAGTGAGACTCTGTCTCTGCCCCACTAAATATATATAATTTATTATAAATATATAAAAATATTTAAAAATATATTTTTTTCATATTAATGTTTTAATGATAATTGTTAATGTGTAATGATGCTACCTAACACGTCTTTCTTATAGCAAGCAGACTAAGGCAGTTTCTTCTCTGTCCTTTCATCTATTTGGCCTCAAAAAATAGACAGCTGTTTGAGAGTTTGTAGATGGTATCAATAAAGTTTCCATTCTTTTGAGTTAAGGCTAGTGTGCTTATTGTCTAAGACTACATTGCTCTTTTTAAATTTTAGTTACATGAGCATGCAGCATACCTTGTGGATAGCATGTGGGACTGTGCTACTGAGCTGCTGAAAGACTGGGAATGTATGAATAGCTTGTTGCTGGAAGAGCCACTTAGTGGAGAGGAAGGTAAGGATGTTTAATTATGATATTTTTGTTTAGACAGTTTTGTAAGTAGATTTTTACTCATTCCATTTGTTTATCCTTTTAGTCAAGACAATTTGATAGAAAGTCTTACTTGGTGCATAGTTTTGTTTTCATGTAAATACTATGCTATGTAAAAAGGTGTAATTGCTGTCAGCATTCTTTATTTTTTTTTATCTGGGTTATTTTCTTTACCCAAATGTATGAATCTGTGGTGGATAGATTTGGGATGCTGAGGGTTTTAGGAAGGTTGTGTTTTCTGTGATACAGTAATGGGATTTTCTTTAGTACCTTAGGGCAGGTTCTGTTTACAGGCAGAAGAAACTGTTATGTAATAATGCAAGTAGCGTATAGGGAGAAGAAATAGGCTCTTTTTGACTTTCTGACTTTTTTTTTTTTTTTTTTAGCACTAACAGATAGGCAAGAGAGTGCTCTGATTGAAATAATGCTTTGTACCATTAGACAAGCGGCTGAATGTCATCCTCCCGTGGGAAGAGGGACAGGAAAAAGGGTATGCCAATCAATGTCTTCTCAATATTCTAAACTCCATTTCTCCTTTTTCAGAATCTTTTAAAAATTCCATTTTAGCCATGAAACAAAATTTTTAAAAATTTTGTTTTATTTTTCAGACAACCTTTGCTTATAAATGTGTTAGAGGTAAATTTTAAAGCATTAGCAATTTGAGAAATTTGAGTTCTCTATAAGATACTTTTTTAGTTAACTGCAGGAGATTTGATTGACAGTCTCTGCCTTCATGACTGAATGTAGTGTACACCATTTGGAATGGTGCAGTTGTATGTTCTATTTATGGAGTTGCTTTCTTTTTCTTCTAAAATAAAATCGGAAATAAAAATTGAGATAATTTTTTATTAAAATAGGGAAATTTCTATTTCCTGGGATCATATTTTAATGCATTTTTGTAAAGTTTACGTGAATTTGCATTTTATACCAACAATTCCACAGGCTTTCAAACTTTTGACTGTAAAGCATAAAAATTCTTTTTTATATTGTGACGTATTACACATGAATATATTTGTGTTTGTGCATAACTGAAACAAAATTTTATCAAAGACAAGGTGATGTTTTCTATATTTTCTATTTCTGTGTTTAAAAATTTCTGTTTCTTTTTGCTAATTGCTGATAGCAATTTAGTGTTTTGAATTTGTTACTTACGTGTCGTGTTCCACAGCCTAGAGTAAGCAGAAATGCTGGTCAATCCCAATATTTTATATATAAGCTCCTAAACTATATTTTCTGTTTTTAACTGATTCTCCTACCATGTGAAGGTAGAGTTGATGAGTCTTATTGGATACTGATTTTCCCTCTAGGACTATGTAAAATTTTTTTTGTTATTTCAGGTAGCTTTCTGTTTTTATAATGTGTAGTTTTCTCTTTTGTGTCACTTTTAGGGTTAATGTTTTATAGTGAAATTTGTGTCCATCTCTTGAAGTTTACTTTTAGTAATCATTTTGTATGTTTTAACTAAAACTTGAACACTTAACAGTGCTAATCGGCTTAATAAATATAGAAGTCTTTCTGTTACTTTAGGTGCTTACAGCAAAGGAGAAGAAGACACAGTTGGATGACAGGACAAAAATCACTGAACTTTTTGCTGTGGCGCTTCCTCAGTTATTAGCAAAAGTAAGTTTGTGTTGATATCATAGTGTTATTAAGAAATCACAGTTTTGCCGGCCGGGCGCGGTGGCTCAAGCCTGTAATCCCAGCACTTTGGGAGGCCGAGATGGGCGGATCACGAGGACAGGAAATCGAGACCATCCTGGCTAACACGGTGAAACCCCGTCTCTACTAAAAAATACAAAAAACTAGCCGGGCGAGGTGGCAGCGCCTGTAGTCCCAGCTACTAGAGAGGCTGAGGCAGGAGAATGGCCTGAACCCGGGAGGCGGAGCTTGTAGTGAGCTGAGATCCGGCCACTGCACTCCAGCCTGGGCGACAGAGCGAGACTCCGTCTCAAAAAA
>NC_045445.1:30465912-30492120 GCF_002776525.5 Piliocolobus tephrosceles | reverse complement strand
ATGCTTATATATATATATATATATATATATATTTTTTTTTTTTTTTTGAGACGGAGTCTCGCCTTGTCGCCCAGGCTGGAGTGCAGTGGCGTGATCTGGGCTTACTGCAAGCTCCGCCTCCCGGGCTCATGCCATTCTTCTGCCTCAGCCTCCCCAGTAGCTGGGACTACAGGCGCCCGCCACCACGCCTGGCTAATTTTTTTTTTTTTTGTATTTTTAGTAGAGGTGGGGTTTCATTGTGTTAGTCAGAATGGTCTTGATCTCCTGACCTCATGATCCGCCCACCTCGGCCTCCCAAAGTGCTGGAATTACAGGTGTGAGCCACTGCGCCCGGCCTTATTGTGATATTTTTAACATGATCTTTGTATTTCACAGTACTCTATAGATGCAGAAAAGGTGACTAACTTGTTGCAGTTGCCTCAGTACTTTGATTTGGAAATATATACCACTGGACGATTAGAAAAGGTAAGATTATTTTGTGTAAAGAAAACCTTTAAGAAAAATTTTTTAGTTCATTTCATCATAACGTTTGTTTATATTTCTTAAAATGTGTTTTTGGGACATATTTTAAGAAAGGAAACTTATAGCTTAGGTCTTCTGTACTTTAGATTAGTTTGACTCACAGAATGGTGGTAATGATGCTTCCCTTTGCTTCATGTCGACAGCTGTACCTTCATTCTTAGCTATTATGTGACTGTGTCACTGATCATTTGTGGAGACTAGGGGCGGAGAACTAGATAGTAACAATTAGATGAGATTGGGCTCATTCAGGGTGGTATGGCCATAGACAATAGTAACAATTATAAGACAAAATCAACTAATATTTATTGAACACTTTTGCTGTGTTCTATGAATTAATGTAAGCTTTTAATATATGTTAGCATTCTCACCACAGCCCTATGAGGTAGGTATATCTCCCTTAAAGTTGAGGAATAAGTATGGATGGATCAGTGTATTTATTTATCATGATTAGAAAAGCACCTTAAAATGTACGCTCTGTGTTGTAGAGTTACTGTACTTGACAGTTGTTTCCATGGTGGTGTGGTGATATAGTCACCTTATACCTATCACATATGCCTTAGTTTTGATGAAAAATATTATTATTTTGCAGCATTTGGATGCCTTATTGCGACAGATCCGGAATATTGTAGAGAAGCACACAGATACAGATGTTTTGGAAGCATGTTCTAAAACTTACCATGCACTCTGTAATGAAGAGTTCACAATCTTCAACAGGGTAGATATTTCAAGAAGTCAACTGATAGATGAATTGGCAGATAAATTTAACCGGCTTCTTGAAGATTTTCTGCAAGAGGTATATATTATAACTATTACAAGTATTTTCTCAGTTGAGCACCTCTACTCCAGTAAGCCAATTAGTCACCCAAGTGTTAGTCTTGGTGATAGTCCCTAGCAGTATTTTGAAAAGATGTTCAGGCTTTTCGTTCTATGACTCACCAGGCTGCTCCTCCACCAAAATAAGAAAGTGTTAAGAGTCTGTGACTCAGAGAAGGTGAAAGCAAAACTAACATCTTTTTTGTTTTGAGAAATGGTCTGGACAGTTACCTGGTTAAACCAGGGCTGTTAAGGAATAGGGTGTTAATGGAACAGAAAAGGAGAGCTGGATTTAGACTAGATAGCCTAAAAAAGTGGAGTATTTCTAAGTGTTTTGGCAGTGTAGGTTAGGGAAGGACATTATGTATTTTTTGTTTTTAGTTTAGTTTTGTTTTTTTTTTTTGAGGCGGAGTCTTGCTCTGTTGCCCAGGCCGCAGTGCAGTGGTGTGATCTCAGCTCACTGCAACCTCTGCCTCCCAGGTTCAAGCAATTCTCCTGCCTCAGTGTTCCAAGTAGCTGGGACTATAGGCATGTGCCACCATACCAGGCTAATTTTTGTATTTTTAGTAGAGGTGGGGTTTCACCACATTGGCCAGCCTGGTCTCGAATTCCTGACCTCAGGTGATCCACTCGCCTTGGCCTCGCTAAGTGCTGGTGATTACAGGCATGAATCACCACACCCGGTCTGGGTTTTGATATTATAAAACTTTTTCAGTTTCCTGTGTTATTCTCTTGTATTTCCAAAGAGGCTTAGTGCATAGCACTTAAATACATTTGTATTTTTGTTGTGATTGTTATTTTTTCTGGAAATATTTACATTAAATTTTTTGAATAAAATAAAAATTTGTAATTGTCAAATTAATGCTGTTAGCCTTTTCCACATCACTTTTATCATTAATGTTGTAAAATCATATGGACTTTGTAATTTCTAGTTTTGTTGTTTTATTAATTACTCATTTAACTTTTATTTGGTGTATATCGTTATTCCGGGCTTATTAAGTTTTATTAATTGGAGGTTTGTGCAAATATTTTGATGTACAATTATTACATTCTTAGTTAAAAATTTTAATAGCTCTACTCTTGGCTGAATATGATTTTGATTAGGACAAATTCATTTAAAATCAAGCAATGGTTTGTTAATTAAATTTAATTACTTTGTAGAAGAGTTATAGTTTAAAAACAAGTGGTTTTTTGAGAGAACTAGAGTTCAACACAGTAGATTTAGTAGTGTGTAAACATTTTATGTTTCCTGTAGTAAGACTGATAAAATTTTTCAAAACTTAAGTTACCCTAAGTTGAAAATGAATAAAATTAATAAATACTGATATCCAAATAGGACCAGCATATCTAGTCATTATTCAGGGGGTTTTTCCCTATTTATTTGTGATTAGTGTCATAAGTCTTCATGATGATATACGTTTAAGGTACTTAGATTTTGTCCTTTAGGTATCGTCTTTCTGATCTTCTTGTCATTTAAGTATTTTATTGTCGTAGTGCATTTATTACTGTGAAAAAATAGATGCCTTTATAATTTTGTGTCAGGTTTACTTAGAAGAAAAAGAAGAATGTCATTTTCATTTTTTCTCTTAGCTATGATGTTTCTATGATAACAAACTTGTGTTGACTTATTACCCCAGCCATATTCTTAAATTTGGCCAGATCTAGGTATTGAATGACAAAGTTTGTTTGTGGGTTTTGTTACGTTATTCTTTATTTTTCAGGGTGATAGTAACATTTTGATAGCCTAGGATTTTTCACTCTGATGATTCTTAAGTATAATTAATATTCATAGGGTGAAGAACCTGATGAAGATGATGCATATCAGGTATTGTCAACATTGAAGAGGATTACTGCTTTTCATAAGTAAGTTGAATTTTGAAGTTCCTGTTTTCTTAAATCTGTAGAAATAAACTTGCATGTTTTGTGGGTTATAATGTTAATTTCTGAGCTAATTTGTTATTGTTGTTGTGGGGGCATTTTAAAGTTTACTGCATTTACTGCATTCTGTTAACAGTCAAGTCCAAAACAACTGTCATTAAGTTTAGCTTTTTAATAAAGCTTATTTATTTATTTATTTATTTTTACAGTGCCCATGACCTTTCAAAGTGGGATTTATTTGCTTGTAATTACAAACTCTTGAAAACTGGAATCGAAAATGGAGACATGCCTGAGCAGGTCTTTATTTATTTAACTAGTTACACATATAACTTTGAAAAGTGAAGTCTTGTGGCTTTTAAATTTTAACTGTATCCTTTGATTCTTTTTACAGATTGTTATTCACGCACTGCAGTGTACTCACTATGTAATCCTTTGGCAACTTGCTAAGATAACTGAAAGCAGCTCTACAAAGGTTTGTGGTGGTTCGATAGTGTTTTTGTTAGACTAAATATCATTAACGGTTTTCAGCACACTTACACATTTAATGAGATCAGTTATTTCAGTGAAATGTTGTTGTTTTTAATGTACTGTTATTTATAGTTTGATGTATATTCAGTGGAGGACATCAGTATGGTTTGTTTCAAGGTATGATTTTTAATTAAAAATTGTTGTTCACATTTAAAGGTTGCATAATCTATGGTTTTCTGTATTCTCAAAGTTGATGACCAAGAGCCTTTGAAACAGATATAAGTATTAGATTACATAAATTGAAGATAATAAACCAACTGCCCCTAGATCTTATGCTCTGGTATTGTTTTGAGATAACCTTATTCATATTCAAGATCTCTCTAGTGATGTTCCAAATTCATGATCAATCATTTTCTGATTGAATATATAATGTGCTAGTGCCAGCTATTAGTACATGTAGAGCTTTTACAGCTTTACCCATAATGATAATCCTTAATGTGTTTAGTAATTGAACTAAACAGGACTGCCTTTTCCATTTTGCAAATTGGAAGCTTAAACATTGTACTTGTAGTGCTGGATATTGCCTTAAATATTGTTGGAGCTCATTTTTAGAAATATCACGCAATTTCTGAGAGTTCTGGAGTTAGGTGTTTGTAGGCATTTTCTTCCAAAAGTAATCCTCTTGATAATAAGTTTGTGTTGCCTAAACCCAGAGAATAATGTTAAATACTTAGAATTTCTCTGGGCTTTTAAGATGCTGTTTATATCTACAAGTGGATTTTTCCTCTTGAAAAATCAATATAGTATTGTTAACATTATGTGCTTTTTTTTTTTCCTCCCTTTTCTTTTGAGGCAGAGTCTTGCTCTGTCATCAAGGCTCAGTGTAGTGCAGTTTCGGCTCACTGCAACCTCTGACTTCTGGGTTCAAGCAATCCTTGTGCCTCAGCCACCTGAGCTGCAGTCACGCACCTCCACCCCACTAATTTGTGCATTTTTAGTAGACATGGGATTTCACCATGTTGACCAGGCTTATGAACTCCTGGCCTCAACTGATCTGCCCACTTTGGCCTTCCAAAGTGCTGGGATTACAAGCATGAGCCACTGTGCCCCACTCATTGTGTGCTTTTTATCAAACACTTAGGAAAAAGTTAATTTAACTAAATGTTAAGCTTGTAGTAGGAACGGTGACTATATTACCATATATAATTGCTCACCTATGTTGAAAGTTAAAAAATAAACTGGAAAAAAAGGAAGTATTTTTAGTATAGGAAAGGAGTGAATATAAAATTATTTATGGTAAGCCAGGCACAGTGGCTCACGCCTGTACTCCCAGCACTTTGGGAGGCTGAGGAAGGCCACTCGAGGTCAGGAGTTCAAGACCCGCCTGGCGAACATGGTGAAACCTTGTCTCTACTAAAAATACAAAAATTAGTCGGGCGTGGTGGTGTGCACCTGTAATCTCAGCTACTCAGGATGCTGAGGCAGTAGAATTATTGCCAGAACCTGGGAGGCAGAGGTTGCAGTGAGCTGAGATCATGTCACTGCACTTCAGCCTGGGCTACAGAGTGAGCTCCATCTGAAAATAAATAAAATAAATAAACAAACAAACAAATAAATAAATAAAATTTTAAAGTTTATAGTAACACCACAAAATGTTTTCCATTCTGAGTTTTTATAAAGTACAGCAGTATCCTTCTAACAAGAAATGGAAGATGCCATTTCTTTTTTATTATTTTCTTCCATTTATGGGTTGACCACCCTTGAAATGATGTAAGCACGGAGCGTAAATCTTTATTAGCATTCTGTGCCAGTGGCTAAAGCCTTAGGATATTATCTATTAGTGTACCTCATATTTTTAAGGCTGCACTTTGGTGAGATTTGTAAGACAAACTGTCTCTTTGTTTTCATTTCTTGTAAATTATAAAGAAGAAATTTAAATCAAATGCATAAGTAGAGTTAATAAAGCTATATATATGATAATGTTTTACATAATTGAAAACATTTTAAAGAAATGCTGAATTGTTTATACAATATTTTTTAAAAGTTAATGTTAAATTTTTTCAAGGAGGACTTGCTGCGTTTAAAGAAACAAATGAGAGTATTTTGTCAGATATGTCAACATTACCTGACCAACGTGAATACTACTGTTAAGGAACAGGTTAGTAATTACTATAGATGGTAATCTTTTTGTAAGCAACTTTTATAAAATCTGAACTAATGTAGAAAGTTTAAATAATACTAAGATCGAGCAAAGCAGAAATATCTTGTATCTGCCTATGTATACTATACTAAAAAAGTAGGTTATTATATTGGACTTGTGCATAATAAAATTGATTAATTTCATGTGGGGTTTATAATTGCATTATAGATTACCCTTATAGTTAATTTATGTTGTTGTTCCTTTATGACACATGGTAAACAGACTTCTTCATACAAATTATAGGTGTATGAAATTAACAAAAAGTCATTCCTGAAAGCAACTAATATAACAAGTTTGCTCCAGGGTAGAAAAGTCCACAAGGTTTTGTTCTCTGAGAATATCAAATGTTGGCATTCTCGCTCATCCTGATCTTTCTGTGGACCTTGTCTGAAATAAACATTTATAGTCACTCTTCCAAGTGTTAACCTTCCCAACCCATATGCCTTCATGCTTCCATTACTTCCAACCTTTTCACTTCTGGAAATAGACTGTTACCTGGTTTGATCCTAGAACTAACGTCATGTTCAGTTCTCATTCTCTAATTGAGAGGATTAAGCTTCGTTGGAAACATGCTTTTCAAATGCTTTTATGGGAAGATGTTTTCACAAGCATTTCATAATAACTATTAATATGGTATAGTCAAAATGATTATGGTGATTTCAAGGTTTGCAACCATTTCATACAGCTTAACCTTTGTTTTATCAGGTAGAATCCCAATAGTCAACCTATGATTTTTGGACACTGTGATATGTTCAAATATACCAACCCTTTTGTTTGGCACTTGTTTTTATTTAATTTAAAAATACCGAAGCTAATTTTAATAAAACATATTTGGATTTCTATAGTTTAAAATGTCCATTCAGTGCCCAGCTGTTACTCTTTTTTTCATATTTCCATCTCTCTCGTCCCTACCATACATATATGCTTGGTCACACATGAATTAGAAGGTATTCAATGGCCAAGATGCAGTTACTGAATTTTGCTTTTTTTTCTTTTTTCCAAAAATATGAAGTATATAGCCATAGCTGTTAACATTGCTGAATTCTCTCCAATTTTATGTGTGTCGTTTTGAACTATAGCAATAAAGGGTGTGGTACTTTAATTTTCATCTCTATAATTCAGATGAAAGGAACAAGATTTCTGATGGTAGTAAATTGAATTCAGATTTAAACTCTTGGAATAGGATTTTAATGACATGCACGGATCCAAACCTAATGCATGAAATATTACTTTATATTTGCATGGGACACCAAGTTATTCAGCATAATAATCCCTATTTTTACAGCATTAATACATAATCCTTGTGGGTTATCCTGTGTAACCGCCTATATACTCCCTTGCTCAGGCCATAGAGGTTAATTATTTAGTTATTAAACAGCTTGTGTGCCCAGTCTTCCCAACAGCTTCTCAGAATGTGTCCTGGTCAGCTCACTTGATTTGCCAGTTCAGCTAATTAGTAAATATCATCATACTTAATTATATCCTTACTCTTTTTTTTTTTTTGAGACAGAGTCTTGCTCTGTTGCCCAGGCTGGAGTGCAGTGGCCGGATCTCAGCTCACTGCAAGCTCCGCCTCCTGGGTTCCCGCCATTCTCCTGTCTCAGCCTCCCGAGTAGCTGGGACTACAGGCGCCCGCCACCTCGCCCGGCTAGTTTTTTGTATTTTTTTTTTTTATTAGAGATGGGGTTTCACCGTGTTAGCCAGGATGATCTCGATCTCCTGACCTCGTGATCCGCCCGTCTCGGCCTCCCAAAGTGCTGGGATTACAGGCTTGAGCCACCGCGCCCGGCCCTTACTCTTTATGTTGCAAGTTTTTGTAAACTGAAATATGCTAATAGGCATAAATTACTACTATAGTAGTTAGGAGAAGAGACTGAAGGAAGGGGTAAAAACATAAAGAGAAAAAGTAAATATGGTTGGTTCCAAAATGGCAAAACTGTTAGTAAGATCTACTTTGTGCTCTGTATTATATTCTCTTTCCAGGAATGGGCTTCCTTTAAATGTATTTTCTGGTTTACTTTGTGACCCTAAATTTCTGTTTTCATTACCCCTTCCCAACAAATAAGTAACTAGTCTGTGACTCCATTTAAAACCCACGGCAGAGTTTTTATTAAGCTCCTTGAGATACAACTTCAGCCTTATGTTTATTATAATATGTTCAGGTTTACCTGATAAATAGTCAGCAGCCCTGTATCTGGTTATGTTTTCTCTACTTAATCAGTACACGTGTGAACAATGAGAGTGCTTAGTAAGTACCATAGATTTTGTGATCTCTATTCTAATACTTATCTCTAATGTTTTTTCTTCTGTAGAATGAAGAATGGTACCAAGTTTATACATTATTTCATGTTTGAGAATGAATACCTTGGGGCATTGCAATATAGAGCAAAGTAGGGGATTTGGAGTTAGAAAACCTGAGTTTGAGTCCTGACCCTGCATGTTTTGGTAGTGTGTAACATATTGTACAAGTCACTTAATGTTGCTGAAAATTAAAAAAAAAATTTGTGAAATTTCCAGTTAGTAAAGCATTATACAAATATATATACTTCTCAGCTTTAGAATCTTAGGAAAATACTAAACATTGATTTCTCTTAAGATTTTTAAATATAGAAAGTTGGATTCTGTTTCTGTGTTAAATATGTAAATTATTTGTGGCAGTTAGTGAGAAACCTTGGATTATAGCATGCTTTCCTCTTTTTTTTTTTTTAAATAGGCCTTCACTATTCTGTGTGATATTTTGATGATCTTCAGCCATCAGATTATGTCAGGAGGGCGTGACATGTTAGAGCCGTTAGTTTATACCCCTGATTCTTCATTGCAGTCTGAGTTGCTCAGCTTTATTTTGGATCATGTCTTCATTGAACAGGATGATGATAATAATAGTGCAGGTAATTTTATTGCCATCTTTTTATTAAATCTATGTGTCCACCATAAAATCAAACTTAAGTAACAATGATGTACATTGGTGCACTAGAATATATTTTATCCTTAAAAACGTGAAACACAGGTATATATTCCAGTGTACTGGAATATATTTTATCCTTAAAAACGTGAAACACAGGTATATATTCCAGCACATTTATGTTCATTTTTTGTACTATTGTGAAGAAAACGTGATGTTGTAGAGTATAGGCTTTCAAGTCAGATCTCTGCTTCTCACTAGCACTGAGCCTGTTTTCTAACTACCTCATAAAACTGTTAAAAATCGAGCCATATGACTAGTACAGTGCCTGGACATATAGCAGGTACTCAATAAAATTTACTCCCTCTTGCCCTTATTTATTGGTAATACCAGTATGCAGATAATTCGGGAAGAATCAAGTGTGTTACTTTTTGTTGTGTACTTGTATACCGTAGGTTTTTTTTTAATTTTGGGAGTATTAATGTGATTTCTGAATGTTAGAAAAATGTTTGAAACTGCTATGTAAAAGTCTGGGACAGTATAGAATGTTCACAGGAAAAGAATCAAACCAGCCTCACCTAGTGTTAAGTTACTCTTCACACCCTAGTTGTTTACACACCCTAATTGCCTTACTTGAGCATGAGGTCATGGAAAAGAAGTGATATTTGGTGGCGTCTCTTTCTGGGTTTGTTTTTAGTTTGAAGGTATATTTTTTGTTTATTTTTTAGAAACAGAGTCTCACTCTGTTGTCTAGCCTGGAGTACAGTAGCATTATGATAGCTCACTGCACCCTCAAACTCTGACCAAAACAATCCTCCCACTTTAGCCTCCTGAGTAGCTAGGACTACAGGTGGTGTGCCACCGTGCTTGACTAATTTTTTGTAGACATGGAGTCTTGATATGTTGCCCAGGCTGGTCTTGAACTCTGGCCTCAAGTGATCCTCTTGCCTTGGCCTCCCAAAGTGTGAAGTTATACTTAAAGGAAAATACAACATCAACATGTGTATATCCATACTGATGTATCACTGCATATCAGGGTGTAAATAAACAGGTAATTCTGTATACGGCATGTAGCTTATTTTTAGCAATGGAGAGCTTTGTGCTCACATACTAAAAACTTACTCTGAACGCAAATGAGAAACCCAGAGTTGCCCAAACAGTTGTCAGAATCCATGTAGTAAAGGTTATATACTTTGAGTTTTTCATCTGTTACTCTAAGCTCTTGGCTTAGTTATGCTTTTATTCATAATATTGACATTTATTGGTCAGCAGGCAGTTTACTAGATGGTATGGATATGAAAAGATGAAACAAGGTCTTATCCTTCAAGAATTAAATTCAGGTTGAAAAGAACCAAGTAATTATAGTGCAATTTTTTTTTTTTTTTTTTTTTGAGGTGGAGTCTCACTCTGCCACCCAGGCTGGAGTGCAGTGGCACAATCTTGGCTCACTACAACCTCCGCCTCCCAGGTTCAAATGATTTTCCTGCCTTAGCTTCCCAAGTAGCTGGGAGGCTACTCGTGTCAACCACCACGCCCAGCTAATTTTTCTTTTTCTTTTTTTCTTCTTTTTTTAAAAAAATTTATTGTTTTATTTTATTTTATTATTTTTATTTTATTTTATTTTGTTTTGTTTTGTTTCATTTCATTTCATTTTTTAAATTTTATTTTATTTTATTTCATTTTATTTTATTTTATTTATTTTAGTCGAGACAGAGTTTCACCATGTTGGTCAGGCTGGTCTTGAACTCCTGACCTCAGGCGATCTGCCCGCCTCGGCCTCCCAAAGTACTGGGATTACAGGTGTGAGCCACTGTGCCTGGCCTATAGTGCAATTTTTGATAAGTAATGGAGACATGTACAAAGTGTTTTGGGCATGTAGAGTAAGTTCTCACTGTTGAAGCATCTTTTGAGAAGCTAACATCTGAAATTAATCCAAAAAGTGAATAGGACTTTATAAAACGTCTTTTTTTTTTTTAACTTCTAAAACATCTATGAGAAAGCACAGTTGGATTCTAAAACCTGATACAAAATAAGTTTTGGTACATAACCCTTTTGTTAATTTGGGACTGCCTTAGCTTCATTTAGTCCATGGGGAATTGAATTAGAGTATGCTTGCCAAAATTCTTGACTTACCTAGGAGCTTCCTAGAATTACCCACAGCATCTTATCTTCTTGGACTTTGTGTGTGTGTGTGTGTGTCTCACTGTGTCACCCAGGCTGTGGTATGGACTCCATATAGCTCATTGCAGCCTAAATCTCCCAGGTACAAATGATTCTCCCACTTCAGCCTCTGGAGTAGCCGGGACTCAAGTGTGTGCCACTCTGCCTGGCTAATTTATTTAATTTTTAGTAGAGACGAGGTCTCGCTGTGTAGCCCAGGGTGGTTTCCAACTCGTGGGCTCAAGCAATCCTCTCATCTTGGCTTCTCAATGTGCTGGGATTACAGATGTGAGCTACTGCACCTGGCACTATTTTCACTTTCAAAATGAAGTGCATTCTAGTCCAATCGAAGAGTAGAAAATGTAACAGATTTTTACATAACCATTCCATCAGTCTTTGTCAAATTTAGCTGTATTTGTTTTAGGTCTTTTTAAAGAAATAAAAGCACAGTTACAAAAGAAGCCCTCATTTGTATTCCTCCCTTATCCTGTTATCCTCCCCTTTTCCCTAGAGATAACTGCTACCCCAAATTTGTTGTTTATTACACCTTTGCATTTCGGTTTTATTTTACTAAGAATTTGTATCTGTTAAAAATACATAGTTCATTTATTCTTGCTAACTTCCATGTAAATGATATTATGTTGAAGTTTTTGCAATTTGCCTTTTGTCTTCTTTTTAAAATATGAAATGAGATCTTGCTATATTGCCCAGGCTGGCCTCAACCTCCTGGGTTCAAACAGTACTGTTGCCTCAGCCTCCTCAGTATCTGGGATTATAGGCACACACCACTGCACCCAGTGCAATTTTCCTTTTTGAATTTACATTCCTGAGATAAAACAGTGTTGACATGTGGCTAGAATTCATTCATTCTGACTGTTCAATATTATATGATACAAGTTAACAACAGTTTATCCATTTTCTTATTTTTAGACATTTAGGTTATTTCTACTTTTTCCTCAATTAAAATAGTGTTACAACAAATATTTCAGTGCTTAGCTCCTTGAGCACATGTGTAGTTACTTTTCTAGTGTATACCTGAATGGAATTGCTAGATTATATAGTGTGTGTGCATCTTGCCAAAGTGGTTGTAGTATTTTATCCTCCTTCCAGCAGCATATGATAGTTTCCATCCTCACCTAACATCTGGTATTGTAGACCCTTGCATATTATATTTGTTAGCCCACATCAGATTAGAAAGGGAGAGTAAAATAGGGAATGTTCCTAGAGGCATTTCATTGACAATACATAATAATAATGGCAGCTGACACTTAATGAAAGGCCCAGTGTGTTAGGTACTTCTCTGCATTCCTTAATATCCACAAGAGAAAAAGTTGGCTAATTCTTGACAAGCAGTTAGTGGAGGAAAATAAAAATCAGGACTTAAAAACTCTTAATATCATAGGATATTTTAGTCTTTAGAGGGAAAATGTCTGTCATTGGAAACAATGTCATGTAGAAATTGTCCATTATAGTGACAGAGCTATTAAGAAAAGGTTACTTTATGTATTCAGTGTAATGATATGTCTTAGGTTTCTAAGCAAATAGTGTTGCATCTTGGGACATATATTTGAGATATAACTTTCTCTGATGGTCTGTCTTAAATTCTTACTCTTAAAATTTGGTTTTAGTTTACTAGAAGTTATCAAAGATTACTAGAGACAAGATGAAAAATTAATTAAATGAAAGAACATTCTTACTATACATAAAATAGTTTTTGATATTGGGAAACTTATGTTGGAGCTGATAGGATATGCACAGACTGTTCACCAGAGGAATTATAAATGGCTAATAAACATAAAAATTTTTAACTTCATTTAACATGGGATAGTGTTGTTGTTGTTGTTTTAAATGGAGTTTCACTCTTGTTGCTCAGTCTGGAGTGCAGTGGCGTGATCTTGGCTCGCCGCAACCTCCACCTCCTGGGTTCAAGCGATTCTCCTGCCTCAGCCTCCCAACTAGTTGGGAGTACAGGCGCATGCTACCACACCCAGCTGATTTTTGTATTTTTAGTAGAGATGAGGTTTCACCATTTTGGCCAAGCTGGTCTCGAACTCCTGACCTCAGATGATCCACCTGCCTTGGCCTCCCAAAGTGCTGGGATTATAGGAGTGAGCCACTGCGCCCGGCCCGGGATAGTGGTTTTTTTTTTTTTTTTTTTTTAACAAGTAATTTCATTTGTAAAATCTCTCCAGAGGGAAAAATTTTTTTATGCAGCTTTTTTTAAAATATAAAAAGCTTCATCCAGTTTTATTTGCAGTATCCAATAAGTAAAAACAATTATTTGGCATTACTTGGAGGCTGCAGTGGGGCTTCCCTGACTATGAATTTGGAAATAAGTTTGTCTTCTTGAGAATTGAATGTCAAGATTTCACATAATGGATCAGAGTAGAAATATACAAGATTATTTTAAAAAGACAAAATGGTTTCTGGGGCCTGTCTAGCAGAATACATGTACAAAGGAGGACTCTTATAGCCAGATTTTTGGGGTTTAAAGTAAGTGGGATCATCCTTGTAAGAGATAGGAGAAATTCTGAGGTTGGCAGTGTTCAGGAATCTAGGAGCCTTAACAGACATTGAATGTACAGATTTTGTTAACAAACTATCCTACTAGGGAAGTAGATGAATGTTAGGCAAGTTTAGCCTGACTTCACTAGGTGAATGTAGAATACGAACAAATGGAGTGATTCAGTTCCATTTGTTCTGATCATTATTTGATGTCACAAAAATTTTAGTCTATTGGAATAAATTATGAATGGTTATAATTTTAATTTTAATGTTTTTCCCTTTTCAAATTCTCTTACAAAAGCGTGTTTTATAGTGAGAATTAAAAAAATATATGGTTGAAATTAAATACAAGATGGCTTAATGTTTGGGACTTTTTCTGCAGATGGTCAGCAAGAGGATGAAGCCAGTAAAATTGAAGCTCTGCACAAGAGAAGAAATTTACTTGCAGCATTTTGTAAGCTAATTGTATATACTGTGGTGGAGATGAATACAGCTGCAGATATCTTCAAACAGTATATGAAGGTAAAGTTGAAAATGGATAGCAAGATAGTTATAAAATGCAACACTGGTTTTTATGCATGGCTGCCAATGAATTATTTAAGTGGTAAATTACATTTCTAGTGTAGAAGAGTTGTATTTTAAAATATTTAATGTTTTCAGTAACATTTCCTTATACATCTCCTCCAATTAATGGACATTTTGGGTTTATTATGTTCATTTGCATTTGGAATATTGGAGATGGCCTCTCTTAATTTGTCACTATCAGAAATAGCATTTATGATTCAGTATAAGATAATAGGATGGCATCCTCCTCTGCTTGATGTAGCATTAAAAAGAGTTTCAGGAGTCAGAAGACTTGGGTGGTAGTTTTGGCTTGGTTACTATGCATTTTGCAACCTTGAATAACTCCAAATATTTTGCATTCTGACTACCTTTATCTGTTCCACTGTGATTGTTAAGGTTCCCCCCTTTGGTTCTCAAAGTCTGACTTGATTCACCATAGGTTATTCATAATTTTCATAACTGTATGTGAGGTTTTGTAAGTTAAAAGTAATAATAAACAGGATATTGTTGATTATACTAAGAGAATGTGACTAAATATGGTAAGATAGCTTTAAAAATCCTTCCTCAACTAAAATCTAATTATAAATGTAAACGTTTTAAAGCCTCTGCTTTCAATAAATAAAATATGTAATATATTAAAACTTGGTTAATCCTCTCTGGAATATTTTGCTACTTGAACTCTAATATCATTGAAAATTATTTTGGAACTTAAATCATTTGGGATGATAATTACCAGTTTTTGTTTTGTTTTGTTTTGTTTTTTAAACTAAGGTTGTTTATGAAGTTATTTAACAAATTTTAAAGTTTTAGGTATTCTAAAGTCACTTATTTGTCATAGGGACATGGTTATTCTGTTATCTTTGATCATTGTCATTGTACGTGTTTGAAACACGATCTTAAATTAGGAAAAAATTTCATGTGCCATGTGTATTGTAAATGTCATTTAAACAACTTTTCTTTTAAAAGTTATAACTTTTAAAAGTTGTTTATATGATTTCCTTTTAAAAGTTGTTTATAGACTTAGATTCTATAAGCCAAATTAATAAAGTTTTAAACTACTCATGGCCTGTACCCAGTATCAATGAATTAGTTGTAAGTATAACTGAGATTATATTCATTGTTTTACAAAGAGAATTTTGTTTGTACATTTTGTATTACTTCTGAAAATCTGCATAACCTAATTGTTGTTTTAGTCACTATACCTTCTTTATTTTAAACCAAGTCTGGAGCTAAATTTGATTAGATCTTAACGGTTTTGTATATATGATTTTACTGAAGTTAGGGATTGTATGCTTAGAAATGATCTTTAGGTTTCAGTAACATTCTTTCCTGCCATCGAAGGCATAATTTTGGCCAAATACATACTTTGTGACGTGTTTACATGACTAACCTAAAATTAGTCTTATTGTCCAGTGGTTTTAAGAGATAAAGCTCTAATTTGTACAAATTTCTTTTCAGTATTATAATGACTATGGAGATATCATCAAAGAAACAATGAGTAAAACAAGGCAGATAGACAAAATTCAGTGTGCTAAGACCCTTATTCTCAGTCTGCAACAGGTAAGCATTAAGAGTACCAACTTTAGCTAACACGATTAACACCTAATAGCAAAATAAGGTAGCAGTTGAAATTGGGCAAAGGGTGCAATAGACAGTTTATAAAAGTAGAAATACAAGAGAGTACAAGTGAGATTATTTTTTTGCTTTCAAACTGTCAAGATTGGCAAAACCTATAGCTGTCTAAGGTATGGAGGAAATATAGATGTGGTAGGCAATTGGGCAACTTATGTAAAAATTTATAATGTGTATGCCATTTGAGGCAGCAGTTCTACTTTTTAAATCTACTCTTTTATCCAAGGTGATAAAACGACAAGTTTGCAAAAGTTGATATACAAAGTTATATCTTGCAACATTGTTTATAGCAAGTAAGACATAATCTAAAAGTCTTATCAGGATATTAGATAAATATACTGTATAGTACATTTCTGCAATGACTATTGTACAGCACTTAAAATTAGTGTAGATCTATATTCATTAATGTATAAAGAGCTTCATAATCACAAAATATATTAACAGTGGTTAACTTGCTTTGGTAGATTTCATGTTGAATTCTAATTTTTTCTCTGTATATTTCCAAACTTATTTTTGTGAGCGTATATTAATGTTATAACTAAAACACAATAGTTTTGGCCAGGCGCGGTGGCTCATGCCTGTAATCCCAGTGCTTTGGGAGGCCCAGGTAGGCGGATCACCTGAGGTCAGGAATTCGAGACCAGCCTGGCCAACATGGTGAAACCCCGTATCTACTAAAAAAACAAAAATTAGCTGGGCACGGTGGTGTGCACCTATAATCCCAGCCACTTGGGAGGCTGAGACACGAGAATTGCTTGAACCTGGTAGGTGGAGGTTATAGTGAGCCAAGGTCGTGCCACTGCACTCCAGCCTGGGTGACAGAGTGAGACTCTGTCTCAAAACAAACAAACAAACAAAAAAACCAATAGTTTTCATTTTGGCTGTGTTGAGGCAGTTTAATTAGGTAAAATTATTCACTTAGTATGCTTTTGTCTTTGGAGACAAAATTTGCATGCAAAAGATAACCCAACCCATTCCAACTTAATGAACTTTCTTTTAAGAAATATAGATAGGAATGTTCTTAATTTTATTTGAGAATTTGAATTTTCTCTATTAAAATTAACAAAATGTAGGCTGGGTGTAGTGGCTGATGCCTGTAATCCCAGCACTTTGGGAGGCCAAGGTAGGGAATTGCTTGAGCCCAGGAGTTCGAGCCCAACCTGGGCAACATAGCAAGAGCCCATCTCTACAGAAAATGAAGAAAGAAAAATAAATAAAATTTAAAAGGTTGAAAGAAGGCATTTAAAAAATAACTTTTGCTATAAAGTAATAGCTGCTAGCTGTAGAAAGTTTAGAAAATATAAAAAAGGAACAAATACAGATTATCCTTAATGTTTTCACTTTACAATAACCTTTTTATTTTTTAATGGCCTTGTTACTCTTTTTTATGCCTACATGAAATCTGATTTTTTAACAAAAATTAAATTGTGCATTCCATTTTGTAAGACTGCATTTTAATACTAATAAACACTGAACACATTTATGCCATTAAATAATTTCCTCAGCATCTTTTTTTTTTTTTTGGAGCAGGAGAGGTTCATTTATTTTTTTTTTAGATTTTTGTGAAGGTATAATTGAAAAGTAAGAATTCTGTATACTTAATGGTGTACAGCATGTTTTGATATGTATGCATTGTGAAATGAATAAATTTAGCTAATTAACATAAACATTGCATCACATACTTACTTGTGTTAAGAACATTGAAGACCAACTGTCCTAGCAGTTTTTAGACAAACAAAACAGTACATTACTCTTAACTATGGTCACCATGCTATACAATAGATCTTCAGAACTTACTTATCTTGTCCTACTGAAACGTTGTTCCCTTTAACCAAAGTCTCAGCCTCCCCCAACCCCCAGTCCCTGACAACCACCTTTCTATTCTCTGCTTCTATGAATGCAGATATTTCCTCAACATTTGGATTTCATTTTCTCTGGGTGTATACCCAGAAGTCTTCCTCATTTTAAAAAGTTGACACATGGCCAGGTGTGGTGGCTAACGTCTGTAATCCAAGCACTTTGGGAGGCCGAAGCGGGCAGATCACGAGGTCAGGAGTTCGAAAGCAGCCTGGCCAATATGGTGAAACCCCGTCTCTACTACAAAAATTAGCTGGGCTTGGTGGCACACACTTGTAATCGCAGCTACTCAGGAGGCTGCGGCAGGAGAATCGCTTGAACCTGGGAGGTGGAGGTTGTAGTGAGCCAAGATCATGCCACTGCACTCTAGCCTGGGTGGTAGAGCGAGACTCTGTCTCAAAAAAAAAAAAAAAAAGAAAAAGTTGACACATAATTGTACATATTTATGGGGTATACGTAGTGATGTTTTGACACAGTGTATAGTTAACCAAAGCAGGATGATTAGCATATCCATTTTGATGACTATATAATATTCCATTTTGTAGATGGACCACAATTTAACCAAAGTCTCCTTGTTTATGCTGAGAGTTTTTTTATTTTTTTAACAAGTTTTGCTGTTATAAATAGCACTAAAACATTTTTGTACGTAGTATTGTGCATAAATATTATTTCTTTTGGTTCAAGTCCTGTAATTAGAATTACTTTGTCAAAGAAGATTAAAATTCTTAAGCTTTCGCTATTTCATGTTAAGAGTTCTTGATGTGAAGATTCACCACTTAAACGTAAATAACAGAGCATGGTTGCCTAATAATTTGCTGGGGGTTTTTTTCTTTATATTTTTATATGCTGTGTTAATATCCAATTAATACCAGCAGAATAGCATTCTGCCAAAACTAACCTAAAGAGTTTCTGATGTTGATAACAACCTCCAGTTTAAATATACGAAGTACTACACTTTTGGTCATTTGTATCATGTTTTAGTGTTTTACAATAAAATACAGTACCTCATTTATTGAACACCTGTATTTTAAATGAAAATGTAATATTTTAAAAGATGTTAATCTCCAGGTATTAAGAACTTTAACGTGCTTTCTTTCTTTCCAAACAGCTTTTTAATGAAATGATACAAGAAAATGGCTATAATTTTGATAGATCATCCTCTACATTTAGTGGCATAAAAGAACTTGCTCGACGTTTTGCTTTAACTTTTGGACTTGATCAGTTGAAAACAAGAGAAGCCATTGCCATGCTACACAAGTAATTTCCAGATATTTTATTCAGCTCTCATATTTTTTAGTCATGAAACTTCTTTTTTAATCTAGCGCTTTCATTTGGCATAACTAAATTAAATTTATGCTTTATTATTAGCTTCTAAATCTCTACCCTATCTCCTTTCTAAATTTTAAAGAACCAGTTACAGTGCTATCTCAGTTAACAAATGAGTTGGGCCAGGCTTGGTGTTCATGCCTGTAATCCCAGCACTTTGGGAGGCTGAGGCAGGTGGATCACTTGAGGCCAGTAGTTTGAGAACAGCCTGGCCAAAGTGGTGAAACCTGTCTCTACTAAAAATAGAAAAATTAGCTGGGGGTGGTGGTGTGCACCTCTAGTCCCAGCTACTCGGGTATGAGAATGGCTTAAATCTTGGAGGCAGAGGTTGCAGTGAGCCAAGATTGTGCCACTACACTCCAGCCTGGGTGACAGAGCGAGAGTCTGTCTCAAAAACAACAGCAAAATGAGTTAGGATTAAAACTCCGTTTATAAGCCTTTGTTTAAATTTAAACCATACAAAGTCTATAAATTATGTGAATCAAAGCAGCATAGATTCATCAAGCATTACACATCTTTTATCAACTTTTGTCATGATCTCATTGTCAGACAGAGAAATCTTTGAGGTTTGATTCCTTTGTCTCAAGTTTTTTCTTTGGTTCTGTCTGCACTCTTATTTTGTAGTGACCTTTTCCCATGTTTTGATCCACAGCCTTCTTTCCATCTGCATATTTTGTTCCCCTTATCAAAGTTGGAAGTCATTTTATTTTATACTGGGCATATAATTTAGTGATCAGTTGCACTTTTAAAGTATGGATACGTTTTAGACCTTTAACATAACCAACATTTGTGTATTAAAACCCTTTATCTATTACCTGTGGGTTAAAGAACCTTGCTTTTAGAGTCTTGGACTCTCCTTCATCCTCTTGCTCATTTATTTATAAAAGTGTTAACTGTCTGAGGAAAATTTGCTGCTCTTGTTTAAGTTTTGCTTATACTCCCTCAACTTAATTATTATTATTTTGTTTTTTGTAGAGACAGGGTCTCACCATGTTGCCCAGGCTGGTCTTGAACCCCTGGCCTCAAGAGATCCTCCCACTTAAGCCACCGAAAGCGTTAGGATTATAGGCATGAACCACCACACCTGGCTTCCTCCCTCAACAACTTTCACTTTGTTCTAAAACTGAAGTTTATTTTTATGCCTGTTAATCCATTAGATGGTAATTGTACATAATATTTAAGGACTACCTATATGTTATTTTCAGAAATAATATCTTTTTTTTTCATGTAATATCCTTCCTTCGTTTCCTCCTTGATTCCATCTGGATTGTTTTTTACTCAGTTATATATTTGATAGAGTTATAATGTTGGGTTGTTATTTTGATGAATAGAGGTATTTATCGTCACATAAATGTAGTTAAAATGGGCCTTACATGGAATTTAATTTTAAACTTTACTCTTGAATTGTTCATTACAGATATTTGTGAATTATTTTTTAACGTTCTATATGTTAGAGTAGGTCTCTTTTATGTCTTGAAAAATACAGATAATGTATTGATCATTATGTGAGAGAATTTACGTTATTTTCTATGGAAAAAGGTACCGATTAAAGAATGTAGATATACCAGACCATGTTCAGACTGAAAGCTAAGTGGTGTGTGTGTGTGTGTGTGTGTGTGTGTGTGTGTGTGTGTGTGTGTGTACTGTTTTAAAGAAAGTAACAGTAACATAAAATGTTAATATATCTGCACTCTTTACAACCTCCTTGTTTTCTGTTCCTCAAAAGCTTGGCAAAAGAAGTAGCGAGTGAAATTTTCTAAGTTACTGACTTTTTTATTATAGTCCCTCAAATGTTTATTTCAATTTTTTTTTCTTTGCAGAGATGGCATAGAATTTGCTTTTAAAGAGCCTAATCCGCAAGGGGAGAGCCATCCACCTTTAAATTTGGCATTTCTTGATATTCTGAGTGAATTTTCTTCTAAACTACTCCGACAAGACAAAAGAACAGTGTATGTATTTGCTGGAAATGTCCTATTTAATTTCATTTTGGGATTCTTAAGGGCAATTGTTACACTTGGTTTCTCTCCTTTCTACTCACATACAGAATTGTAGGATTGCATTAATACACGAAAATGTTTATACTTCAGCAACTTTATAATTTAAGGATTATAACTATGTTTTATGCGTAATACGCTAGTTTAATATTGTGAGTTTTCCTCCAGTATAGTTGTAGCTTTTGAGGTATAATTTGAATACTTTATGTATTATTTAATAGACTGGACTCACTATGTTGCCCAGACTGGCTTTGAACTCCTGGGCTTAAGTGATTTTCCTGCCTTAATCTGAGTAGCTGGGGCTATAGGCATGAACCACTGTGCCTGGCTGCTTTTTGTGTTCTTATTTGCGTTTGTGCCTTAACCCAACTAAGGAGGGAGCATTTGAAAAACAATAATAAAGGCAATCCATCAGGAACATCCTTTAATTCTCAAACAGGGCACTTTTCTGGTTTAGTCTCCTATAATGGTGACTTATAAAAGAACTCCCAAAATGGATTTAAATTCTCAAAAACCTTCTACCTTTCCCCATGGCTTTGAGGTGTAAAAGGGCAGAAGCATATGGATACCTCATATTGTAAATAATCTTGTCTGAAAACCCACTAGTATTTTGCTTTTAAAGACTATAGACTTTATATGAAATTCTAAAGCAGACAAAACTAATGTATGGTGATAAAAATTATAGTAACAGTTACTTCTAGTATTGGAGAGTTTGAATGGGAACACTAGGGTACTAGAGTTCTGTACCTTTTTTTTTTTTTTTTTTTTTTAAAGAAGTTTAGCTCTGTCCCTCAGGTACCATCTTGGCCCACTGCAAACTCTGCCTCCCGGGTTCAAGAGATTCTCCTGCCTCAGCCTCCTGTGTAACTGGGATTATAGGCATGCACCACCATGCCCGGCTAATTTTGTATTTTTAGTAGAGACAGGGTTTCACCATGTTGGCCAGGCTAGTCTCGAACTCCTGACCTCAGGTGATCTGCCTGCCTTGACCTCGCAAAGTGCTGGGATTACAGTCGTGAACCACCGTGCCCTGCCAAGTTCTGTATCTTGTTAGGCATGTAGGTCACACAGGTCTATATTCAGTTGTAAAACTGATACAACAGTGGTCTTAGTTTTATGTGTTCTATTATATATAAATTTATCTCAGTTAAAATTGCATAAGCAGTCTTAATCAGAGAAATAAAAATTAAAACAATGAAATACCATTTCTCACCTAGCACATTAGGAAAAATTAAGAAGTCTGATAGTGTCAAATAAATATTGCCAAGGATGTGAGGCAGCAGAGCCTTTTACACATTGTTGATGGCAGTACAAGACCATTTTGTGGAGCTTTTTGGCAATGCCTAGTAAAGTTTAAGATTCTCTCTACCTCATGATCCAGTAATTTCATTCATAAGTAGATACCCCACAGAGACTCCTGAATACATGCACAATGAGACTGATAAAAGAATGATGGCTGTTGGATTGTTTGAAGTAGTGGAAAACTCAAAACAAGCTAAACATCCATCAACTGAATATGGATCAATAGATTTATATATAATGGAATACCATATAATAGTAAAAATGGCTAGATTTCATTGAGTACAAAGAGCAAAATACAAAACTGTACTATGATGTTTACAGACAACTATGTATTGAACATACAAAATGTGCATAGAGGTGATAAATAGTGGTAACCTCTGGGCACGAGGAGGAAGCAAAATGGGGATAGCTTTAGTGCAGGCTACTTATCTGTAATGTCCTATTTAGGTATGTGGTGGGTACATAATTGTAAATCTCTCTGCCAGTGAGTATATTTTGGCTCAAGCTTTGCATCTTGTTGCAGACTTAACAGTTTTTGGAGTGGTAGTCAGTTCACAGGCCACGCTTGGAGGAGTACTGTACTACTATATATGACTGAAGTGTATTGTAATACAGAAAGACATACTGGGAGTTGGGTGCGGTGGCTCACACCTGTCATCCCAGCATTTTGGGAGGTCATGGCGGGCAGAGAGTTCGAGAGCAATCTGGCCAACATGGTGAAACCCTGTCTCTACAAAAAATGCAAAAATTAGGCGTGGTGGTGTGCACCTGTAATCCAAGCTACTCAGGAGGCTGAGGCAGGAGAATCGTTTGAACCTGGGAGATGGAGTTGCAGTGAGCCGAAATGGCACCACTGCACTCCAGCCTCAATAACAGAGTGAGACTGTGTCTCCAAAAAAAAAAAAAAGAAAGAAAAAAGAAAAAAGAAAAATGCATACTGAACAGCTAACAAAGCAGTATGCTTCATAACTGATGTCTCCTATTCTCTTTAATGCTGTTCACACTAGTAAATCTGAATTGATAGAAATCAGTCATTACAATGACAGCAAATATTTTAGTTGCACTTGACAGTTAATTGACAAATAATTGTCTTTATTTGAAGCATAATTTAGCCTTATTGAACTCTTGGTGTCAGAGCCTTGGACTTGAATCATGGTTATGCTGCCTCTACTCATTTTTATTACTGTGGGATTACTTCTTAATTTTTATTATCCTTTCTTTCATCACCTGTAAAATTGGGAAAACATTTCACTCATAGAATTGTAAGAATAGTTAAGGAACCTGAGGAAAAAAAATACCTAGCACATAGTCGTCACATGAACGCTAGTTGAATTTTGATTGCAAAATTACATATAAGCCTTGAGATACTTGGATCCAGGGGTAGATTTATGATTTCCACCAGGCTGAAACTTTTTTGCAGGTAGGAATCATATCATATCCATCTTTGTATCTATTCATAGTGCCTGGTATGTAATAGGTACTCAGCAAATGTTAAACTGAATGCTCTGAATTATTTCATTTGATGTGAAAATCTTGGCAGAGACAACATTGTTCATTAGGCTGAGTTTGAGTAGTGAAGTAATATGCCCATGCTCACACAACTAGGAGTTAATGTAACCTGCAGATTTCTGTATCGAAGCTAACAGTTTTGATTTCTTTTCAAGGTATGTTTACTTGGAAAAGTTCATGACCTTTCAGATGTCACTCCGAAGAGAGGATGTGTGGCTTCCACTGATGTCTTACCGAAATTCTTTGCTAGCTGGTGGTGATGATGACACCATGTCAGTCATTAGTGGAATCAGCAGCCGGGGGTCAACTGTGCGGAGTAAAAAATCAAAACCATCTACAGGAAAACGGAAAGTGGTTGAAGGCATGCAGCTTTCACTCAGTAAGGATATGATTTATTTTCTTTATATTCCTAATATTTACCAACTGAATTGTCATTAAGGTTCACCTTATTTTTTATTTGAGATGTGTTCAGTAATAGCTTACAAAATGTGTTCGTTATGTGTAAATGTGCTGTTGTAAGCATTTTAGATATATAAACTCAGTTCTCACAACATTTTGGGTACATCTTCATTTTTCAGATGACAGCACTTGGCACAGAAAGGTTAAGTAACATACTCATGTCACACAGTTATTAAGTAGGAGAGCCATGCGGTTTCACTTTAGAGTGCCTGCTTTTTAAAATCTGTGCTACACTGTATGCATAGGGAAATAGACTCAGTATTATGGAGCTAGTTATTACCCAAGAGATCAGATCATCTAGTTAAAGTGGAACAACAGATTTAGAGAGGTTGCAACTTCTGAATTTCTATGAAGAGGCCATTAATCATGAAGAACTTCATAGAAATAGAGTGCAATCATATTAGAGGTAGGAATGCATTATGGTGCTTGAAACTCTTATACTCCTAGCACTCCAGAGTTGGTTCAAAATGGGCCTGGGGACTTTTTTCTTAGGAATTATTAAACAAATTAGCATAGTTGTCAACATTTGTCCCAGTTATTATTGTTGAATAGCAAACTACCTCAAAACTTAAGACATAGCCAGGACCATGGTATCTGGTACCTCAGCTAGGAAGGCTCAAAGGCTGGTGGCTGAAATCATACGGAGGCATCTTCACTTACATATCTGATGCTGGCTGTCACTTGGGACCTCAGCTGTACTATCTGCCAGGACACCTACCTGTGACTTCTCCATGTCAGCATATCACTAGGCTCCAAGAGCAAGTGTCCCAAAAGACCAGAAGTGGAAGCTGCCAATTTCTTAAGGCCTGGGCCCAAAAACTGGCATAGTGTAATTTCTGCCATATTCTATTGGCCAAGCAATCACAGAGATTCTAGGGGAGAGGACATAATTCTCCACCTCTTAATGTGAGAAATGTCAAAGAATTTTGGGGCCATATTTTAATATTGCCACATATCTCATCAGCTTTCATTTATCATCAAGTGCTTAGTGTTTAAAACTTGATTGTCCTGTGAATTTTAGTATCTTTTGTCCAGTAGTATAAAGGCATAACCTTATATTTCTAACTTGTACAATTTTACACTGGTTAGTTATATAGTCCCAACATCACAGTTGATGGGGAAATCTCTTTTATTAACCTGGACCAGTTAAAGTAGTTAGGGCCCATGGTTTATAAGTTAAAAGAAACTTTTCTGTTTTTTAAAAACAATGTTATCAAATTAAAAGATGATATTTTCTCATATCACTAAATTCTTGAAAGTTTTTATCATTTGAGCTAGTCGTTAATAGTTAATAGGTGTGTGCTGGGCCATCAAATCTCTCTCTCTTTTTTTAGACCTCATGGAAACACATGAATGGGTATTCATATTACAGAAATCTCTCTCTCTCTCTCTTTTTTTAAGACCTCATGGAAACACATATGAATTGGTATTTATATTACATTTTACAAATAGATTATTAAACCAGATACTTCAATTTTTACAGGAAGAGTCAGTGCTCTCATTCAGGTTTTTGGGGAGAACCATAGAAATTGGGGCATTAATAAGTTAAGGAAGTTTGAATACTGATACGTTTGCCAAGTCAATGCAATTTTGAAGACAGTATTGGAGCCCGAATGCAGTAGAACTTAAAGGCTGATGTAATTATATTGCAAAATGTGGAGTTTATGTTTAATCTATTATTAGAGTATTAGCTATTCATGCATTTTCTTTCCACTCTTATCCCTTAAAACCTTACACACATTTGCAAATACGCATAATCTTTTTTATGTTTTTGATGGAGTTTTACTCTTGTTGCCCAGGCTGGAGTGCAATGGTGTGATGTTGGCTCACCGCAACCTCCCCCTCGCTTGTTCAAGTGATTCTCCTGCCTTAGTCTCCCGAGTAGCTGGGATTACAGGCACCTGCCACTGCGCCTAATTTTTGTATTTTTAGTAGAGGTGGGATTTCACCATCTTTGCCAGGCTCAAACTCCTGACCTTGTGATCCACCTGTCTCAGCCTCCCAAAGTGCTGGGATTACAGGAGTGAGCCACTACACCTGGCCTCATATGTATAATCTTTTTTTTTTTTATTTTTTATTTTTTATTTTTTATTATACTTTAAGTTCTAGGGTACATG